>NC_082640.1:61489345-61792376 GCF_028023285.1 Balaenoptera ricei
ACCGAGGGGATTAAAAGTAGGCAGGGCTGTTCTTGGTGCCGGAAAGAGCACCTCTGCCCTGAGGGTGTCCTGTAGAGAGCGTAAGTAAGAGGCACCACTCACGGAATCACAAACATCAGGGGAGTGAGTACAGCGACTCTGGCAGGGAAAAGCCAGTGACAGCAATGGATGAGAAACCTCAGATGCAAAACCTCCCACTGCCAAAGAAATTGGCAGGTGTGTACCACGAAGGATCCTTAACAAACCGCTGACAGCGAACGTGTGAGAGCCAAACGGGGGGCCTCTCAGTGTCCCAGGGACGCGGCCTGGTGAGGACGGCTTGCTGCTGGAGTGGCCCACTTCTTGGAGGTCTGGGAACTCCTCCCCAGGACGCCCTGCAGTGACTGGGGACTTCAAACCCCATGCTGTGCCCCTCCCTCCCCATTGCCCTGACACGGCCCGTTCAGCCGGGGCGGGGGTCCTTACACTTACAGCCCTCCCACCCAGTGCAGGGGCATGAGGCAGGGAGAGCCCCCTTGATCTCCCCCTACCTGGGTTAGACGGCACCAGGAGGCAAACAGATGGTCCTCTGGGGGCCCGGGAAGCAGCAGGAGGAACAGCCTGTCCGTCTCGGTCCCAGCATGCACTGTGGGAAGAGCAGGAGGGTTAGTGCGGACAAAGATGGGGCCTCTGCTACCCGGGGTGGGCCCGCCTCAGCATGGGTCCCCCCCCCCAAGGCAGATCCTGACCCCCTAGCCCAGCGGGCTCAGCGCCGCCTCCCACCTCAGGGATGGGCCTTGTGGCACCGGCCTCCCTACCGTCTCCCAGCCCCCTGGACTGCCCTCCCAGGCCTGGTGTCCAAGGGCCTGTTCAAACCCCTCCCTTCTCACCATCTCACACTGTCTTCAGTGGGTCAGGCCCATCTCGGCAAGTCTTGTTCAAAACACACACACACACACCACACACACCAGAGGCAGCTCTACCTCGTTCTCTCTGAGGTTCCCTTTGCTACCCACGAAGTCTGTCCCCTGCCTCCTGGAAGCTTCACTCACATGTCCTCACCCCCAGCACCCTCAACCCAGGATGTCTGGCTTCTGTCCCACCACTGCCCACAATACCCTCAGCAAGGACCCCCACCTGCCCGTGCCCGTCCTCCTGCCCCAGCCTGCTGGGTCTCTGGCTGGCTGACCACTCCCTCCTGTAGAGGCTCCTGACACATACTCTCCTCACTTTCATCGCACCCCTCCATCACTCCTCCTTACCCATGGTCACGAGCTGCTGTTTCCATCCTCCCCTCCCTTCTCCTCCCTGGGCCATCTCACTCACACCAGTGTTTCAATCACCCTCTATCTATGCCCCCCAGTAGCTCCCATCATGCCCAGAGGAGAGTGGAGGCCCCTGACCTGTCTCCCACCCTCCCCTCTCCTCCCTCAGCTCCAGCCACAAGGGCCGCCCCGCTGCTCTCTCTGCCTCCCTCCAGATCCACACAGGCCTGGCTCCTCCTCATCCAGGTTCAGCTCAAGACACCTCCTCAGAAAGCCTTCCCTGACCACCATGTGCAGGAGTCCCTCCTTACCCGTGTCACACTACCCTGACTGACTGATTTCTCATTTCGTTTTCCCTGTCTCAACAATCCCACCGTGAGCTTTATTTCCAGTCAGGTTAATTGAGGTATAATTTACTTGCAGTAAAATTTACCCTTTTAGATAACAAATACTAGTGAGGATGTGAAGAAAAGGGAATCCTTGTGCACTGTTGGTGGGAATGTAAATTGGTGCAGCCACTATGGAAAACAGTATGGAGGGTCCTCAAAAAATTAAAAATAGAACTACCATATAATTCAGCAATTCCACTTCTGGGTATATATCCAAAGGAAATGAAAACACTAACTCAAAAAGATATATGCACTCCTATGTTCACTGAAGCATTATTTACAATAGCCAAGATATGGAAACAACCAAAGTGTCCATCAATGGATGAATGGATAAAGACGATGTGAGATATAACAAAATATTATTCAGCCATAAAAAATAAGGAAATCCTACCACTCGTGACAACATGGATGGACCCTGAAGGCATTATGCTAAGTGAAATAAGTCAGACAAAGACAAATACTGTATGTGGAATCTAAGAAAAGTAAAATAAAAAAACAAACGCATAGGAAAAGAGATCAGACTTATGGTTACCAGAGGCAGAGGGTTGGGGGAGGAGGAATTGGAGGAAGGTGATCAAAACTTCTAGTTACAAGATAACTAAGTTCTAGGGACATAGAGTACAACATGATGACTATAGTTAACACTGCTGTCTGTTATATAGGAAAGTTATTAAGAGAGTAGATCCTAAGAGTTCTTATTACAAGGAGAAAAAACTTTTTTATCTCTTTTCTTCCTCCTTTTCTTTCTATTGTATCTATATGAGATGATGGATATTAGGTGGTAATCATTTCACAATATATGTAAATCAAGCCATCATGCTGTACGCCTTAAATATATACAGTGATGTATGTCAATTATTTCTCAATAAAACTGGATCAAACTTTACCCTTTTTAGTGCACCGTTCTAAGCTTTGATAGCTGCATACAGCGTGTAACCACTACTGCAATTAAGATACAGAACAATTCTATTAACCCCAGATCCAAAAATCTCCATGAGCTGTCCCTTTGTAGTCAACTCCTCCCACTCCCTACCTCTCACAACCACTGATCTGTTTTCTGTCTCTATAGTTTTGTCTTTTCCAGAATGTCATACAAATGGAATCATCTATATGTAGCCTTTTGAGTCTAGCTTTGTTCATTTATCAAATAATGCATTTGAGATTTACCTGTGTTGTTTCTTGTACCAGAATTTCATTCTTTTTTTTTTTTTTTTTTTTATTGCTGAGTAGTATTCGATTGTTTATCCATTCACCAGCTGAAGGACATTGGGATTTTTTTTCCAGTTTTTGGTGATTATGAATAAAGCCACTATAAATATTTGCATACAGGTTTTTGCATGAACATAAGTTTATATTTCTCTTGGGTAAATACCTAGCAGTAGGATTGCTGGGTTATATGGTAAGCATATTTTTAACTTTATAAGGAACTGCCAGACAGTTTTCCAAAGTGGCTGCACCATTTTCCATTCCCACCAGCAACATATAAGAGTTTCAGTTGCTCTGTATCCTCACCAGCACTTACTGTTGTCAATTTTGCAAGAGTCATTGTAAGAGATACTGGGGGTTTTAATTTGCACTTCCCTAATGACTAATGATGATGAGTGATTTTTTTATGTGCCTGATTTATTATTTTAGTACCATCACTATTTGAAAGTACCATTTGATTTAATTATTTCCGTTTATTTTCCATTTCTCCCATCATATGTGAGAGCAGGGACCTTGGCATCTACTCCCCCAATATCTAGAAGAGTATCTGGTACTGGATAATGATGATGATGATGGTGATGAAGATGATGGTGATGGTGGTGATGATGATATCGAGCATTTATAGAGTCCTTATCATGTGCCCAGCACTGTTTTGAGTGCTTTACAAATATTAACTCATTTAATCCTCACAACCACCCTAACAGAGACAGATGCTATCCCCTTTATAAAGAGGAGAAAACAAAGGCAGAGAGAAGTAATTAATCCGTAGCTAATAAGGGACTGAGCCCAGCTTCAATCCCAGGTGTTCTGGAGTCAGAGTCTGGAGTCATAATCAATACATTACCTGGCCCATAGCAGCCACATTTGCTAAAGGAATGAAAACGTGGAAGAAAGGCAACAACTTCAATCCAGCGTGCCATGGACTGAATGTTTGTGTCCCCCCAAAATTCATATGTTGAAACCTGATCTCCAATGTGATGGTATTCGGAGGTGCAGCTTTGGGGAGGTGATTAGGTCATGAGAGTTCAGCCCTCATGAACGGGATTAGTGCCCTTATAAAAGAGACCCCGGAGAGCCCTGTCGCCCCTTGTGCCATGTGAGGTCACAGCGAGAAGATGACATCTATGAACCAGGAAGCAGGCCCTCACCAGACGCTGAATCTGCCAGCGCCTTGATCTTGGATTTCCAGCCTCCAGACTGTAAGAATTAAACTACTGTTGTTTATAAGCCACTCAGTCTCTGGTATTTTGTTATAGTAGCCTGAACAGACTAAGACAGAGTGGCTTCTAGACGCCGCCCCTTGGATTTTCTCCCTCCAAAGGTGAACTCATTCTCACTCTCAATCCTGCTTCTCCTCCTAAAAAATGCATTTTATGTTGGTATGGCAGGTGTCCAATGGGGATAAGAGGGGTGAGGCTGAGTCAAACCTGGAGCCTGATGGTAGAGGGCCTGGGCCTGCCATGGGGCTTACTCATTCACAGGGACTCTTCCTCAAAGCTTTTCCCATCAGTCCCTCCCACAAACCCTGGGCCTCCCCAGGTGGAGAGAATGAACAGGAAGTTATGGCCTTGGCAATTCTGAAACCCTTGCTCTGAGAGCACCCCATAAAACCCCTGCTACAGATAACTTTACTGCTCACTGAATGTCTGGGCACATTTCCTCCATGCCCTCCCCCCCACAGAATGTCCCCACACTTCCTCAGCTCCTTTACAGGTAGCTGAGGCCATATGAGAAGTTCTGGCCAGTGGGCTGTGAACAAAAGTGATGTGTGTCATTGCTGGGCCAATGCATTTAGGAGCCAGTGTGTGCCTCTACCATTTTCTCTTCTTTGCCACGGTGGCTGAAGGAGGCCACAAGTTCCAGATGGGGCAGCTACCACATGGTGGAGCTTCTGTCAGCCTGGGTCCCTGTGTGACTAAATGGACCAGAGGCTGCCACCCTCCCCACTTCCCACATCGAACATGTAATGTGAATTCATATGGTAAAGGAAAAAAGAAGAAAGAGCCTTGTCGCATTAAATCACCGAGAGTTCAGAGAGAGCTTGTTCGTGCAGCACATCACTATGCTACCTACATCCCCACTGGCCACATGGGGGCATATGGTTTGAGAACATGTTTGGATGACTTTCTGGGTGACAGAATTAAGCTCCATTTGGGAGCCCCTAAATGACTAGGATTTCAGTGGGGGATGGAATATCTCAATCACCAAGTTGAAAGGTTTCCCATTCGCAAGGGAAAGGGGGCAGTTCCAGGCCCTTCGGCAGGATCCACTAGCAGGACAATCCCCATCTGGGGAAGGGAGGTGTGGGCCGAGGCAGCTGGGAGCGTCTCCATGACAGCTGGGGCCTTGGCCTACATTCAAGGGCTTGAACTTGACTTTAGAACAAAGGCTGGAGTGTCTTTAAAGCTTTATACCTAACTCAGGTTTGGGACCAGCTCTCAGAAAGGCGCTTGGACCCCAAACTGGTCTGTCCTGGATGGACAGTTTGGGGTCGGGGAGTGGGAAGGAAACTCCAAAAGGGCCTTGGAGCCGCAAATGATAATGCACTGCAAGCTTAATTGTAGGTTTACATTTTGAAAGCAATTATCACCTTGAATGTTGTGTGCTCCTGTGGGACAACACAGGGAATAGGGAGAAGAGGCCTCCCCTCAAGATAATAGCGGGGCGCTGGTAGACGATCTGAGGGGAAAGTCCTTAGTTTATATAAAGCCCCTGTGACTTCTTGCCTTTTCCAAGAAGTAAGATTTGGCTACAGTAAAATACACTGTCTCCTGCCACACACCCCCTCCAAACTGGTACAATACAGCTTCTTCAAGGCCATTAAAAAGACTTCTTGAGAATGAGCTCTGGATGCCGGTGTCAATACTTGTCTACGTGCATCCAAAGGCCTGTGGTTTTGAAATGGGGCCAGGGTAGCTGGAAACTGTGGCCTTGCATGGCACCCTGCAGGGGTACTGGGGTGTGCTGGGGTGGGGACTTGGATCAGAGGCAGGGGTGGGGTTGTTTAAAGTGTAGAAGCCCCTGGGGCAAAGGTGGACTTGGTGGAACCCAGGGACCTGGGGACAGGGGCTTCTAAAAGAGCAGTCATAAGGAATCCTCTCTCAGAGGCTTTGGGGGTGGGGGGCCTGCAGCTGGGTGTGGCCCTGGGAAGGACTGAAGCGAGTTTTGCCATCCTTTTGGCTAAGAATAAAAGGATGTGACTGATACAGTTCAACTGAAAACAAAATCCCCCAAAGAAACAGGCAATAACTGCTCCATTCTTTACCACGAGGGTTTATTTACTTGGGTTTTTTTTTAATTTTATTTATTTATTTATTTATTTATTTATTTATTTATTTGGCTGCATTGGGTCTTCACTGCTGCACGTGGGCTTTTCTCTCTAGTTGCGGCGAGTGGGAGCTACTCTTTGTTGTGGTGCGCGGGCTTCTCATTGCAGTGGCTTCTCTTGTTGCGGAGCACAGGCTCTAGGCGCGTGGGCTTCAGTAGTTGTGGCACGCGGGCTTAGTTGCTCCGCGGCATGTGGGAATCTTCCCGGACCAGGGATCGAACCCGTGTCCCCTGCATTGGCAGGCGGATTCTTAACCACTGTGCCACCAGGGAAGTCCCTATTTAGGGATTTATTTACTTGGGGGTTTATTTCGATGATGAGAAATCCATAATGATAAGTTTGGTGATTTCAGTGAATTTTTTGGCATAGGAGAAAATCTAAATTGGGTGCAGACCTGAGATTTTAACCCAGTTTGGACACCTTGCACCCACCCTCATGACCACAGGATTTGCTTAGATATGCTAGTGGTAAGGAACTGTGCCCAGAATTTGCTGTGCTTTCTGCTTTTGTTTCCTACGGGCAAGTTTCCTGACAAATGATGCTGAGAATTACTCATCCTGGGGTCAAGGATCCAGCGATGGCTTGTGGCTAGAGTGGAGATTTGGCTGGGCTGGGGTCAGCTCAGACCCCTGGCTCGAAAGTAAACTTGAGGATCCCCACTCAGGGAGGAAGAGGTTTTAGATTTGGACCTTATGGTCTGGTATCCAGAGGCCTGGGCAATGTTGGGATGAATGCATTGGCTCATGGAGAATGCCTGACTAGAACTGCTTGCGGGAGGATTCCGTGAGCACGACATGAATCGTTTTCCCCTGAATGGTTTTTGCTGACTGACTGGGCTTTAATTCACTGTCTGCTAAGGGTTTGGGGGATGAAAACAGAGGATGAAGTTTCAAAGGCAAATACTGAAAGAAGTTCCTGTGGGGAATTGAGGAAGAGCTGGCACAGGAGAGAGGTGGCAGGTGGAGGGAGGATGGAGAGGGATGGGAGAGGGTAAAGGGGCACAGACATCACCATCTCGTCGCAGTCACCATAGACAGCATCCCGAGAGCTCCGCCCTCACTGGGCTAAGCACTTCCCATGCACGAACACGTTCAATGCCCACCAGCACCCTAGGAGGTGGTACTGCCACTGTCTGCATTTTCAGGATGGGGAAACCGAGGCACAGAGAAGGGGAGTAACTTGCCTTATAAAGAATGAGGCTGAGTTTCAAACCCAGGCAGTCAGGCTCCAGCACTCATCCTAAGAGTCCCTGATGAAACTGGGTTGGTCAGGTTAGAAATGAATGAAAGCCCCACCCCTCAATGCTATTGGCAGGAATTCTGTCTGTGGATGGTCAGATCTAAGTCGTCCAAAAACTCCCCTTTCTGCCAGTCAATAGCTCTGTGACCTTGAGCAAGTTACTTACAGAGTCTGCTTCCTTATCTGTAAAACATACTTTATATGGTAGTAAAGATTACAGAGCATGTGTGAGTGTGTGTGCGTGTGTGTGTGTGTGTGTGTGTGTGTGTTGCCTTGTACAGTACTTGGTAGAGAACAGGAATTCCACAAAAAGTAGACACGCCTCCTCCCTGCCATGGAGCCACAGCACAGATGTGCCAGTCTCCAGAACTTCCAAGCATGGACATGGGCATGGACATGAATATGCATGTATGTACTCATATGTCCACATGTCCCTGCCTGGGTGGGCACTCACATGCACAGGCATGCATTTCCCTCCCTGGTCCTGTCGCCAACACAGGCTGGTGGAGGCATCAGCCGTGCAGTCCCCAGCCAAACACCCAGACATCACTCTCGAGTCCTTTCTTTCCCTCTCTCACCCTCACATCCTCTCACCACAGTCAGCCAATTTCTGACTATTTGTCAAACTCATCTTCTCCCGGTTCTCCCTCACCCCCACCCCAGCTGGCTTGCAGTCCTCCCTCCACCCACCCTCCACACAGTGGCAACCAGAATGACCTTTCCCAGTCACAAATTTGACCTCACCCCCGCTCCGCTTAAAAGCATTCCAGGAAGCCTGGCCAAGCAAGACGTGAAACTCAGAAGCCCTAAGGAGAAGTCTGACAGATTTGACAGAATAAAGATATAAAGCTTCTATATGGCCAAAGATACCATAAACAAAGTTAAAAAGACAAACAGCAGACTAAGGGAAATATTTCCAACACATATAACATACGAACATTTTAAAATTCCTAATATACTAAAAGTTCCTTTTTACCAATAATAAAAAGGCAAAAAGAAAAGAAAAATAAGCAAAGGATGTGAATAGTCAATTCACTGAGAAGAAAATACAAATGGCCAATAACCACATGAAAAGATGCTCATCCTCACTGGGGAGAAGGGAAGTGAGTGTTGAAACCACAGTGAGATGTTCTCCTGGACTGGCAAAAATTAAAAACCTTGATAATGTTCAGTGCGAGGATGGCTGGGGAAATGGCTACCTGCAGATACCAAGGGTGGCCCAACCTTTTGGAAGAGCAATGTGACAGTAGCTATCAAAATTTAATAAGCATACCCTTTGCCCTGGCAATTCCACATCTAGGAGTCTATCCTATAGAAAGGCTTACATGTGTCAGCCAAGGTATATATACAAGGATGTTCACTGAAGCATTATTTGCAAGAGTGAAAAATTGAAGACCACCTAAATATCCATCAACCCAGGACTAGTTACATAAATTACGTTATGTCCAAACAATGGAGTATTAGGCAACAATTAAAAAGAACATGGGAGATCTGTATGCGGTGACACTGACAGATGCCCACAACACACTGGTAAATGAAAAATGGAAGTTGTAGAGTAATGTGCATAATACAATTCCATTTCTTTTTTTAGATAATATACAATAAATATGTTTATAAAAGCACAGAAAAACTTCTGGAAGGAGGCATACCAGACCAACAATAGTGGGACCTCGGCAAAATGAGATTTAAGGGCAAAGAGGGAACTTCCCTACTTAATAGGACACACTTCTACATTGTTCCACTTTTTACATGAGCAAACATTGCTTTTGTGATAAAAAAAAAAAAAAAAGGAAAGGAAAAAAGAAGAAAAATACCCCATCCATGGCCCCTCACTGGCTGTAAGACAAAGTCCAAACTCCTCGGGGTGGCCCCTAAGGTCCCTCAGGACACAGCCCTTGTGTGCCACCAGCCTGAGGTCTCCCCTTGTCCCATTCTTTGCCTAAGTCTAGATAGACAAGCTCAGCTCCCTTTTAGTCCCCCAGACTGCCTCTGGGCCTCTGTCCCTGCGGTTCTATCTTCCCGCAATGTACTTTCCTGCCTTCTGTGTCTTATCTTTCAAGTCGTTCCTCGTGTGTCGCCACCTTCTGGAAACTCTCCCTGAACACTCCCCCACACTCTGCCTTCTCTCTCCCTCCCAGCAACGGTGACAGCCAACAACCAGGGAGCACACATGTGTCTGTGTCGGGGCTGTGCTGTATGTTTTACATTGTATTGATTCCCTCAATCCTCATAGCAACCCTAGGAAGGTTTGTCATCACCTCATTTAACAGATGAGGAAACTGAGGCAGAGAGGGGTTACCCAACTTGCTCAAAGTCACACAGCCAACAATCAGCAGAGCCAGCGAGTGGTGCCAGGCAGGGCACCCGTGCAGCCCCCCACCAGCGCTCTGCACAAAGTATCTATACCGGCCAGGCTTCAAGACTTGCCTGGGAGTCTCAAGGTTGGGGTTTGTCTTGATCTTGCCCCCAGAACCTGGGCAGGTCAAGCGTGCACAGGGAGGTCTGCTGGGCCCAGAATCCAGCCCCCAACGCCACCCAGCCAGGGCTAAAGGAAGCAGCTGGTCTCCTCAGGGAGCTGGGGCGGCGGTGAGGATGGGGGCTGGGACCAGCGCAGTTGGGGGTCAGCTGACCCAGGACTGCTGAGGAAAGGGACGGTTTGTGGAGCTGCAGCCCCACCCGAGGCGGGGACCCAAGCTACTCCCTGCACACCTACTGTGTGTCAGGCCCTGGGGGTAACAGGCCAGGGAAGCCGGGGGCCAGGAGACTACTCCGCCCTCCACGTGCTGTAAAGTCAGACACATGGAGGCCAGGAGCCTAAGAGAGGGACAGGCCAAGAGCTGTCGGATGGTGCTCACAGGAGCGGGGCCCTGGCTTCTGACTGGGATGAAGCAGACAGGGGGTCTCCATGAAGGAAGTGGCATCTGGGCCCAGCCTAAAAAGATGACGGGGATCTGGGCAGATGGAGTTGGGGAAGGGAACTCAGGGGGGCTGGAACAGCTGGAACAAGGGCCTGGGGGTAGGCAAGTGTGCGGAGCATTGGGGAAGAGTCACTGGTTTTGGCTGGAGCACAGGACAAGTAGGGAAGCAGCAGTGGATGAGGGGGTAGGGGTGCTGGGGGCCCTTGGATGGGGGCAGCTGCCCGCAGGCGAGGAGGGGGCACTCTGGAGCAGGTGGATTGCCTACGATCGGAAACTGGCGGGCAAATCCACCTTTGCAGTTAGCTGCAGGACAGTGGCCTAGCTCCCCACCTCGGTGCCCTCATCTGTAGAAAGTCATGCACCTTCCTAGACTGCTGAGAGAATTCAATGAGACAGTGATTTGCAGCACCTGGGACCCAGGGAGGGGGGATGGCCGCGTCTGGTGGGGGCACCGTGCCCGAGGAGGCCGAGGTGGCTCACGGGGCATCTGCCCGTGTGATGTGAACTTGTGGGGGCAGATGACCCACAAGGCCTCCCAGCCCAGCAAAAAGTATTCAAATACTATCCTTGTGTTTAAAGTATAAACTCCAGGTAATGTCATTTCACACTCTGCACCTTAAAGAGACATGAGAGGCAGAGCCCCACGATCTTGAGCAAGTCCCTGCCCCTCCCAAGGCCTCAGTTTCCCCATGTGAGTGTTGGGTGACTGGTTGGGTGGTTTCTCCAGGCCTGGTTATTCAGAAGGGATTGAGCCATGGAAGGAGGGAACCAGGGGGGGTGGGGGGAGGTGCAGAAATCCAGAGGGGTGGGATTCAGAGAGGGGAGGAGTGGGGATGGAGGAAGAAGAAGACTCTCCTTCCTGGGGCTAGTCCCCTACCCAGCCAAGGCCCTCCTCACACCCCCTACTCCGAGGCCCACCAGCCCTCACCAGTGCCCGGTCGTATTCACTCAGTTCGGGGTGGAGAAGTTGGAAGAAGAGGAGCCCCTGCCTCCCAGGGCAAGTTCACTCGTGGGAACAGTGGTGTGCAGGCCCGGAGACAAGTAAGACCTGGGACCATGCCCCACTGGGCTACTTCAGGCTGAGTGTCATTAGGCAAGTCCTTGCACGTCTCCATTTCCTCTTCTGTGAAATGGATAAAAATGCTTTCCTTGTAAGTAATATTACCAGCCCAGTGCCCAGCACACCACCAACCTGCCCCAGAGGTGAGTCCTTTGGTTCACCAGGAGCTGAGCATGCCCTGGGGGAGTCACAGCCAGCTCTTGGAGGCGGGGAGAATCACTCACCCTAGGCACCCCCAAGACCCAAGACCCCCATGGGTGCCATCCTCCTCATCCCTCACAGGGACCCTATCTTAGCTGCTTCCCCACTGGCCCATCTCCAGCACCTCCCCCTCCCACCTGCTGCCAGAGGAACGCTCCAAGTGAGGCCCACTTCGACTCTGATCACTGGGCTGTCATTGACTGCTTGCTTGTTACCTCCCCCACCAGCCCTGTGGGCAGGAACCACATCTGATTCATCTCATCCATTGCAGAGTGTGGGGTCTGGCACAGGAGTCCTGCCCACAGGCAGCAGAGCTAGCAGTGGGAATGAACAAACACGACCATTCACCCCTCCCACCCGGCACCTGTTGCTCTACTGAGTATCCATGACAATGCTGGGCTCAGTGTGGGGCTGGGGTCAGAGCTTAGCGTGGGACCAGGATCAAGATTCAGTCTGTTCAAGATCAGGGCTCAGTGTGGGGCTGGGATCAAAGTTCAGCCTGTCCAGGATCAAGGATCAGTGTGGGACTGGGGTCAGGGTTCAATGAAGGAAGTTTTCTGCCCCCTACCATGAAGGGCTCAGGACTTCTCCCAGTCTTACCCACTGCTTTGAAAACAACATATCCTATCCCTGGGGTGCTGGGGCCTGTCTTCTGAGTCTCCACTATGCCCGCCCTCTACTCAGGCAAGGCCTGTCCTCTGCTCCACTCCAGGCAGCTATGCTGGGATTCCCATACTCACTATGCCCCAGCCACCACCTGACTCCTACAGAAGGGGCTCAAGGCAGGAAGTGCTTCCTTGCACCCTTAACTGGCCTTCAGAAACACAACAAGGACAGTCAGCCTTCTGGCATGAATGCATTCCTAAGCCAAGGAGAAGCGGTTTGTGAGTTAGCTCAGATTTTTCTATTATCCACCCCACTGTCCCCATTCCATTAGCCCAGATGATCCAGTGCCAACAGAGGTAAACCCAGGTCTGGCTGAACATGAAGGCGAAGGTGTTAGCTGGTACATGGCAGTGAGATATGCCTCCCAAATACCTCCTCCTATCACAGTGCCTGAAATCCCTCCTTTGTGCTCTTTGCTTTAAGTAACTCTTGCTGACCCTCCTCTGAAACCTCCTTCCTGAATCAGTTTTCAGCTGGGTGCGGGGACTGCTGGATCCCTCAGCCCTGGGTGACTCAGGTCTAGCCCAGGTCTGGCACTCACAGGGCTCAGAAATGGGAGCTGAATCAGAGACTGGCCTGAGTGGGCATCGGAGCTGGGCAGCGCCCGCCCCTCAGCAGCCCCACTCACCCAGCCAAACCCTCCACTACTACTCTGCCTGCTACTCTCAAGCAGAGGGTCAAGTTGGTTTGCTGGAAAGACACATGGTTCTAATTTTAATTAATTAAAGAAAAATCTAATCACTGCATTAAACTTCTCATTACTCCACTTGAATACCCGTTAAGTAAATTTAATTACCAGAGGATTGGGTTTCCCAATCTCTTTCATTAGCTTCTGATAAGATGAGGAATGGGAAGGGAAGAGGGTGGGAAACAGAACAATGCCATTTTTAACCCAAGGAGGGCAAGGTGGGCATTGTACTGGGGCTACCATGGTCAGGCTTTGGTGCCTCCCTGAGGACAGGCTTGGCCTTGGGCCTGGGGAGACCCCCACCACAGCTGCCTCTAGAAAGGAAAAGGCCTAGCATTTGGCTGCAGTCAGCGCTGAATGCTTCATTTATGGCCACTCTTGGTTATTTATACCCCACCTCCTTCTAAAAGAGTTTGAGGCTGCTAAGAACAGCACAAACTGAAACATAAGAGAAGAAATCAGAACAAGGGAAAAATATGAGAGAGAAGAAGATGAAGCCTTTGGCAAGACTACTGAGCAACTGCATGCCACAGCATCCTGAGCACTTATCAGAAATGGGCCACAAACCAGCTATGAGCTTCCTAGCAGCCAAGGCAAAGAGAGCAACACACTTTGGCACTAATGCAGTAACCAACAGAGTATTCATAAGGAAATGCACACTGAGCCTCAGGCTTTCCATCTGTAAAAAGGGTGGAGCTGGCGGATGAACTAAAGGAAATAACCATTGGCTGGAGCAGTCAGCAAAGGTTTCCTAGAAAAGGAG
Organism: Balaenoptera ricei; assembly: GCF_028023285.1. Lineage (NCBI taxonomy): Eukaryota > Metazoa > Chordata > Mammalia > Artiodactyla > Balaenopteridae > Balaenoptera > Balaenoptera ricei. The sequence continues at coordinate 61,503,048 of NC_082640.1, forward strand.
AGACCTAAACTGGGCCTTAAAAAAAGGATAGGGCAGACTCATCTATAATAATCATTTGTTATTTGCCTCCCCCAGCTGGAGGCATCTCTTCCTGCCAGCAGGACCCTGCGCTTCCTTTGGGAAACACTCTCCCCCTCATTCCTGGTCACATGGTTGGAGAAGGACAGACCCTTATCCCCAGCCCATCCATGTTTCCAAGCCCTGCGGACCCAATTAAAGGAGCAGGATGATCTTAATCCTAACAATAGGGCCCAAGAGATCAACTCCAGGACTTTTATTTGTTCTATCAGGAAACCAGATTTTGTCTCTAGCCCAGACCTCAGATTTCAACCTGGTAGCATGTTGCCCCAGAAACTGCTGGCAGATGTCTTATGATCACATCATGTGAAAAGCCACTAGGAGTGGAGCCATCACCAAAAAAAGAGAAGCAGAGAAATACAGACAGAAAACAGATCCTGTTCACATTGTTGAAACCACTGGATCAAGCCCTGCCTGAAGCCCAATCTACCCCTGGACACTTCAGTTACATGAGCTGATAATTTCATTTTATTGAAATAAGATTTTTGCTACTTGCAACCAAAGGGATCCTGACAGATACAGTGTTCAGAAATGTATCCTTCCTGTTCCAGAGACCAAGAAGGCTCAGACATCCCCAGGAGCTAGGGAGTAGGCAGGGTGGGCATGCCACCTACCGTGACTGCTATTGTGCCTGCTGAGTCCTGAAGCTTGAGGAGTCCCTTCGGCGCAGGCTGAGGTGAGGAATAGGCGTGGGAGCGGGTGCAGGGGCTGGACAGGGCCAGAGCCCTGGAACGCTGGCAGGAGGCAGACTCAAGGCAGCCAGGACATGGCTGTGGGGTCCCTAGAAAAAGGAGAAGCAAGAGTGAGCAGTACAGTTCACATGGGAGACAGAGGGGCACAGGGCGTAAGGCAGATGGTGGCCACACCTTGACAAAGGTGAGACCAAAGTCAGCCAAGTTTATCTTCACTTCCTCACATCTTGTATCTCATTTCCCCCATTTACTGCCCCCTCCCCCTGAAGTACCTCCAGGCTGTAGGAGAGCATCTGTAGAAGGCTTTCCCTCTGAAGAGAAGGGAGGGCTGGGGGGCAGGCAAGGCTGGAATCCATGTGCTATTGCCAGAGTGTATGTGCCTGGTGTGAGGGGAGAGGGTGGGGGAGCTTCACCCTCAGTACTGTGGACTCATTTCTCACAGTTCCTCTCCCAGTGTGTACCCAGAACTAGGCCTAGGGCCTGAGGCAGCCAGAATAGGACAAAGCTGACTGAGGTAGCCGCCTCCTTTGATATCTGGTCTGGACTTCTAAAAGAATCCTAGAGAGGACAATGCTTAACCCAAGGGCATGAATGGTGGTGTTCGAGGCATAGGCAGAGAGCAGTGTAGGCCCTCCAAGTGCCTTCCTGTTTGAGGAACCAGGAAACCAACTACTCTGGCTTCACACCAGCCTCCCTTGGGCACTGCCCCTGGCTGGGGGGCCACCCCTCAAGGGGCCCACACTCTTCCCCAGTTTCTCTCTGAGACCAAGCTGGGACCTTTGGGGAGAGAAAGAGGGTGAGGATATTTCAGACTCAGGACACTGCCAGAGGTCCTGGGCTTTGGAAAGTCACTAAGCCTCTTTAGGCCCTTAATGAATCCTCTGATCTAAGGGATGCTGGCTTTCTTCCTGGCTCCAGAAAAAGGCATGATGACAGAGATCTTGAATCACAGAACACTGGGCTGATTGGATCTCTAGAAATGTCTCGAATAGCGCTTTCTGCAATGTTGAATGTGTTCAATACCTGTGCTGCCCGATACGGTAGCCACTAGCCACACGCGGATATTGGAATGTGGATAGTGACACTAAGAATCTGATTTTTTTCTTTTATTTTATTCATTTATATTTAAATCGAAATAGCCACATGTGGCTAGTGGCTACCACATTGAATAGTACAGCCCCGGACCAACACTTGCCCAGTCCCTGGCCACAGTACCCAGAGAAAACTGAGGTCCAGAGAGGAGAAGGGATTTGCCCAAGGTCACACGGAGAGTGGCAAAGGCAAAACCCAGAACTTAGGTCTTCAGACTCCTAGCCCCGACTCTCCACAGCACCCACTCCCTTCCCATGGTGGCCTTATGTTCCCCCATCTTGCTCAGCACTGTCACGGAGTGTCTTGCTGCCCCACTACCCATGCTGCTGCTCCTGGGGCAGGGTATCAGGCCGCTTTTGAAGGGACCTAACTCTCCCAGCCACTGCTGCTGGCCCATCCCCCAGCCCCCCAGCAAAGCAGCCTCAGTGACTATCCCTGAGGTTGGCTGGGGAAATCATCCATCAGAGAGAAAGTGCTCTGGGCACAGAGCTGTTCACTGCAGGGTTATTAATAACACCAAAATGCTGGAAGCTGCCTAAACATCCCACACTAGAGATGACAAAGTGCATCATGACACCTCTGTTGGATGGAATATTACACAGCCATTAAAAATGATAAACACAGAGACTGGTAGCAGCACAGAGCAATGTTTACCTAACAACATTGAGCAAGAAAACAGAAAAGGGATGAGGGTGGGGCTGGGTTGCAGCGGTGTGCAGGTCTCTGCGCTCACAGAGCCCACTTATATCTATTACCCCCAGCCCGCACTGCAGCATCACGACCTCCAGATTTCATAACCATTCTACAGATGGAGGAGCTGAGGCTTCGAGAAGCCACACACATACGCCTGGTTACATTGGGAGTGAGGGCAGAGTCGGGGCTCAAACTCTTGATTTCTGACTCTAAGGACAGACTTCCACTGCTGCCTCTTTGTGCCATGATGGTGGCATTAACGGTGCCCTTTCTTTTCTATTAATTAACTCATCCTATTTAACAAAAACACATTCTAAGTGCTTTACAAATGTTGGCCCATGTGGTCTGTACAACAACTGTACGAGGAGCAATTTATACTCTTATTTTTTGGATCAGGAAACTGAGGCACAGAGGTCAAGGGCCACTTCTACTTCCCACATGTTCTGCAAGGTTCCAGTATTGTCCTCACAGGAAAAGGGCAAGGGGGCAGGGAGGGAACAGCTGTTGACTTGGAACAGTAGAAATACAGATGTGTGTGTGTGTTCCCTTTTTCATTGCATGGAAATTCTTTCCGTAGCAATTGAAAGAAAAAAAATTCCAGAAGTAAAATATGGTATCAAAAAAATGTAAAACAAAAACACATACACAAAAATGAAAACATTCAAACTGAAGCTACTGATGCATCCAAGAAACCTCGACTGTGAACGTCATCCACCTCCTGGCAGCAAAGCTCATGTCTCCAGGCTTTCCTGCCAATTTCCTGACCTTGGACTACTCCCTCCTGCCTGGGTGAGATCCTCACCTCAGAGGGCAGCGGGGAGCAGCCCTGTATGGAGGTGGACTTCAATAAACACTTCCTGGCACCCCTTGGCACAGCGCAGCAGGCCAGCAGACAGGCCTCAGAGCCCCAGCAGCCTGCAGTGCTGCTGTCGCTGGCCAGGGCTGACCTCAAGAGGCCAAGATATCCAGGCCTCTGCCTCCAGCCCCAGGCAGCCCCATTCTACAAGTGAAGCAACTGAGGCCCAAAAGGTAAAAGACCTCGTCAGAGGTAACACTGCTACTGAACAGGGAAACGAGTGTGTGCACATGCATGTGCATGCATACAACCCACATGTGCACATGTGTGTCTCCCGTATGTGCAATGCTTCAGGCCCAGGCACCCTCAAGCCTATAATTAAAAGGGCAGGTGATCCCCAGCTTATACACACACACACACAACAATTATTACATTATTAACTGCTACCATATCCACAATTGTATTTCTATTTCTCCTTTACATTTTTCTCTGTTATTTTTCATTCTGTCACCAAATACTTATTGGGCACTTACTATATATTAAGTATATTATAGGTGCTGGAGATTCAGTGGAGTACCCCTCATGGGGATGTGGGGTACAGATGATAAGCAAATAAATAGCAAATAAAGAAACAAGATAATTCCAGAGAGTGACAAGTGCAATTAAGAAAATCGAGCCTGGTAATGTGAGAGAGAGTACCTGGGATGGGGCTAAGGGGTCACTCTAGCTGGAGGATCAGAGGAGGCCTTTCTGCAGAGGTCACATGTGAATTTATACCTGGACAATTAGAACTCAGTCACTCCTAGAGCAGCAGGAGCAGGGCAAAGAGCAGAGTGGGGGGCTTCCCTGGTGGCACAGTGGTTAAGAATCCATCTGCCCATGCAGGGGACACGGGTTCGAGCCCTGGTCCGGGAAGATCCCACATGCCGCGGAGCAACTAAGCCCATGCGCCACAACTGCTGAAGCCCACGCACCTAGAGCCCGTGCTCCGCAACAAGAGAAGCCACCGCAATGAGAAGCCCGCGCACCGCAATGAAGAGTAGCCCCCACTCGCCGCAACTAGAGAAAAGCCCCGCGCGCAGCAATGAAGACCCAACGCAGCCAAAAATAAAATATTAAAAAAAAAAAAAAAAAGCAGAGCTGGGAAGGAGCCTGGTGTTTTTGAGGAGCAACAGCAGGTCAGCACGTGGAATGAGATGGGCAGAGGTGGGGGCGACAGCAGGAAAGGAGGCCACAGAAGGAGGGTGGGCGCTGAAGGCCAAGGTAAAGTTTTGGACTTCATCCCTAGTGCAATGAAGGGTCACCTGGGAAGTGCTGGGCTGTTTTATTCATTGTGAAAAGTTCCTTTGGGCTGCTTAGTGGAGTCTGGATTGAAGGGGAGCAGGGGACCAGTGGGCTGACTGTCGCAGTCACCCAAGACAAGAAGATGAGGCTCGGGCTGGGGTGAGGGCGGGAGCAGACAGATGCAGGATATATGTTATAGCAAAACCAACTCATCGGCAGTTGGTTGATGAGTTGGATGTGAGGAGGTGAGGGTAAGAAAAAGGAATCAAGGATGACTCCTAGATCTTCTACCACAGACACGTACTATTTTTACTACCAGACCCCCCCACAAAAAAATTTAAATAACTATTAAAAAATAACAGCAGATGAGCCACCAGGAAGACTGCCACCCCACACACACGCTGAGTCTCACACCCCCCGGGGTGCATCTTTCTTCCCAAGCCCCTGCTCTGTTCTCTGGTCCTATGTGTGGCACACAGGGAGGGGCAGAGATTGGGGCCCACCCTCAGGCTGACAGGAGACAAGATTGTCCAAAAAGACAGGACAGGGCAGGATGAGGGAGGTTGCAGAGGGGCTGGCCCAGAGCAGGCCCCCAGCCCATGCTTGTAAAGAACATGCTGGCTGAGGGGCTTCCCTGGTGGCGCGGTGGTTTTGAATCTGCCTGCCAACGCAGGGGACACGGGTTCGATCCCTGGTCTGAGAAGATCCCACATGCCGCGGAGCAACTAGGCCTGTGAGCCACAATTACTGAGCCTGCGCGACTGGAGCCTGTGCTCCGCAACAAGAGAGGCCGCGATGGTGAGAGGCCCGCGCACCGCGATGAAGAGTGGCCCCCGGCGTGGCGTTCTCCTCTCCCCGCCATGGCGTGTGCTCGTCCACTTATATCAGTGTACTCTGAAAAGGGGGAGTCATCTGGCAAAAATGTCACTTTGCCTGCTGTGTTCAAGGCTCCCATTCGACCAGATATTGTGAACTTTGTTCACACCAACTTGCGCAAAAACAACAGACAGCCCTATGCTGTCAGTGAATTAGCAGGTCATCAAACCAGTGCTGAGTCTTGGGGTACTGGCAGAGCTGTGGCTCGAATTCCCAGGGTTCGAGGTGGCGGCACTCACCGTTCTGGCCAGGGTGCTTTTGGAAATATGTGTCGTGGGGGCCGCATGTTTGCACCAACCAAGACCCGGCGACGTTGGCACCGCAGAGTGAATACAACGCAGAAACGATATGCCATCTGCTCTGCGTTGGCTGCCTCGGCTTTACCAGCGCTGGTCATGTCTAAAGGTCATCGTATAGAGGAAGTTCCTGAACTTCCTTTGGTGGTTGAAGATAAAGTTGAAGGCTACAAGAAGACCAAGGAGGCTGTTTTGCTCCTGAAGAAACTTAAGGCTTGGAATGATATCAAAAAGGTCTACGCCTCGCAGCGAATGAGAGCTGGCAAAGGCAAAATGAGAAACCGTCGCCGTATCCAGCGCAGGGGACCCTGCATCATTTATAATGAGGACAATGGTATCATCAAGGCCTTCAGAAACATCCCTGGAATTACTCTGCTTAATGTAAGCAAACTGAACATTTTGAAACTTGCTCCTGGTGGGCATGTGGGACGTTTCTGCATTTGGACTGAAAGTGCTTTCCGCAAGTTAGATGAGCTGTATGGCACCTGGCGTAAAGCTGCCTCCCTCAAGAGTAACTACAACCTCCCCATGCACAAGATGCTCAATACAGACCTTAGCAGAATCTTGAAAAGCCCAGAGATCCAAAGAGCCCTCCGAGCACCACGCAAGAAGATTCATCGCAGAGTCCTGAAGAAGAATCCACTGAAAAACCTGAGAATCATGTTGAAGCTAAACCCATATGCAAAGACCATGCGCCGGAACACCATTCTTCGCCAGGCCAAGAACCACAAAATCCGGATGGATAGGGCAGCAGCAGCACTAGAAGCCAAATCAGATGAGAAGGGGATTCCAGGCAAGAAGCCTGTGGTGGGAAAGAAGGGAAAAGAGGCTGTTCGCGTTAAGAAGCTGAAGAAGCCAAAGAAGCCAAAGAAGGTTTTGGTGGGAAAAAAGGCTGCAGTGACCAAGAAACCAGCAGCCGAAAAGAAGCCTGCTAAAAAGAAGCCCACAGAAAAGAAACCCACCGAAAAGAAACCCACCACAGAGGAAAAGAAGGCTGCTTCATAAACTTAAATTTGTTTATTTGGTAAAGGTCAAATCATTTTGGACAGCTAATTTTGAATAAAGACCTGATCAAAGAGGCAGTGAGAAACATGAAAAAAAAAAAAAAAAAAAGAGTGGCCCCCACTTGCCACAACTAGAGAAAGCCCTCGCACAGAAACGAGGACCCAACACAGCCATAAATAAATAAATAAATAAATAAATAAATAAATAAATAAACAAACAAACAAACCACTATTTGTCAGATTAAAAAAAAAAAAAAGAACATGCTGGCTGAACCTGTAAAGTTATACCAAGGGGTGTGGGGACTGGGGAGGTAGGGCCCAGAATCTGGGAAAAGCAGGAGTTTGAAGGTAAGACAATCCTGGGTTTGAGTCCTTGCTCCACCCCTTGCTCGCTGTGGGACCCTGGGTAAGCTACTTCACTTCCCAAGGCTCAGATCCCTCATCTTCCAAGTGGCAACCACAATCCTCCCACGGAGAGCTGTGATGAAGACTCGCTGAAATGATACATGTCAAGAACTGGCATTTATAAATATTAGCATCTCTCCCCTTTTTATTAAAAAGGGGGCTAAAAAAGCCAATTTAAGCTTAGACTGCGAACCTTACATCTATTCCAATAGAGATTCTAGAAGTGCTTCCCAGAATGCCAGGAAAGACAATAGTAAGTTTGAGAAGTTCACTACCACAGAGTCCTGTGGGATAACTGCACGTCCTCTCTTGGCTGCTCAAAATGATGACATGCACTCCAACCAGCCACTAGCGAGGCCCCCGTGACATCCCTGATGGATGAGACAGAAATATATGGGCTGGGCTTCTCAGTGGTTAGCTACATAACCATGTCCAAGAATGTGGGAGAGTGGGTCGGACTGGTCCCTGGGGTAGAATCTCACCGGCATCAGCAGAGCTGGTCCTTGGCCCTGCCTGGAACGACCTTTTTTGGCAGCGACTAGGATGGAGCTTCAAAAGTAGGTCCAGCCTGGGAGGGGTCAATTAGGGAGGCAGGATCCCCTGTTCAAAGCCCTCCACTTGCCCTAGGAAAGGGCCAAAGTGGACAAGAGAGAGTTACTAGGCTCTGGCTGAGTTCTGTGAGTAGCTCCGTGAGTGGCCAGGGAGTCGTGGCCTCTGTGGAGCCTGGTGGCCAGGAGACATGGGGGCTGGGTGAGCCAGTCACTCCAGCTCGCCATGTCAGTCATCAAGGTATCTGTCTAGAAGATTTTTGATACAGTGGGGTCTGTTCACAGGGGCTTGACAGGAAGAGGTGGGCCTGGAACCCATGTTCCCTGGGGAAGCCTCGGGGGCCTGGTCAGGACTTCAGATCCCTGATAAAGACACTTGGCATTTATGGGCCTAGAGAGCAGAGCTAGGCCAAGTGAGAAAAGATTCCAGGAAGAGAGATCTCTCTTCAGCATGAGGAGTAGTGAGCTCCCTGTCCCTGGGGGCATGCAAGCAGAGGTCTAGAGAACATATATTTTGGGTAGGGATTTGCACTAAATGGGGGGTTCCTTTCAGCCATGAGTTTCTTTAATTCTATTCACATATGAATCAGGGCTAGATTGTGTGGATCAAAGGGGGTTTTACAGAGAGTGAAAGGAAGGCAAGATAATGGCCAGAATAATAGTTATTATTATTATTACTACATTATAGATCACCACACATTCCCATCTATTCTCTAACTGGATCTTCTGCCCAACCCATGAGGAACATAGGGCAGGATGATTAACCCCATTTAGCAGATGTGGAAATTGAGGCCCAGAGAAGGAATGGGACCAGCCCAAGGTCCGACCAGCACGTCAGCCCCAGACCTAGGGGCCTTCCCCTCCTGCACTCCAATGGTCATCCTGCCACCACTGCCTCAGAAGGAGCGAACAGGAATCTCCCCTCCACCCTGGGCTCCTGTCCAGCTGCCACAACTCCCCATCCCTGAAGGTTAGAGTCTCCCTTTGCACACCGCCCCACTGAAACCTGGGAGGTGAGTCCCAGCCCAGAAGGCTTCTCCTCCCAGGTTACAGAGGCCCTGCTCCCCACCCTTTCCTCTCATTCCCCTGGTAGTACTGCCACAGCCCCTTAGGTTGGATCCTTCAAACCAGACCCAGAACCAGACACTAGGCTGTGCCCAGGAAACGAACTCAGGGAGAAGGGTCCCTCCAACTCAGCCTTATTCTTTGCCTCACCCCTATACAGCCAGCTTGTGTCCAGGGGGAACCAGGGCCCACCTTGCCAGGTATCCCTCCTGAACACCTTCCCTTTTCCTAGCCGGAGGGTCAGAGAGAGGGCATCTGGGCAGGAGAGGTGGGAGTGTCAGGAGGTGGGGAGACTGGGACCACCGAGGCAGGAAAGCTCCCACCCCTTAGCACCACTCCATGTCACATCACACACTGAACCCCAGGAAATTCTTGTGAGCCAAGTAGCAGCATCTCACTTCACAGATGATGGAATGAAGGCTCAGAGAGATTAAGAACGTGCCCAAACTCAAAATATTAAACCGAACAGAAACAGCCGGTAAGTTCTAGAGCCAGGATTTGAACCCAGGACTGGCTGATTCGAAATACCCTGTGCTTTCCATGCTCCCTGCCGCCTCCACAGAAGTGCAAGGAAACTCAAAAGGCAGCCTGGTGAGCAGATGAAAGAGGGGCAGGGGCGGCAGAGAGAGGGAGACAGAAGGCAAGACAAAGACAAGACAGAGAGCAGCAGGGACAGACGAATTGACAAGTGGACCCTGCAGGGGCCAGAGGGAGGCAATTGCAGAAACCACCCTATTGATCAATGAAAGGCCCTCCAGTGCCACCTCTGCGGCCATCTGCTCCTCCAGTTTAGCTACTGGTCTTCCCTAGGTCCTTCCCGGGATGCCCAGGTCCAAGGAGCAGAAGAAACCTCCTGTCCTAGGAGCCCCCAGTCAGCGAGGGTGTCAGGCCAGATCCCTGGGCCAGGGAGGTGGGCGGAGAAAGTAAGGGGCCAGTTTTATCCCTGGGCAAGGCCATCTGCCCGGCCTCTGTCTGCCCAGGCCAGGCTGGAGGGTCCAGCTGCCCAGACCGCCCACCAGGTACAGCATACCCGCTGGCCCCACGTGGCTGTGGGAGTGTTCCGGGCTCGCCAGGTGTTCCCGTGCCCCACTGGCAGCCGAGCGTAATTGGCCTGTCCCCAGAGCATGCAGGATTTAAGCAACAGCCTCTCAACTGAATATTTAAGAAGAAAAATACCTTTGTTTTTTTTTTAAGAAAGAGAGAAAGGGAGGGAGGAGGAAGCCAGCAAAGGAGGGGGAGGGAAGGAGGGTGGGAGAAACCTACCCCATCACTGCAGTCAAGGTCACAGGCATCCTTATGGGGCAGGCGCAGGCAAGGAGCCTTTAATCTGGGAGTTCAGGCTGAGGAAACTAAATGCTTGAAGCCGGAGTGCATTACTGCCCTGAATGATCTGTCAGCTTCTATTAGGCTAAATATCTCTGTATAATGGGGAATTATCCTCTGAAAAGACAAACTGCCGGCCTCTCCAGAAAGGGGGCACGGTGGGAACCTCTCATCGTGAGGGCTCTTCCACGGGGGTGGGGGGAGGGAAGAACAGGACCAACTAGGAAAGCCACCCCCCCATCCCACACCCCCTCCCCGGAAAGTCACAGTCACCAGCTGTGTGATGCTTGCGGCGGGTGCCAGCATCCCGCCCCCTCCTCCCCAGACTCTCCCTCCACTAAGGAGTCTGAAAAGATGCTAGACGTGGAGTCGAGGCCTGACAACGCCTCAGTGATAGCGGGTGACCCTGGGTGAGTTCCTGCGCCCCTTTGAACCTCTGTGTCCCTGCCTGTTAGATGGAGCTGACGATACGCACCCAAAGGCTGTGCGATGAGGGTAGGAAGCTGGCACAGAACCAGCACAAAGTGGGCACCCAGGACAATTTTGCTCACGCTGTTCTGCCCACGGGTGAAGACCTCCTCTTCATCCCCTCCTCCTCGTCCTCACTGGCCCCCATAGGGCACCACCACCTCTGCCAGGAAACCCTCCCTGACCCCCACCCCTGGGTATCTCCTACAGCCAGAACCCCACCTTCTGGGCTCTGCCAGTCTCCGGTGGTTGTTTACATGCGGGCCCTTCAGCCTTAGGGGCTCCCTCTGAACGGGACAGCATTTCCTCCTTCCCATCCTCCCCAAGCCCTCTCACACGCGGGACTGGCACTCAGGACTCTGCTCAGATTTGCAGGCTAGTAGGCGAGGGCTGGAGGAAACCAGGATCAGGCATGGCCTGGGTCCACTGAAGGGCATCACTCATGGTAACACATTCAGCACCAGGGATGCCAGGCCAGGAAGCCAGAAATTCCAGGCCAGGAGTCTGCAAGAGCAGGGTGGCGGGCGGACCATCTGCAGGCTGGCCAGGGCACAAGGCAGGGCTGGGGCCAGGTTAGAGCAGCGTAGAGGTGGGACTCAGTGCTGGGTTCCTGGCACAGTACTGAGGCGCTGGAGGTGCTCAGGCCAGTAAGGGTCTCAGGGGTCAAGAGGGGCAGGGTTGAGCAGTGGGGGGAGAGGCAAAGGTCAAATGGCTCTAGCTGGGTGGGGAGCAGCAACATCCCGCTGACTGTCACGGATGCTCATGTGCAAACAACACTGTCCAACTCTGCAAAGCCCTTTTAAATCCATTAGTTACTTTGATCTGCACAGCCCTCAGGGATTAGTTACTTAGTTCATTAATTCAACAAGAACTTCTTGAGTGCCTACTCTGTTCCAGGCATTGTTCTGGCTCACTCAACAGAGGGGAAACTGAGCCCCACAAGTGCTGCCCAGGAAGTTCCATGGCCACATGGGGTGGGCAGAAGTCCAGGGCTGCTGTCAGTCTCCATTAGTGACAGGTGCTATAGGGCTTCTGCTACAGCCCAAGAGTCTGCAGGAGTGATCGGGAATGACCACGGGCTGGGGGATCCAGATAATCCTCCAGAGTTGGGGAACGAGTGGGGGCAGAAGCCAGACAGGAGCTGTGGAAAGGGGAAACCTGATCGGGGTGAGGGGGGGATCACGGGGTGGGGGGGGCAGGGAGGAGCCTCAGCCTGGAGTGAAAGCTCCTCTTCCTCTAAGGCAGGGGTGGGAAGCCAGAGAGAAAGTGTGAGGGGAAGGAGGCAAGTTCACGATGGAGTTCTCCTCTGTGGGCAAGAGGCTGGAAGGGTGCAAGAGGCACAGGTGAGGAATGACAAGGTCAACAGCCCCACCTGAGGAGACGAAGGGGCACACAGGCAGGGCCAGAGGGTGAGAGGGGTCAGAGTGGGCACATCAGGAGGACCCAGAGCTGGGCTGAGCCCCCTAAGATGTCTGAGCTAGGGGAAGGGCAGAGGGCAGGGAAGCCCGGCAGGGAGGAGCAGGGCCCATGACTGCCCTAGCGGGTGCCCCATACTGTAGCCTCAGGCTGCCCTGTGCTCCTGGGGCACGAAGAACCTCCTCAGAGTGTGGGCTCCCGAGGGTCCAGCCACAGCCCAGAGCAGCCCAAGTGCCTCCAGACTCTCCCTGCCGCTGGTGGGAGCCACCTGGGTCAGCTCAGGAGCAGCTGTTCCCTTTTGGTTCCTCAAGGTCAGCCCAGCACACTGAGCATTCGCCGGCCGGCTCCTCACTCCCCTGGACCCTACTCGCCTCATCAGTAAACTGAGGCCGACCCCACCTCTCAGTGGTCAGGCCAGGAAAGCGCCGCCCCGTGCCCGGATGCACACACAGTAGGTGCACATGGATGGCTGTCCCCTTCCCGTCCCTGGTGTTGGAGTCTCCTCTAGTCCTCACAGCATCTCCAGTGTCTCACACACATTTTTGCTCAATTCACTCTTACTGAACTGACTTCAACTGCCAACCGGCTGGTAGCAATGTAGGGAGGTCAGAATTCTGCCCACTGGACCCAGTGGGGAAGGGGCTGAGAGGAAGGAGGACGTCACAGAGGGACATGGCAGATGCCCCAGGGAGCAGACATGAGGATGAAGCAGAGGCCAAGGTTGCTGGGGCAGCAGAGGCCCCCCTCTCAGCACACACATTAGCACTCCTTAATCATTTAGCAGGCCAGCAGGGGAGCCCGAGGAGGGGAGTGAGGGCTGGGGAATGGGGTTCACCCAGGTGGAGGGTCCCTGGGCAGATGGGCCTCCTGGGCCCAGGCCTCCTCATAGCACCCATAGCCTTGTGAGCTGCTCCCCCAACTCACCCCGCCCACCTCAGAATCTACCCCACTGTGTGCCAGGCCCTACCCAACCAAGAACATTGGAGAGAAACTGAAACAAGTCAGGAGAAAGGAAGAGCCACTTCTGGGAGACGGGGCAGAACCTGGAAGGCTTTACAGAGGTGGTGACTTTTCAACTACTCTGGGCCTCACCTTGCTTTTCTGTGAAATGGGACTGCTATACTACTAAGTACTACTAAGTACTCCTCCTCCCACTACTCCTCTTCCTCCTCCTCCTCCTCTTACTACTACTACTACTAATAATAATAATAATAACAATAATAATAATAATAGCTTAAGAATTTGGAGCGCTTACTCTGTGCTAGGCTTTGTGTGAGCACTTTGTGCCCAGAGAGACTGAGGTGGAGCTGAGGGCAAGCCCGCCCCTCTCCTAGACGCTCTTCGGCTGGACCAGCTGGTGGAGGGTTGACTGAGGTCTGAGCCTTGGGCCAGCTGCAGGCAGGGTAGTAGGTGAGGTGGGTGTCACCAGTGGCCAAGGTCTGCGAGTTGCCCCATGTTTTCAGCATAACTCCAAGTGACCACTCCTGAGCCTGGGTGAGTGGGGTGGGGATAGGGGTTGGGGGAGGGAACCTTCCAGAGTCAGGTCAGAGGTAGCAAGGTCAGAGGTTACACAGTGGCTATGGTGGCAGCTCAGTTTGGCCATCCCAGTGTTTAAAACGCTGGTGCTGAGTATGGCCTATACCTGCAGCTCCCCCCGCCTATCTCCCACCGGACCCACCTCACCCACATGCCAGGTTCCAGAAGATCTCGGGCTCTAAAGAGGCACGGTGGTGAAACTGCACAACAATGTTAGGCAGTAGATGTTATTTTTCCCACTTGATGTGGAAACAGGTTCCGGGGGATTATATTATACTTGCCCAAGGTCACAGATGGGAATGGCCAGGCTGGTACTCACACCTAGGACTGTTTCTAATGAACAAGGAGATGCCAAAGGCTGAACAGGCTCATGGGGCTGAAGTTGGAGGGTATCTCAAGCATAATCAGTAGGCCTGAGAGAGGTCTTTGGGGGTGAAGTCTTCCTGGCTCCCCTCCCAGTGGCTTCAAGTTGTCCCATGCCCAGGACTCAGGGGGTCAGGCAGTTTGAGGAGATGAGGAGGTAACAGGCAGGGGAGGGTGAGGGATATCTCTCCTGTGGCTTCCAGCAGCCCTCTGCCTCATTCTACCCCTGCTCAAAGCATTCGTCTCCCTGGTGAGATGGGGCACCCTGGAGGCCTGAAGTTGCCAACAGGGCTTGAGAAGCACCTTCGTATGAGGCCAGGGCGGGTGAGGGTGTGGTTAAAGAGAGATGAAATTCAGCCCAGAGCTAGGATAAGGGGGCTGAGGCTAGGTGGGCAGTGGGGAGGCGGTCAGAAAGGCCCAAGAGAACAGGTGTCCATTGCCTGGACTCCCACTATTTGAGTCCCCAGAAGTGTTTAGTTTCCATAAGCTTTGAGCCAGGGAGAGGCACCATCTAAGAATACTGGCAGTGGGAGGTAGGGCCCTGAGGTTCTGGTCCTCCTCTACTTTCACACTGTGTTTCTTGGCACAAGTGTCTTCCCCACTCTGGTCCCCAGTTGCCCCATCTGCAACATGAGGTGTCCAGGCCTAAAGGCTGGGAGACACGGAAGGGGAGTGGAGACGCCCCAGACAAGCCGCCCCTCCCAATGCCTGTATCAACTGTATGCAGGCTACGTGCTCAGCATGATCCTCTGTGACCTTCCTTTACCCTCTCAACAAGGCTGTGACGTAGGTATCGGTACTCCAGTTGTGTAGGTGAGCAAACTGAGGCTCAGACATGAGAAAGGACACTCCAAGGCTCCAGGAAGACAGGAAGAGCTGAGGACAAGTCCTGTGAGTGCTGTTTTGTTCAGCACCCCGGACAGTTCTTGGCTGCTGCCTTCCTGACCACCACCTGGTCACCTCCACCACACACACACCCTTAGCTATGCCTGCTTTTCCCAATTCCCCCTTCCTATACAAACTTCACCCACCTTCCCCTAACTGCTTTAGCTGCACTGATCTCTCCTGGGCTCCTGACATGGCTAGGATCTGTGCTCACAGCACTGAGACCTAGCTCAGTAGCTCTTGCTCCCTTTTATGTCTCTGACTTAAATCTCATTCTCTCAGCAGCTCCTTGAGGGCAGGGAACCATCTTCCCCTCTATGCCACAGTCTGGGCACACAGAGGGGACTCCACTGGCTTTAGATGTGGGTGAGAATTGGCTGGAAAACTCTAGGCCCATCACTTCACTTCATTCACTGAGTTTCAGATTCCCCAGCTGGGAAACGAGCTGATCCTGTCCACCTCACAAGCCTGCTGGGGTTTACACAACAGAGTGCAGATAAGCCATGCCAGGGGCTGCTGCCTCCCATGTCAGTGGGGCTGCCTGCTGACCCCACCTCAGTACCCTCCCGGGACCTCGTTCAAATTCTGGACCGCTTCTCCCCATGAAATATTCTAAATGACTCACAAATGGGCAGATTCTTATCACTGAGAAATGTCTGAGGCTCGTAGAGGGGTCAGGAAAGCCCAAGAGAATAGCTGGTACAGCGCTCGGAGTCCCACTATTAGAACTGATTCCTTTGTGGGCTCATGAGTGTTCAGTTTCCACAATCATCTTGAGCCTGAAGGAGGGAACACCTAGGAATATTGACGGTGCAGGTAGGGTGCTGGGGTTCTGGTCCCTCTTCTCTACTAACATACTGTTTCTTAGTACAAGTGTCTTCTCTTCTCTGGCCTGCCACATGAGCTGTCCAGGCCTACAGGAGGTGGAGTGGCCCTCTTTGCACCACTTCCTAGAAGCAGAGGAGGAAAATGCCTGTAAGGGTGATGTCAGAGGTGTTGGGAAGGACCCTCTAAAGCTCTCAAATCCAGAACCATGATGCCCAAAGGCCTCCACTGGGATTGCCATGCTCCTTTGTCCTCTAATAGGGCAAAGCCAAACCCCTGGTCCTTACGGGACCCAGCAGACTTACTTACTATATCTCCTAGTCCATCCTCAGGCCCAGCTGACTCACCCAGGGAACTTCAGCCTGAGGAAGACTGAACTTACACCCCCAATCTAGATGGAAAAGGGAATAAGATTCCATGGGGGGACCTGGGCAAGAAGAGCCCTGCTGAAGGCCCCTCTCTGCCCCAGGGAGGGATGCTGAGGGAAAGGGGGAAAGGGACAGAGAGTTTTATCCTGGCTCCATCACTCAACTAGCTGGCTGACCTCAGAAACTTGCTTTTCTTCTTTGAGTTCCAGTTTCCTAATCTATAAAATGGGGGAAATAATCACACCACACAGTGTCCAGTAGTGGCAAGTTCTGGAGGAGCCGTAGACATTATGACCAGATTCCTGGCCAGGACTTTGGTTTTTTCATATCAAGCCCCAGAGTGGGTGACATCAGCCTGGGGCACGTAAATAACAGGGCCCATGGGGGAGATGAGTGCTGAGAGCTCAGAGGAAGTGTGGATGAGGTGGGTACCAAACCTGCCCCAGCGGGGTTCTACCTAGAGAACCAGTCTGAGCCCTGACCCTGGACACACACCGGATCCCAACCCCGGTCACACTGAGCCTTGAACAATTCACCAGCCACTGCGGTCAGTCCCCACCAGAGACCAATGTCATAGTCGGCCCTAAGGAGGGCTGTCGGGCTCCCATCTTCTTGTAGAAAAGCTGCTGAGTAATCTCCCATCAAATGAACTGGTCATCCCTGGTGGGGAGGAGGCGGGAGCCTGTGGGCTCAGTGTGTGCTCCCGGCCTTTTGCCCCTCTGTTCACACCCTCCCCACACCTTTCCCCTATGCCACTGGCTTTTGTCTGAAGATGCCCCCCACACACACCCCAGCCCTGCTTCCATCACCCTGGCCCCCTGACGAGTTTTGTCCCCTGATCACAACCCCACGACCCAAGCTCTTGGTATGTTTTGCCACTCTGACCTCAGAAGGTGGAGATCCTGGGATGCCTGCGGGAAGGGGCCCCCGGCCTCATCCATTCACTGGGCTCACTGTCCATATGGGGACACTGAGGCCACTGGGGGTAAATGGCAGCCTCAGGACTCCCATCCTGGTTCAGCACTTTTTTTTTTTACCCAGCCCTCTGGCTGCCAAAGGGCTTCCTTTCTCTCAGTGCCCCCCCTAACCCAGCCAACAGAGGAGGGGCCCCTGCAGATGGGAGTCAGGCAAACCCCAAGCCCCCTCCCACGTCCAGGAAGGCAGCAGGAGGTGGCAGAGCCTCAGGGAACCACCCTGTCCTGGGCTCCTCTGTCCTCGGAAAGCCCCAGCTCCAGGCTAATTTTGGACATCTTCTCAGGCTGCACAACTGAAGAGATTTTCCAGATCCTCCCTGGCGTTATGGAGCCGCAGGGATGAGCTGCGCCGCCCCCACTTCCCAGGGCAGCTGAGGCCTCCCGGCCAACAGCACTACAGCGTGATACTAGGGGGAGAGTGTGCATCTGAATCCAGACAGGGCCCTGGGTGAAGACCAAGGTGGCGGCACAGGGAGATGACCTGCCCACCCAGGCCTGAAATCCCACCACTGGTGACTCATCCTTTTGGGTAAAGCACTGCCCTTCTCAAACACAAGACTAGGCAAGGGTGGGGAGTCACCCCTAGAGGTGACGGCTCTGGGTTCATATCCTGGCTCTCAGTACTACCAGCTGTGTGCCTTTCTGAGCTTCAGATCCCACATAAACTGTGGGATTAGGGGAACAATAATATGTCAGTCACCTGACTGTTACCACTAAGATCCTGACATCCTTGCCCTCTCCCCCAGGATGTCCCACAAACCCCTCATCCCCCACCTTCCTCCAAGCCTCCTCCTCCTCCTGTGCTCCTGCCTCTGTGAATGTCTCCACCATCAACCCAGCTGTGCAGGCCAGAAACGTGGGAGCCCTTGTAACTCCTCGTGACTCCTCCTGCACTCCCTCCCCCATCCCACCCAGCACAGTCCTAAAAGTGTCTCCAATCCAGACTCCTCTCTGCACCTCCGTCCAGGCCAAGCCTACCACTGCCTGCTGGACCGCCACCCTTTGTCCTTGTGCCTCTCCACTCTGTTTCTCACATGGCCGCCAGGGCAGTATTAGTGAACCCTGAATTAGATTAGGTCCCTTCCCTCCTTAAAACCCTCCGGCAACTTCCTCCTTCTCTTAGAGCAAAACCCACCCACCCTCCTCACCATGCTCCACAGACTCTGCCTGACCCGCCCCCACCGGCTTTGTTCCCCTCACCCCACAAGTTTCCTTCCAGCTTCTCAACACACCAAGGTTCCCCCAGGCATGGAATGCTCTTGCCCACTCCTTGCACACAGCTCCCGCCGCCTCATCCATCTGATTATGGGATGAGACACCTCCTAAAGAAGCCCTCCCAGACTGCCCTGTCTCAGCGGGCCTGCAGCCTTCCCCACCTCCACATTCTCTATTATTCCCTTGTACCACTTGTCACAATTTGCAATTATACATCTATTTGTTTGTTTACTTGTTTATTGTCTGTCCCCACCCCCACCCTAACAAAAGCTGTGAGCTTCACATGGGAAGGGGCCAGAGCTGCCTTGTTCAGCCCTGGATCCCCAGTGCCTGGACATTGTAGAGGCTCAGTAAACAGGAATGCCCCCTGAGGTTCATCACTCAGGAGCCGATCAGAGAGTCCACCCTCCCTGCTTCCACAGCCAGTTCCAAAAGCCATATCTGGAGTCTCAGAGGAGGCTTTGGCAAGCACAGACACCCAGAAAGGCATGATGCTGCCTCCCTGGCTGGTGCCCATGGCCTCAGCTATGCCAAGGTACCATGCAGATCCCCTGTAGGGAACAGTGCAGCGAGAGACAGAGCAGGGCATGGACCTGCAGCTGCTGAGACCGTGCCAGGGGCTGGGCATTCTCACAGCAAACCATCTCAGTAGGAGGCAGGCAGTGGGCAGGCATGTGGGGAGGAATAAGATGTGCCCACATCTCCTGATGCTCCAGAAAAGAGAGAGAGAGAGAGAGACAAAAAAAAGATCCAAGCTCGCCCCTCTGATTGTGCCTTCTCAGTACTGGGCTCTGGCAAGCCCCTGAGCCTGGCCCTACCCACAGCAGCCTCGGCCAGGTCAGCCCTTTGTGGCTGACCCCTGCTGCACCCAGGCTCAGGACAACTTGACCTGGGTTGTGGAGGCGGGGGGGGTGGGGGTGGGGGGGGGAGGGGAGTGGCCGGGTATGACTGGGTCTCACACACGGGGTTCCTGGAACTCAAATCATGGAACTGAACTGCTAGAGGTGCTGGCAGGGCAGGGAACCAAACAGCATCGGTCCCCTGGCATCTGGGGTCCAGGCATCTCCCAAGCTGATCCCTTCAACATTCTCCCACACTGATCCTCCCAAAAATTCAGATTCCCGTCTTCCTGCCAGCAGGCCATGGACGTCCAGTCACACCTTTGCATCTTCCTCTGCCTGGAAAGCCCTTCCTCATCTCTCTATCCAGATTTCGTCCTGATCAAGTCCCACCTCCTGCAGGAAGCATTCTTGGACTCCCCAGCCCCAGGGAGCTCCCAGGGAGCAGTACTCTGTTCCCACCATTGTTTCTGCAGGTGGAGGCCAGCACACCTGGGAGATGGGATGGAGACCTGGTGAGTATAGGTGGAGTGCTGGCAGCAAACCAAGGCCGTGTGTGTGGTGAGCGTCCAGCACCTCCTGCTCCTTTGCTAGTCGTGTTCTTCTGAAAGGAGGGTGGAGCTTGGGGGGAGACACCCTCCACCCTCAGATGAGCCTCAGTCTTAGAGCCAGGCGGGATCCCTGCCCCTAAGATTCGCTGGCCTGATGAAGGAGACGAGGGCCAACCCTCCTATCATCCAATCATTGAGCAAATCTGTACCAGGCACCTGGCGCCGCTTGGGCACTGGGGGTACCAGAGTGAATAAGCCCGGCACGGTTCCCTGCGTGACTATGGGAGAGAGGACCACACAGATAACATTCCTGCAAGCTTGCCTGCTCAGGGCCTCCCAGGTCCTGGGCGGTGCACAGGTGAGTGGAGGGAGAGCTTTGCGGTGGCACTCCAGGGTGCTGAGAGGGCTCCCAGTAGGGCCACCTAGACCAGACTGGGAGGGCTCAGGGATCCTGGAGACAGATGTCCTGGAGGAAGGGTGTCTGTGCTGAGATGCAGAGTGGGACAGAGGCTAGGGGAGAGGGGTGGTGGCAGGGAGGGTCTCGGGCACCTGGCACTAAACCCCAGGAGCCCGGTCCTCCCACTCACGGGCCTCCTCACCCAGACTCCACCCCCAGCTCCTGACCACCAGGCCTGTGGGGGGAGGGAACTTGGTGTCTCCTCGTAGCTGTCCTAACACTGATACAGCAGCCCCCCTCCCAAGACAGCCACTTTGCCAGGCACCATGGACGTCACTGACATTTCCACATGCCGCCATCTCCTGGCTGTGGCCCATCTAACAAGTCAGTGGGGACTAAGGCAGTCCCTGGAGCCTATCAGAAAGCCGAGAATTGAAAAGTTCGGGATGGCAAAAAGGCTCCATGGCGGGGCGGGGTGGGGGGTATCTCCAGTGAGGGGCACCCTGATGCCCTCTCTTCCCTCCCACTGCAACTCCCCCAATATGCTGGTGACCTCAGGGGAGGGTGAGGCTTAAGGAGTGGCCCCGGGCTGTGCCCACAGCTCTGGCCTGGGCACGACTGGGAGGGGAACCAAGAAAAGGGAAGTAATCACCCCTGCAACCACCCCCAAACACACACACACACCCCTGGGCTGGGGAGGGGGGACAGTGTGTGAGGGAGGAGAGCCACACCCCCCCCCAGGACCACTGAGGGACGCTGGGGAGCCATTCTTCAAGTCACCAGAGTGGCCACTCGGTCCAGCATTAAGCAGAGAGGAGAGGGAAAGAAGGCCCCACGGCCAGTCTCTTCTGGGAAAGGAAGCAGTGTGGATTCACTTCCCACTATGCGCCAACACCAGGTGTTCCACGTGGGCAGCCATAGCCCATCCCACTACACCCTCGAAGCAGAAACGATCCTGACCATTCTGCAGGTGAGGAAGTTCAGCTCAGAAAGATCACACGACTTGCCCATGGTCACACAGCCAGGAAGAGAGGGGCTTAAAATCAGGTCAGCACTGGGGCAGCGAGGGGTTTTAGCCAGACACAAAAGAAATCCTCCGAAAGGTTGGAAAAAACTTGATCCCAGGAAGATGATTCCAGGAAGGCTGGAGTCCCTTCTCAGAAGGCTTCTGGGGAAGACTGGATAAGAGGCTGAGGGCAGGGACTGGACCTATTGACCTCCAGGGTCCCGCCCCACCGTGATTTTCTTCGACCACCGGGCAAGCTGCACATACTTCCTGGAGGGTGGGCTCGGGAAGAGCTGGGCAGCCCCTGAAAATGGCTGTGGGAGGCTCTGGCCATCGGAGCATAGGCCCCCATCCAAGGCCGCCACCCCCAGCCCTGGCCACTCTGTAGCTCTGCTCTCTCTATGGGAGGCTCTGACCTCCTGAGGCCACCAACAGTGACAAGGGTGCCCAGATCCCAGAAGAAAAGGGACTGGAGAGGATTAAATGGGGGAGAGGAGGAGCTCACCCCTAGTGGCCAAACCAGCAAGTGGTAAACACTGTCTGGAGGTTTGGACAGTGCTGGGCACCAGCTCATCCAGAACCTCCTTCTTGTGCAAGATAATTACAGTTCTTCCTGTGTAATGAGATGGTTTTTAAAGGCCATTCAAAAGAAATTTCCTATAATGAGGTGAATGGGTTTAAAGTATTACACATCAAGGCAGCTGGTAATTGGTGGGACCTGGGCTGAGTCCTGGAGTGGAGTGATGGGAGTTCCACATCTAAAGGCGAGAAGATGAAGAACCTAGGGGCAGGGACTTCCCTGGTGGCGCAATGGTTAAGAATCCGCCTGCCAATGCAGGAGACACGGGTTCGAGCCCTGGTCCAGGAAGATCCCACATGCCGCGGAGCAACTAAGCCCGTGTGCCACAACTACTGAGCCTGCGCTCTAGAGCCCGCGAGCCACAACTACTGAGCCCACGTGCCACAACTACTGAAGCCCACATGCCTAGAGCCTGTGCTCCACAACAAGAGAAGCCACTGCAATGAGAAGCCAGCGCACCGCAACAAAGAGTAGCCCCCGCTCGCTGCAAGTAGAGAAAGCCCACGCACAGCAACGAAGACCCAATGCAGCCAAAAAACAAATTAATTAATTAATTTAAAAAAAAAAAAAAAGAACCTAGGGGCAGGACAGGAATAAAGATGCAGACGTAGAGAATGGACTTGAGGACATGGGGAGGGGGAAGGGTAAGCTGGGAAGAAGTGAGAGAGTGGCATGGACTTATATACACTACCAAATGTAAAATAGATAGCTAGTGGGAAGCAGCCACATAGCACAGGGAGATCAGCTCCGTGCTTTGTGACCACCTAGAGGGGTGGGGTAGGGAGGGTGGGAGGGAGATGCAAGAGGCAGGAGATATGGGGATATATGTATATGTATAGCTGATTCACTTTGTTATAAAGCAGAAACTAACCCACCATTGTAAAGCAATTATACTGCAATAAAGGTGTTAAAAAATTAAATAAACAAATAAAGGCGAGAAGAGCAGGAGGGATGCCAAAACCTGGGAGGTAAGACGGACACTCTGCCAGAAATGTTGCTGCAACGCCAAAAGGTGTCCCGGAAGAGCAGACAAGGGCATGGGAGGCTGACAGAGCTGGGGCTGGGCAGGGGATAATTTCTGGGGGTGGGGTCACAGAGGTGGGGTCAGGAGAAGGAAAATGAATGTACTGATTGAATTGTGTCCCCAAAATTCATGTCCACCTGGAACCTCAGAATGTGACTTTATTTGGAAACAGGGTAATTAGCAATTGCAGATGTAATTAGTTAAGATGAGGTCATACTGGATTAGGGTGAGTTCTGATCCAATGACTGGTGTCTTTATAAGAAGAGGGAAATTTGGACATAGACACACAAATGAAACAATGCCCCGTGAAGAGGGAGGTAGAGATTGGAATGATGCCAAGCAATGCCAAACAACCACCAAAAGCTGGAAGAGGCAAGAAATTTGCATCCCAGAACCTTCAGAGAGAGTATAGCCCTGCCAACACCTTGATTTCAGACTTCTAGCCTCTAGAACTGAGAAGATAAGTTTCTGTTGTTTTAATCTACTAGGTGTGTGGTAATTTGTTATGGCAGCCCTAGGAAATTAATACAATGACCATTCTAACAACTGCAACTATCCAGCAATTAAAAAGGCAGCCTCAAAAGTGGTGAGCACCTCACCTCTGGAGGTGTGCAAGCAAATCTGGGAGTGTCCCCATTCCTCCCAACCCCGTACTCTGAACAGATGCCAGGGCAGGTTCACACTTAGTCCCCCATCTGACCTTACTGTATGCAGTCCAGAGAACTGGACAGGAAAGAGTTATCATTCCCATCCCACAGATTTGGAAACTGAGGCCCAGAGAAGGCAAATAACCTGTTCAAGAGCACAAGGTAGCCAGTCAGTGCCAACCACAGGCCTGAAATCCTGGAATCCTGAATGCCAGTCCTGGCCTTTTTCAGGCTCATGACCCTGAGTCTTCCTTCTGTGCCTCCCCTGTCTCTAGACTCAACTGTAGTTCAACATCGTGAAAGGCAGAGAAAGATCCACAGTCTCCCTGAACCCAGATGTTCCAGACTGAAAGTGACATCACTGCTGAAAGCCTTGCCCAACTCTAAACAGAAACTTCTAAGCAGCACTGTTGGCCATTGCAGCCAGGTGCAGTCACCAGCCTCTCACACAGCATTCGGCTAAGAGAGGGAGGTGCTGGGACCCTTACTGAGCACCTACTCTGTCTGTGCAAAGTCCTTGGCACAGTGTGGGGTGGGGGTGAAAACCAGGGGAGGCAGGTTACTGCATCTCCTTGGGGACCCAAGAGTCCATGCAGATCAGACCACCCAGCAAGACCCCATAGGGTGTCCCCAGACCAAGTGTGACCTCTGGCTGGACATCCTAGGTCCTCTCCTGGGGCCTGCAGAGGAGGAGCTGGACCTGGAAGTTGAAGGATGGGAGGTGACAGTATGGCCTTCTCCAGCTCCTTCCAGGCTCTGAGCCCCGGTGGGCTGCACCGCACCCCAACCTGCACCTGGCACTTGGCTCCATCTACCCCAGGAGCTAGAGAACAGCGTGGAGGCCCCCAGCTCTGGCACCAAACGGAGTGTGAGCGCAGCCAAGCTCACCAGCCAGGGCAGCCCGCTCCTAATGCTGGTTAGTTGGCGCCGCACAGCCAAGGGACGGGAGGAGTGGGCTTTGAAGTCACCTGATGTGAATTGTCCAGCGGGAACAATGGGCCACCCAGCCAGTGGAGAGTCTCGGCTCTTTCTAATTAGGTGCCTCTTTGAACACGGAGGCATCAGATTAATGAGGTTTACAGCGCTCAGTTTCATGGCGTGGCCGGCTGCCTCTGTTCTCTGATAGCAGTTTGATGACAAAACCTTGTTCTCTAAATCAAAGGTTCTCCCAAAACTCTGCTTTCTGACGTGCCTTGGGTTTCTGCTGGGTGTCTAAAAGCCTTCACCTCCATCCCATCACTCCCAGTGCCAGCTTTTGTTTCGCTGAAGAAGATTTCACAGGGCTGTGACACCTCACCCAGCCCACCTGGGAGAGGCAAGGGGCGGCTGGGGTAGCCCCATTTTGCAGAGCTTGCTGGCCCAGTGCACCCTGGGGCCAATAGCCCCCCTCAAGCCTGCAGGCCCCTCTGCTTCAGCTCTTGGAGGCTTCAGGCGTGCTGGGCCACAGAGAATCCACTGGCCAATTTCCCACTGTTGGCATCTGTTCACAAGCCTTAGGGACATCTGGTTCACCAGTCTTGGAGAAGATTGAGACATCACAGGAGCCAGCCTGCAAGGCCTCGCCCTCCCACCTCTTCTGCTCTAGTGGAAGCCTCCTCCCCACCCCCACTCTGGGTCTTTGCTAGTACAGCTCCCCTCTCCTCGCCCCCCACCCCCAAATGCCCCTCTCTCTAAACTCACACGACCTTTCAAATCCCAGCTACACCCTTGCTCCTCCTTCGTCACCACAGTCACCAGACTTCTTTCCCCCTCTGAGATCTCCCAGCCCCATATCCCTGTCACCTTGCGCAACTGTTCCTTGCCTTGTATTCCATTGTTTAATGCTACTACCTTGCCTCATTATTTTGTCCTGTCTCCCCTGTGAGACTGTGGCACACGGACAGGAACAGTGTCTGTGTCAACTCTGTGTCCCCCACAGTAAAGACTGGCTGATAATAAAGATTCTACCCTCCCTTGGCACTCTGGGATACATAGGGAGAAAAGACACCATCCTGCCCTCAGCTTCCCCATCTGCCAAATGGGAACGAGACCCTCATCCTGCTTGCTTCCTGGGGCTGCTGGAGTATCCAGGATGACCCTGACAGAAGCATGTGTTTGGAGGAAGTGGGGCAGTGCAGTGGGTGGGGTACCCCTGGAGCAGGGCGGTGGGCTCTGGCAGGGAAGCTGGGAACCACTGTGGCCTGGACAAGTCAATGCCTCTCTCTGAGCCTCAGTTTCCCTATATGTAAATAGGGTTGGCTCCAGGACTCACAGAATGTGTGTATTAACTCACTCAATCCTCGTGCCCACCTCTGGAGTAGACACTGTTACTAGCTCCATTTCACAAATGAAGAAAGGCCCAGAAAGGTTTAGAAAACAGCTTATAGGTGGCTGGAAGCAGGACTCAAACCCAGCAACATGCTAGCTCCTGAACCTACCTTCCTCACCACTCCACTGACTTTCAAGTGGGCCCTGGCTAAGCTTCCACAGAGCCTATCATTTCTGAAGCTTGTTTAACCTCTCTGGGCCTCTATTTTCCCATCTGAGGGGTGGGTGCACAGTGACACTCTGTAGATGGTTTCTGCTAGGCCAGGGAAGGCTGACATGCTCCCTGCTCCTCTGAGTCCCTTCCAGACCTCAGCTCCAAACCTCTCCCACTAGAATTTTCCTGCCCTTTGGATGACTACCCCATTGGGCTGTGCCTCGCCCATCTCTTCCTTCCAACTTCCTGGCCACTCCTCCTCACCCTCCGAAGGCTCCCATCTCCCTCCGAGTCTCAGCCCTTGTCATCCTCTTGGTGACTTCACCACGCTAGGGAAGACCAACACTGGGGCTCTCCGTTCCCTGACCTCCTGCCTCCAGTGACTTTTGGCTTCCATGCCCTCCAGCTTCCATCCCAGGCTGTAGCCTGGCTCTTGTCTCCACCACAGCTTCTGATCAAGCCTCCCAGCCCAGCCCACCTGTGCCTCTCCTTAGCCCTCTGCCACCACTGAGACCTTCACACCTCCCCCTCTCCCCCACTGCTCTTCCATCCTCACTCTCTTTGCCTAGCTTGGGTTCCACGGTCCATCAGTATAATAAATCCTTCAAGCACATTGCCCCCCTCTCTCCCTTGGCAACACTTTCAGGAAACCCATGTCTGGCGGAACCCAATTAGCACCCTCTTGACACGTACAGCTGGAAAGTCAAATGTGATTGGAAAAAATGAGCCCATGCAGGCTGTGCCCTCCGTGAGCTCAAAATCTCAGAATTTGAGTGGTCCCAGCACTGCTCAGCAGTCCCAGCTTGTGTCACGGGCTGGCTCACTTTCCTGCTCTCCAAGATGGCAACGTCTCCCCACCCCACTTACCTCATACCTCCCATCTCTGTCTGACCCGTCACTCTCAACTGAGCCCTCCCTTCAGTCTCCCTGAGGAAGCAGAAGCCGGCAGATGTGAACTCCCTCATCTGCCTACTGCAGATTCCAGAAGCCCACCTGCTTCTGCCTGTATGCCCTCTTCCTGCCTGAGGAGGAGTCACGCTGCCTGTCGAAGGTTAGTTGCTCCACTTGGACTCTGAACCGATCACCTCTGGTCCCAAGAATTTGGCTCCCACCACTGTGCTGTCTCTTGACATCACCCATCTTGCCCTCTACTGGGTCCATCATCCCCCCCGCAGCAGCGATCATGTTCTGGTATCTCTCGTCCTTTAAAAACTCCTTCCTTAATTATGCTGAGTTTAAAAAAAACTCAATCTCAGAAGATTCTATACTATATGATTCCATTTATATAATACTCACAAAATCACAAAACTACAGAGATGGAGGATAAAGTAGTGGTAGCTGCGGGGGAGGGACGGTGGGGGAGGGGAGGGGTATGTGGTAGCACAGGGAGCCTCGTGGTGATGGAACAGGCTGTGTCTTGACTGGTGGTGGTGGTTACAAAGCTATGCATGCAATACAATTACACAGTACTGACACATACGCACACACACGCACATGCACACATGCACACACACAACTGGGAAATCTGAATAAGGTCTGTGGCTTGTATCAGTGTCAGTGACCTGGTTTGATATTTGATGTGTATTACAGTTATACAGAACATCACCGCTGAGGGCAGCTAGGTAGAGAGTGTCCGGGACTTACATACTCTTTGGATTTTCCTGTGACCCTCCCCCTTCCAGCCCCAACTCCATCCACTTCTCTTCCCCTCTTCACAATAGGAAGAGTCAACTACACCCTTTCTCCCTTCTCTCTCCACCCATTATCCTCAGCCCACTTGAAGCTGGATTCGTTCATCCCTTCACAACACTTCTCTCATCCAAGCCTGCCAGGGCCTCCTTGTTGTCAAAGGCAAGGGCGGTGTCTATGTCTCCATCTTACCCACCCTCGCAGCATCCTCGACCATGGCTGACTTTGCCCTTCTGTTTGGAACCCTCTCTTGGCTTCTGAGTTGCCACACCATCCTGGTGTGGATCTTTCCTCACTCTCCCTGGATATGCACCATCAGGCTCCTGTGCTGGCTCTTTCACTTCCAACAACTCTCCACGTTGGTGAGCCCAGGGCCCAGGCCTGGGTCCTCTGTCTCCACCATCCGCATCTCTTCCTGGGTGAACAGTGCCTATGTCTATAAACACCACCTACAGCTTCTGGTTCCCGCATCTCCAACCCCTGCTCAACCTTCTCCCTGAGCTGCAGCCTTATGAACCCAACCATCAGTGGACATTTCTGCTCCAGGAGGTGGTCAGAACCAAACTCCTATCTGACTCCCAATCTCAAACCTCATCTGGTCCTCTCCATCTCAGAAAATGGCCACAATGGTTGAAGTCAGAAATCAAGGGGTCCTCCTTGCTTCCTTCATGTCTTTCCCCCAACTCCCAGTTCTGCCTCCACAATGGGTCTGCAATCATCTGCCTCTCTCCATCTCCATGGCTACCATTTTGGCCCAAGCTTCCATCACTTCTGCCTTACCCTGTTTCCCCTCTTGATCCCTCCTACAGCAGCCAGAGAACTCTTTTTAAATCATAAATCAGATCAGTCACTCCCCGGCTTAACCCATCAAGAGCTAGCTGGACGTTGCCCCTTGGAAAACATCTCAGCTCCTCCCCACAGCCCCAGAGTGCCATGCAAATGCCCTCATGTGAGGCCACCTCCCTCCCACCACACAGTCTCCTCTTCCCCACTCAGGGCCCTCCCGCAGGTGCTCCCTCACCTGAGAGGGAGCCGGGCCTCATCTCACGGGTGACCCCATTCATCCCATCACTGCACCATTAGCAATTTCGAATCTCCTGTTTGCCTTTATTTTGTTTGTGTCTTCCTTACCCACCAGCCAGAGGGAGTTTGCACGTCAGTGCCTGGTGCATAGTAGGTGCTCAGTAGTGCTTGTTGAGTGAATGGACAAGAGCTCCCTGGTCTCCTCCCCCAGCAGCACCCTCTCTCCCCTGAGGAGGCAGGCTCGTCTGCACATGGGGGAGGGTGCACGTGTCTATAAATATCCACACACTCCACTCTCCCCAAAACAGTAACTGTTACCCAGATGACTCGATGACATGATAATTTCCCCACGTCTTGCTGGGAGCTGCTTCTAGCAGTAAAAGTTTGCTGTTTTATGGCCCCAAGAAGACATCAGCTGTAATGTGCTAAAATTATAACCTAGTAGAATCATCTGTTTAAATACTCTGGAAACCAAATACTCGGGGCTGAGCACTATTCCGGATTGCCCTGGATGCCAATGGTGGACCTGGTTGTGTGGAACACTGAACGCCCAGGACTGGGCACCAGCCTATTCTACAGGGTGACCGTGGTCACAGGTGGAATGCGGCGGTGCCATTCATCACGTCCGGCACGCTGCAGGCACTCAATATGGGGCACTTTCCATTCCTTTCACACATCAGTGGGGCCCACTCAGCATGGGCGCATTGGGCAGGGCATGGCTGAGGAGGTGTACGGTGTATGAGGGATGAGCTATAGCAACTGGATTTTGGCTGAGCCTGAATATCACGGTTAGAGTGCAACCATGTGAAAATGACATGAACTGTCCTGAAAGGTAGTGAACTCCTGTCACCAGAGGTGTCCAGCAGAGCAGGACATTGTAGGGGAAGGGTTTGGACTGGCTGCCCTTCTCCAGCCTTGCAGCACTGGGACTTGAGCCACGAGTGGAGTAGAGCTTCAGGGTCAAACAGACACGCATTCAAATCCTACCTTTGTTACAGACAGCTTGGGTGACCCTGGGCAAGTCACAACTCAGTGCTCAGATGCAGTTTCCTCATCTCCACAGAGAGATAACATATACAAGATGTCTGCATGTAGTAGGTGCCTACTAAATGTTTGTCCTTCCCCTCCCTGCTTCCCTCTGAATCAATGTAAGCACAAACATCTGGGCCTTGGGACTCTCCAAATATTCTTCCTGCCCTTGCAGGTCCACCCTCCTATCTACCTGAACCCTAGTACTGGCACCACCTCCTCCAAGAAGCCTCCCCAGGCTGCTCTGATAGATGCTGAGCTCCTCCTCACTTGCAAGCTGTGTTGCATACCAGGTGTTGGAGGCTGGTGGGTCTGGGCACATGTGCCTACTGCATCTCTGGTGTCTCATGGTCAGTGGGTTGGGGGAGGGGAGCATGCTCTGTGTGTGTGTGTCTTAAACAATAATGACAGTAAACATTTACATTGCACTTACTATGTACCAGGCACTTTACAGGCAACTAACTCATTAATGAGTACAACAAAATTATGAGGGAAGCACTATTTTATCTCTATTTTACAGATGGGGTAGCTGAGGCTCATAGAGGTTAAGTGATTTATCCAAGGTCACACAGCAGTAAATGGCAAAGCCAGAATTGCACCCAGGCGGTGTGACCTCCAGAGTCTGTGCTCCTAACCTCGACCTGCACCATTCAGCCTCTCAATGCAGATGTGGTTCCCGTGTGAGCTCTTTCACAAGTCCTGCAGAGGGTCAGAATTCATCTTAGGTGAACAGTGGTGGTGCTTCATGACCCTGGAGGCCAAGACACATGCATAAACACTCACACACAGACATATATACAGATGCAGGCATTAGTGAACATGCAGACTCATGCACAGAAAAGGAGTGAAGAGCCATCACCACCAGTCCCTCTGCCCGAGAGGCTCTCACCTCTCCTCTCCCCAAGCCACCATGGGCAGGGGAGTAACAGGGGGAATCTCAGGCACTGCCCACCTCTGCTGTCAAGTCTATCCTAGATGTTAAAAATCAAATCCTCGTCTGCCCATGTGGTGAGATCCATTTATTATATAGCTGGTGGCCTGGAAGCTCAGAGAGGCTCCTGTTAGGTCACATAGCAAGTCAGGACAAAACTGGGCCAGTGCCCAGACATAGGAAGCTCTCAACAAATGCTTTCTCACACCACCCCAGGGTCCCATCCACAATCTCCAATTCCAGACATCTCCTCTATTCCTGCTTGCTTTGAGCAGGACAGAAATAAAGGACAGAGATGAAGAGAAGACAAGAAGAGAAAGAGGGGAAACAGAGGCAAGAAGGAGAGACACTTGGGAGAAGAGAGGAGAGGAGGAGAGCAGCGGGAAAGTCTGAGCAGTGAGCTGCAGGGAGCCCGGCTCAGATCACCAGCCCCCCTCGCCCGCCCGAAGCTGCCCGCCTCCGAGAGGAATACAGCGAGGCGGGGGTTAACTCTCTGCTGTGGAGCAGAAAATGAGGTTCCAGTTATTAGTTGATTTATTGCTCTGTCCTCACTCTGCGCTCAGGTCCTGGAAGGAAATGTTCCACTCAAAAGCATTAAGCGTCTTCAAAGAGCAGAGGCATTAAAAATTGAAATCATAAAATAGACACGTAAATACAGTGGAGGTGAGAGGCGGGCAGCCTCCTAGGCAGGCTGAGGTAGGGGTGGCAGGCCCAGGTCCCAGCAGGCCTGTGGGGCCGCCACACGCATGCAGGGGCCGCCACACACATGCAGGGGCCGCCACACGCATGCAGGGGCCGCCACACGCATGCAGGAGCCACCACACGCATGCAGGGGCCGCCACACGCATGCAGGGGCCACCACACGCATGCAGGGGCCGCCACACGCATGCAGGGGCCGCCACACGCATGCAGGAGCCAGCTGTGTCGGCTGAGGCGAGGGGGCGGTCCTGCCCAGAAGGGGCGCACCAGCGGCATTGCTCACAGTGCCTGAAACCCCTCCATCAGCACACCGGCGTCTTAGGGGTCGGAATTGTCCTATCTTTGAAAACACATTCCCTCTTGGTAGAGGGACAGCCCCGGGGCTTGTCAGATAATGGGAGGAGAGAGAAGGGAGGGGAGGCAGACAGACTGGGAGGGCTGAGCTGACCCCACCTTAGCCAGCGTGCTGGGGGGAAGAGGAAGAGGCAGCCCTGGGAGCCTAGGGCAAGCGCAGCGTCTTCTGTGCCAGGGCCCAGGCTGCTCTGTGGGAAGGGAGCCCCGGCAGACAGGCACCTAGTCCCAGGCCCTCCTCAGTGGTGCTCAGACCCCACTGCACAGCCGGGCTTTGGTTGGGCCATGTGGGGACCGACCCACCCCCAGCCACGGCTGGGCCTCAGGGGGAGTGGACGAGGAGGGTCCCTGCTCTGCCCTCAGTACATCTGGGCAGTGGAGTCACGGGGCAGGTTATACAGCCCATGCTCTCTCCATACAAGGGCTAGCGGGCCGGAGAGCTGCCAGTGGGGTGCAAGGCCCACCTAGAAACGGGCACCCAAGAGGATACTCACTAGCATCCTGAGTGGGCCGGCTCCCAGCACAACCCACACATACACACAAGCACACACGCACACGCCTATGGAGCAGATTCTGCCTGAGCGGCATCTGTGATCCTGGCCTAGGCAGAGGTGAAGAATCGAGGCTGAGAGACAGTGAGGCCAGGCTCAGAGTCACACAGCACATCGCTGGAGACCCAGGCCCAGAACTCAGATTTCTGCCATCAAGGCCCCCGCTCTCATCCCCTTCCAGCTCAGCTTCACTGGGAGTGGGAAACAGGTGTCATCCCCACCTCCCCCTCTTCCTGCCCTCCCTCTGTCCCTCCCTCACTCCATCTCTCATCCCTGCACATCAACAACCATCCCACTTTATTAGGGAACTCTCCCTGCTCCTTACCCCCCAGCTAACCCTCCTCCCTCCACTCTCCCCACTCCCACCCACCAAGGCCAGGATGGGGTCATCCCCCAGGCTCACCCCTCAATTCTAGAACCACTCCTGGCCCGGTCACCTCTTTCCACCATATGTAATTTTTCTTAACTGGGAGCTCTCTAATTATCCCTGTGTTTTCCAGAGGAAATAAACAGCAATTAGAGAAATAAATGGTATTTTTATTCTCCAGCAGACTCAGCATCACGGTGCCCAGCCCATCCCTGCCCCGATGGCCAGTCCAGCCGCCTGCCAGGTCTGCTCTCTTGCCCTCTCTCCCTGCATCCATCCCCATGTGTACGTGAGCAAAGTGCCTGCCACCAGGCCACCCAGCAGCAGGTCGCCTCTTGGAATCTGCGTGAAGGACCATAAATTGCTGAGAAAGGGCCTCCTTCTCCGTGCAACAGAAGGTTAGAGTGTTAAAGAGAGCAGTGAAACTGTTTTTATTAATCAGAACTGCTATAAAGAAAGCATTTTAATTAACATAATTATCCCAATTGAGAAAAGCAGTCCTTACCCCATAGATACTTTTCAGACTAAAGATGCAAGCTGTCACAATCAGTCATAATTAAGTAAAGCGAGCCACTTTTTTCTTCTCCTGCTCCCTTCCCCTCTCGGGCACCCGCTCCTCCCTAGGTTAGATCTCAAAGTGGAGACAAGGCAGATGTCACACCTTCAACACACTCATGCTCTCACACCCCGGCTGCCTCTTGAGCTGCATTTCAGAGAGGGTGTGCCCCCGGGCCAGTGGGCCCTGCACCATGACCCCCTCTCATGCCTGACCTCAGAAGGGCCTCCCCACCTCCTAGGGAAGGAAGGAGACCCATCTCCAAAGGCACCCACCTCACCCCCTGCTGGATGACAAGTCCTAGAGCACTGTCCCTCCCGGACACCTGCAAGGACTTTCCTGGGTCAGCAGGCCCAGAAGGAATAACTGGGAAGGACAGCCAGTGGGCACCCCAGGCCATCACCCTGGTCCAAGCCACCAGCCCTTCTCACCTGGATGTTCACCTTCACCCCCTAACTACCTCTCCAATCCACTCTTGACTCAAATTCAGGCCATTTCCCCACATAACAGCCAGAAATCTGTTCATACCACAAATGTAAGTGTATAACCCTCCTCGGCCCTCATGGAGGCCTGGCCCAGCCCCCTTCAGCCCCATTTCCCACTACTCCTCCCCTGGCTTTCTCCACCCCAGCCACACTGGCCTTTCCTCATCCTTCTCAGCTCACGTGCTATTCCCTCTACCTCCTGCCCTCATCCCTCCAGCCACCACCTGCCACCCTCTCAGCTCACATGTTCATCCTGCAGTGCTCAGCTCATGTGTCACCTCCTCAGGGAAGCCCTCCTTGACCTCCTGGACCTGGTCCATCCCCTCTTAAATCCTCTCACAGCACCGCATATCCGCCCCTTGCTAGTGTGTACACAGTGGCTTTACAACAGTGCTGTGATTCTTTATTTAGCTTTAGTCTCCTCTGTTCAACTATAAACTTCATGAAGCAGCCAGACCCTTTATTATTTTGCTTTGATTGTATTTTTGTTTGTTCACTGTTGTGTCCCCAGTGTCCATCACAGTGCTTGGCTTGTGGTAGGTACTTAAGAAATATTCGCGGAAGGAAAGAAGGAAGAGAGGGAGGAGGGAAGGGGAGGGAGCCCCCGTGTCAGCTGAGGGCATTTCAAGGAGGTAAGGGGTCACCCCAACAAACTGTGAAACTCTCCATTCCCCTCGTCCCATCTGGGTGTCATTGCTCTCCCCATTTTACAGATATGGACACTAAGGTGTAGAGAAGCAGGATACGCCCAAGGTTACAGTGAACCAGTGCAAGAGTCTGGGCCTGTCTGAGGCTCTGAGAATGTCTGCTTTGAGGTGGGATGAGGAGGGAAGAGAGAGATACAGGACCACCCACTGTGGATATAGTGTCCCCCTTGGGCTTGGGGGGTCTGAGAACTGCTGGGAGCACCTCTTAGGATGTGTGACCTGGGACTTTTCAGCCCATCTGAGCCTTAGCTTCTCCATCTGTGAAATGGGTGGTCTGGAGCAGGCAACATCCTCTGCCCTCCACCCATGACTCCCACTCCACCCCACCCTGACATCTAACACCCCCAAAGCTTCAGACCTCCCTCCTTCTCCCCCACAGAGCTGGCGATGCTGACAAATGCACCTGCTCACCGGGTACGTGCCACCCTCTGTGGCCACACAGGGAGGGTGAGACTGAGAGCTTGCTGCTCCCGAAACAACACCTACAGGGTGACACGTGCATAGGTGACACCAGGGGTGTATTTTACCCCAACATGCTTCAGTTTCCTCCCTGAAAAGGTGCTTATTTTTTAGTACATCTTAAATAGGAGCTGCAAAGTGTATTGTCAGCTCTTTTTAAATGGCTTGTTAGTGCTCCTGTAAAGCTCAGCACTGGCCGGAGGAGACAGCTCACTCCTGGTCCTGGTGTGGCCTGGACTCGCTTGCAGCCTGCGCTCTGAGCACACACCCGTGCTGAGTCTTGCACTGGACTCTGGCATGGCCAGGAAGCCCAGGAACTAGACACTCCCCGACAAGAATATGCCCAGATCCCTGCTGGGGTCACAAGATTTGGCAACCCTTTGGGAACGGCTAGGAGCAGAGTTGGGCCCTGCCTGGCATAGGAAAGAGGAATGAGCATTGGCTTTATAGTCAGGTGGCCCAGGTTCAAATCCCTTCTTGGCCACTTACCAGCTGTGTGACCTAAATCCAGTTACCAAACCTCTCTGAGCTCCAAGTTTCCTCATCTATAAAATGGCAGTGCTAACTCCTACCTCAGGGCTTTTTTGAAGAGTGAATCAGGTAATAAATACCAAGTGCGAGATAACATTCAAGTTTTAAGGTGTGATAATGGCATTATGGTTATGTTTCTTAAAGGGTCCTTACCTTTTAAAGATATACACTGAAACGTTTATGGATAAAATTATACGATGTCAAAATAACCCAGTGGGTAGTAGGTGGGTATAGAGGAAACCAGTCTGGTCATGAGTTGATGCTCGCTGATGAGAACGTGGAGTTCAGTAGACTAGTCTCTCCACTTTCGGATAGGTTGACATTTTCACACCAAACCATCACACAGGCATCCACCAGGTGTTCATTAAATCCAGGGGTGCACTCTCCCAGCCGCAGAAGCCTTGGACCCCTTGCACAGCAAGATCCAGAGACAGGTGGCAGCAAGACAACATAAAGCACCAGGAAGGAGCATGGGGTGGGGGGCTAAACCTTCATAGAGGTACCCCAAGAGGCTCCTGCAGTCCACAGAAGGGGAGACAGGCAAGTGAGGGGCCCCTATAACCCGGAGACTTGGGATCCCAGGGGAGTCAGGCAGCCTCTGTTTCAGGTCCGCTGTCCCAGCTGTGTGACCCAGGGGCTATGGCTTTCCCTCTCTGAGCTCCAGGTGCCTATCATTATAATGGGGGTGGCAACACCTCACCCCACTTGACCCATCTGACCTGCCCCGGTAGCAGGAGCCTAGCCTGAGGCAGGTGCTTAATCACCCTTAATCACCCTTCTACTGGCCCCGCCTTCCTCAGCAAATTTAAATACAACCATCTTCAGCTACTGAAGGCCGGGGTGGGCAGGCCTGCTTCCCATTGGACACAGGGATGCAGACCTGATAAGAGCCATCCTGCCCTCCGGAAGCTCCCAGGGATAAAGTCATTTTTTAAACTACTCTGTACCCAGCAAAGCCTCAGGAAATGGGGCTGAGAGGACTCCAAGCCTCAGGAAAAGAGGGACTCCGGGCCAGGAAAAAGGCAAGGATGATAGTAGTAATAGGAACAACGATGATGGGGCCTGACTTACTGGCACCGGGTCACAGCCTTCACCTGCACCTCTTGTTCTATCCTCACCACCGCCTACCAGGTACACGGTACCATCATCCCCCCTGTAGCTGAGGAAACCGAGGCTCCGGGGGAGATGTTGCAGCAAGAGAGTGCAGAGTCACGCCTGAACCCTGCCACCCAAGTCCAAGGCCCAACAGGGTGGGGAGACGCTGGGGACACCTGGGCATCCCAAGGGGCCATCAGCAGAAAGTGCTGTGTCTGGGAGCCTGCGGCCCCACCGAAGCCAGCCCTCTCCAGGCCTCAGTTTCTTCATCTGTGAAATGGGGGCAGGGAGACCCCAGCCCCACCTAGCGGGCAAGAGGGGAAAGCAGCACAGGTTGGGGAGGAGGCCACATCTCGAAGGTTCCAAAGGGAGCCGAGGCGGCTGTGAGGTAAGTCGGGGCGCGGGGGTGGGAGGCGAGAGAATGAGACAGATCTCTCAGGCTCCGGCTCTGGCGCTGTGATATTTTCCCCGGGTTATATTTTTAGATGGACTACTTTCTCTCCCCTCCCCCCTGCCTCAGTAGGAGGAAGAACACAGAAATAGCTGGGTGTGTGTGTCTGAGAAGCTATATATAGTGGGCATAAACCCTCACCCAGGGCATCTCCCACTCACTGCCCCCTGGAGCAGGAGCGGGAAGGGGTGGGGGGCCTCCTCTTGCCCAGTAGCCACAGAGTCTGCTCGGCTTCCCTGGCTCCCTCCAGGCACGTCCCTCACCCCAGCACAGGCGTGTGCACACGTACACACACACAGCCAGACCCACATCGCCAGTGACTGCTGGCTCAGACCTGAGCCTCAGGGGGCGTTGGAGAGGGCTCGGAGCAGCCGGCAAGTCCTACCCGGTGGTGGGGGTGGATGGGGTGAGGTGGGAAAGGGGGTGACTTCCAAAGACGTAACTCTAATTCTCTCTGCCTCGGGTTCGCTGGTCTACAGACTGCGATCAGGGCCCTTCCTTGGACTTGTCAAATCTTCAAAGCTGTGGATACTCTGACACTTCAGCATCCTTAGCAGAATATATATCTGAAGTCAAACACATTCCCCCAAAGGCATCTGTCTGAGTCTTCATTGCTCAGATGCGGCAGCTGAGAGCTGAAGGTTACAAGCCATCAGTGGCAGAGCCGCTTTCTAGCTTCGAGCTCACCTCTCTGAGCTCAGTTTCGTCATCAGTAAAGTGGGGATAAGGTTGGCACCCACTTTGTGGGCTACTGTGAGGGGCAAATGGAGCGAGGCACACGAAGCCACCATTCCATAATGAGGAAGAGGGCCACGAGCTCCCAAGGGCCGGAAGTACCCCACAGCCTCCCTTGGCCAGAGCCCCCACTGGGCCAGGCTCCAGCCTCATGGCCAGGGTCTGGTCCATTTCCACCCAACATCCCACCCTGGCAGGTCTCCACAAAGCTCACACCCAGCCCACAGTAAGTGCTTCCCAGATGGCAGGTGGACCCTGTTACTACCTACCCTGGGAGAGCCTGAGATGGAGTTCTGGCCTCCTCTCCGTCCTCCCACCGGTCACATAGGCTATGGTGGAGGATCAGGGTAGAAGGATTTACCCTCATGACCACTCCCCTCCAGGTGGTGGGGCTCCCGCCTGGGTATCACAAGCTGGTTTGGGTGTACCCAGTCCAGAGGCAGGTCTAACTGAGCTTAGCTGATTTCCTGTGCCAGGACCTGAATAGGACAAAGAGCCCTGGATGGGGGATTCAGGGACTGGAGTCTGAGTCCTGGATCAGCCATATGAGCCTGAGGGTATCTGTTTCCCCACCCATGCAGTGCAGGGAGTGGACTTGTGGTCCCCGGGAACCTTCGGGCTCACAGCCCACTCTTAGCACAGCTGACTCCCCACAGACAGACTTACAGCCATCATCTTGTTGAACCCTCAAAATTCCCCTATGGGAAGGAAACAGTGGTCATTTTACAGATGAAGAAACTGAGGCCCAGGGAGGGGAAAAGTCCTACCTGGGTCACACAGAAAGCTAGTGGCAGACTGTTTAACCCCCTGGCTCCATGGGCAGCCTTGTCAGAGGTGGAGCCTGCATCTGCCAGGCCTGGGGAAGTCAGGACACCTGGGACACCTGTGCTGAACCACTGGCTCGCAAGATTCCTGAACATGTGCCAATGGACACACCTCGAGGAGGAGGCGTGCGAGCTGGCTCCAGCACAGCACTGCTGCAGTGTGTGTGAAAGTGGCCCTGTCCCCTTCCTGCACCCATCCCCTGGCCACTGAGTTTTTGTACCCAAGTGCAGAACTTCATTTTTCTACCTCTAAGATTCCATTTGGTTTGGTGGGTTTTAGCCCAGAGCTTCCATCAGCTGAGGACCCAAGGTGAGAACCACCTCTCACTGGCAAATGTGGGACTCTGTGCCTTCATCTAAGTCACCAGAAGATTGGGGCAGAATGAGGCCAGAGCCCTAAGTTGCCCCACTGGGGACCTTCTTCCCACAGACCAACGTCCAGTGTTGACTCTTTGGGCCCTTGGTCCTGCCCAAGTCCTCCTGAGTGCACTGTCACTGGGCACCGGTATCTGTCCCGTCACAGAGCCCCTGAATCCACCCAGAGGCCCCAGCGGCCCTGGAGATGGGCGGGGAAGGAGCCTGCATCCCTGCAATGGTCCACACCACCCTAGTGGGGCCGTAGGCCCCTGTCCTGCCTAACCAGGCCTGGGTACAGCAGTGCCTAAAGAGGGGAGGAGGAAGGACTCATGGCCAGGGCAACAGTCATTCCCCAGGTGGAAAGGATGTGGGCCTGATGGACCCGGGTATATAGATATCGCACAAGAAAGAAGAAGCTTGCAGTTGCTACAGCCTATGTTCAGTTTCTGGACATCCGCATGCAAAAAAAAATGAAGTTGGACCCTTATGGTACACCATATACAAAAATTAACTCAAAATGGATTAAAAATCTAAATGTAAGCCCTGAAACTATAAAACTCCTAAAGGAAAACATAAGGGAAAAGCTTCAAGACATTGGACCTGGCAATGATTTCTTGGATATAAAACCAAATGCACAGGCAACAAAAGCAAAAATAGACAAATGGGGCTACATCAAACTTAAAACCTTCTGCGTGTGAAAGGAAACAATCAACAAAGTGAAAAGGCAACCTAGTGAACGGGAGAAAATATTTGCAAATCATATATCTGATAAGGGGTTAATATCCAGAATATATAAAGAATTCCTACAACTCAACACCAAAAACCAAATAATCCAATCCAAAAGTGAAAAGACATTTCTCCAAAGAAGATATACAAATGGGGGGCGGGGGGATGAGTAGGGTCCTCAAACTGAGCCTCTTCAGACATGACCCCCAGGTCAAGGCTGTTTCTCCTCGCTCAGACTGGGCCCCCTTCCCCTCCACCCCTGGCTGCCCCCTCACCCTCCCGGTCCAGCCAGGCCTGGTGGTGATAGATGCTGTCCCAGAGCAGGCATTTCAGGCAGCTGCCTCTCCCGCCGCCCGGCAATATGATTAATGCTCAGCCTGCCAGGAGCCCATTCATCACGGCCACGCCACATCCCCACGAGCCCAGGGCAGATGGGCTGCACTGGGGCCTGCCTGAGTCCTGGCCCACAGAGTCTTCCCAGTTCCCAGCCAGGCCAGAGACCAAAGCCTCGCTAAGGGGTGGGGCCCGAGTGATGGCCACATCGGGAAGAGGGCTTTCTGCAGCCCTCACCACCTCACTCCTGCCCCTTCCTTTCAGCCTCCAGGGAGGGACCTCCAGGGGCAGCTCTAGGGGATCAGATAGAGCTAATGGGAACAGCACCCCATGTACTCCTTTCCAGCTATGTGGCCTTGCAGACCTCATCTTCTCTTCACAGCTCAGCTTCCACATCTGTAATATAAGAACAGTAAGAAGCTGCCGGCAGGTTCAGTTGAGGTGATTTGTATCACATGCCCCCCTGAGGCCTGGCCTGCAGCAGGGCTGGGGCAGGATCCTGACTCCTTAGGCCTTGCGGGGCTCTCCTGGGACTGCCCACTGAGCAAAATCAGAGCTGGGCCCCACCACCCAGGTCAGAACCCTGCCCCACAACTGCATAGTCACTACACCCGCTCCGGCCTCAATTTCCACAGCAGCAGAATAGGCATAATAAAATTATCACTAACCCACGCTTGGCATACAACATCTTAGCCACTGATCATTTTTATTATCCCGGGGCACCTTCCAGCCCACCTTCGGCACCCCCCCTCTTGGCAGGTAGGCTGGGTGGGGGGCTGGACAGAGTCATGGGAGGCCTGTGCAGGAGAACAGGCTGGGCCCAGGCACCAGGCTCCGATGTGGAAAGCCGCCCCCAGGTGCCAATACCGTAGGAGGTGTCAGGGAGCCGCCCCACTGCCCCAGTTTCCCAGAAGTGTCCAGGCGAAGTCGGGGAGCGAGGAGGATGTGCTGTCACACATGCACATCCAGGACCACGCATGACCACTGCCCGGGACAGCCAGAGCCTAGCACTACAGCTCCACCCGTTCCTGGTGCCCTGCACGCCCCCCAGGGCAGAGGACACAGGTGGGTTCAATCCCACCCCTGCCTCTTCTCTGACTTGGGTCAACTCACCTTCCCCACACGGGCCTCTGTTTTTCATATGGCAACAGGGCTAGCGACATCCCTCTCCTGTATGAGGAATGAACAATGCTACGTGTGTGAAAACTGTGCCAGGTGCCTGGCAGGTGGCATGTGCCAGGTCTTTCTCCTTCCCCTCTCTCCTCCCTGTCTCCCACCTCCACCTGCCAGGCCTTTCAGGCCAGCCCCGTCATTATCACTGCTGCCCCCCTGAGCCCCATTAAAGCAGCCTCCCCATCTCCTCACAACTTGGATTTCACCCCTCTGTGCCCATCTCCACCCTGGTGGCTGAAAGCACCAATCACCAAAGCAGGGACAAGCTGCCTCCACCTCATACCCAGCAGTGCCCCCGGCAGCCTTCAGTAATTGATACCCAGAGGAAGGGAGCAGAAAAGAAGCCAGAGCCGCCGCCCCAACCACAGCCACAGGAGCTGGAGGACAGAGATACCACTGGCTTCAGCTGCAGCTGGCTCTGCTGCCCGCCCCACCCATAAGAGCAACCGGCCACCAATCCTGGCAATAATAATAGCTCCACTGACGGGGTCCTCACCACGTGACAGGCCATGTTTAAAGGCTTCTCATGCATCATCTTATCCAATCTTCCCAACATCCCTGTGAGGAAGCAACTGTTATGCCCATTTTACAGAAGAGGAGACTGAAGCACAGAGACGTTAGGAAACTTGCTCAAAGTCACACAGCTCACAAGTGGTGACAACAGTATGAACCCAGGTGGTCTGGCTCAGAACTTGGGCTCTTAACTCTATACTTTTCTGCTAAGTCCATCCCCCAGCACCACAGAAATGCCCACGACCGGAGATCTGGTGGGGAGAAGGGAGAAGGCCATGGGGTCTCCCTTCTGTGTTGAGCTGACTGAGGTGAAAACCAAGGAAACAGAGCAGTATTTGAAGCAGAGACACTCTGACTTCTTAAAGCTGAAAATTACACCCCCAAGAATAGGATGTCAATTAGGGCATAGGCCTGACACCCAGCCCCATCATTCCCCTGTTTTAGAAATGAGGGCAGTCACAGCTTGGGTCTGCATCTCAGACCCACATGAAAAAGGCCAGTGAACTCTGGCAGCGATGATAGAGTCAGGGTGGGTGCCTGGCAAGCCCACCAGTCCAGCCAAGACCCTTTCCCCAGGCCTCCTGGGCTCTTCTGGGTGGGCCCAGGCCTCTTCCGGAGTGGCCCTCACACTTCTGGTCCCCTCAGATGAGTGTACACCCCTTGGTGCCCACATGTGGCTTCACGTGGGGCAGAGCATTGGCCAAGGCTGGCCACCACCCACGCCCAGTCTTGACTGCAGATGGAGCCCGTGCCCTGCTGTGACCTGCGGACCTGCAGCTCCTCCTTCTGCCCCTGGACAGATGCTGTTGTAACTGTGGCTCCCAGACTTGCATAATGCCTCCCCGCCAGGCTCCCCATGTACCACACACACACACACACACACACACACACACACACACACACACACACACACACACACACACACACACACACACACACACACACACACACACACGTGCGCGTGCGCCCTCTGATCCAGCACAGGTTTCTTCTATTCCAAAGATTTCTCGAGCCATCCCACAGTCCTAAATAATCAAACATGCATCAGATGCCAGTTCCAGGTGTGCCAGATGACATCCCTTCAGGTCTGTGGTCAGCCTTGTGGATCTGAACCTGCCCTTCCCAGCCTACCCTTAGTAGCATCCCTGCTACTGAATCCCACGTCTGGGACAAGCGCCTGGAGCTTGCTCTTAGTCAACTGAATGGGGCTAGAGCCCACTCAGCCACCCAAGGGATGGCTGGCTGGGGAGGGCAGCTAAGGGCAGTTACTGTGGGCTAGCTCCTAAGGGCGGGGACAAACTCTAAGCAGAGGGGCTGTCAGTGTACAGAGGAGAGGGAAGTGGGTCATGTCTAGGAAGGATAGATGTGCCCCGGAGAGGGAACCTGAGAGAGCAGCCAAGTGGCTTCATCTTGCAGCCCTGCTGATTGTGGCCTCCTGGTCCAGACAGGAGTCCAGCTCCCACCCCACATGCCACGGCTTCTCTGGAGGGCAGACCCCAGCTCCTGGGGGCCTGGCCAGGGGACATGGTGGCCAAAGGTGTGGCCTCCAACCA
The DNA here is from genome assembly GCF_028023285.1 of Balaenoptera ricei. Taxonomy (NCBI): domain Eukaryota; kingdom Metazoa; phylum Chordata; class Mammalia; order Artiodactyla; family Balaenopteridae; genus Balaenoptera; species Balaenoptera ricei. Next base: position 61,545,893 of record NC_082640.1, read on the forward strand.
TACCTCTCCCCTTGGGAGGCCCCAGACTGGGAGGAAAGGTGCAGAGTATTGGAGAGTGATACATAGACTGTGGGACTTGGAGGGAGAACCTGAGCCAAATCCTACCTTGGCCACCAGGGTCCATCCCCACCTCTCAGCCTCAGCTCTAGGCTCCTTTCCACCTCTAGGAAGGGAAAAAACTGCTCCCTCTCATGAGTTGTTGGTAAGATTAATGAGCTAATTAAAGTGTGAAAAATGTTTCTTGTAGACTTAAAAGAGGTGATCAACCATGGCAAATTAATAACAATTAACACCCCTCCTCCAGGCAGTCTGCCTGGATTGGGTCCACTGGGCACAGTTTTCCCTCGCAAGAATGGTAGGAAGCCTGCGCCGGCCTTTGCAGGGGTGTCTGAGCCGCCATGGGCTGCTCTTCTCTGTTCCCCAGAGTCCTGCAGACTCTTCCCAATAACCAGACCCACCCCGTGCCTGGCCCTGGGCTCTGTGTTCACAGAACTCAGTCCATGAGGCAAAATAACTGGTGTGTCTTTTAACATTTACTGAGCATCAACTGTGTGCCAGCCTCTGTACCAGTCCTTCTCCATACAACATAATGCCTGGAAGGATACACTGTGAGGAGCCCCCTTTCAGAGATGAGGAAATGCGGAGCAGTGGGTCGCACAGACAAGGGTGAAGCCACAACTCCAACTGGTCATCTCAGTTAACCCTGTCCTGGGCTGTGTAGCAAGGTTAGGTTGCCAGACGAGGGTGGAGAACCAGGGAGGCCCGCCCTCAAGTGCCCCACTGCTCCCCACTGGCTGCTGCTATTGCTGTGAAAGGCTTGGGGGGGAATGGTGCCACCTCCCCTACTTCACACCCCTCTGCTGCCTACTGTGTGTGGAGGCGAGGCTGACTCGGCAGACACACTTGGGCCCCCTGACGCCAAATTAAAGCCAGAGCTCTCTTAGAAATCATCCACTCAGCAAAGCCTCCTTGGAACTGAAGTCCGAGGAGACACAGGAAGCTGGGGGGAGGGAGAGCGTCTGCCCCGAGACCTGCTGGGGCCTGCCCGTGCAGCCCCTCATCAAACAGTGTTCCCCAGACCCAGGAATCGTGTTCCCAAAATGCTCATTCATTGCAGAGCACGGCCAGGCCCCCAAAGCCTGAGCTCGACCACCTAGAGCACCTACAGCCTAACTTAGGCCCTGGCCTGCCCCCCACAGGCAGGCCCACCCCCCCTGAGTGGCCCACAGCTCTGCCCCCTGCTCAGTGAGGGGCCTCCAGGGTCCCTCCAGGGTCTCACTCCTGGCTGGTGCCTCTGCCAGCAGCCCCCAAACCCCAACAGCGCCCATAACCCTGAACCCTCAGACCAAGGAGCCATCCTCCTCTTTTCTTCCCCAAAGCTGATTCCCAAACCCTTTTTTTCACCCTGCAACTCAACAGGACCCCCAGGAGCATGGCTGGAGGAAGGCAAAGGTGGGCTCCAGGAGATGGAAGAGGAGAAATGGTGGCAGAGAGGGCCGAGCAGAGGGAGACAAGGCCCCTGGAACCTGCCCTGCACACACACACCTTAGGGCCCAGCCTCATCCACCAACCCAGACAGCTGCTGCTGCTTACCTCTCGGGGGGTTAGCGTGAGCGGGCTCAGGGGCTCTTCAGAGGGACACCTGCAGAGAGACAGCAGAGAAGGGGTGAGACCGCAGTCAGATGGAGACCAGCAGACTCCTCACGCACAGGACCCATCCGGCAATCAACCCCACCAAACCTCTGCCCACAGCCCGGGACAGAGGGAGCAGGAGACTGGGCAGCCAAAGGATGCCAGACTCACTCCAGGGAGTCAAGAATGCACTTTCTGTAAAGCAAGTGCCTGGCTGCAGCTAGCTGGGGAGGGACCTCAGGAGGGATGGAGCTGGGGGGAGGGGTGCTCCCTGTGGCAAGCCCGAGTGTCCATAAACAGAGAGCAGCTGTCTCCACCTACCCATACCTGTGGGTTCTCTGGCCCCTGGACACACAGGACTAAACCTCAAATTCTCCCTCCTGAGGTCAGATGTGGTGGCCACAGGGAGCACCCAGGCCCTCTCCTTCATCTCCAACTGGGACCTTGACCTGGTCATCTCAGCTTTGTCACTGGCTCGCCCCATGACCCTGGGCCGGCCCTTCCCCTCACTGTGCCTTGATTTCCCCAGCAATACCAGTAAGTGCATCAGAGTTACCTGGAGGGCTTATGAAAACATGGCATGCTGGACCCCACCCCCAGAGTTTCTGATTCAGCAGGTCCAGGGTGGGGCCTGAGAATCAGCATTTCCAAGAAGCTCCCAGGTGACGCTGCTGCTGCCATTTGGGGATCACACTTTGGCAACTGCTAGTCCAGATGTGTCTGGCCTGTAAAGTGCATAGTCCACACCCTCAAGGAGTTCATAGGCTGACTGAGGAGACCACACTCATGTGCACACACGGCTGATTTAAAGCAGCCACAGCAGGTCAGCTTATATTGAATAGATCCGATAGGTGTGGGCTATGGGCTAGTGCAGTCATGGAAGTCTTCCTGGAGGAGGTAGAGACTAAATTTACTATTTTTACATATTGTAGTCTTATTACTATACAAGTAATACAGGCATACCTTGTTTTATTGCACTTCACAGATATTGTGGTTTTTACAAATTAAAGGTTTGTGGCAACCCTTCATCGAGTAAGTCTGTCAGCACCATTTTTCCAACAGCATTTGCTCACTTCATGTCTCTGTGTCACATTTTGGTAATTCTTGCAATATTTGAAACCCTCCATCAGCAAAAAGATTATGACTCACTGAAGGCTCAGATGATGGTTAGCATTTTTTTAGCAATAAAGTATTTTTTAATTAAGGTATGTACTTTGTTTTTTCAGACATAATGCTATTACTTAATAGACTACAGTATAGTATAAACGTAACTTTTATATACACTGGGAGACCAAAAACTTCACGTGACTCACTTTATTACAATATTCACTTTATTGTGGTGGTCTGGAACCAAACCCACAATATCTCCGAGGTGTGCCTATACATGAAAGCATTCTCTTGTTAAGAGCTTCAAATACAGATATTTGTAGGGTAAACACTCTCTCACTCCCAACCACGTCTCCAGAGGTCCTGACTGCCCGGCTGGTGTGAAACTTTCACTATGCATTTGCACAGACATGCAGAGAGGCGCACAAGTGTTTACACAGAGAACAAACCTGCAGTTACGTGCCAGAGAGTATGGTCTCTATGCTGATGTATAATCGCGTTCCTCACTTAATAGATTCTGGAGATCTTTCCCTGTCTGTACATAAAGATAACAATAATCACTGCTTGTACTCACTGAGCACCTACTATGTGCCAGATACTGGGTTGAGCACTGTATGTATTAACCCATTTAATTCTCATAACGACCCCCCCCAAGACAGGTGCTGCTGTTAGCCTAATTTGTAGATGAGAAAACCAAAGTGCAGAGTAACCTGCCCAAGAACGCCCAGCCTAGGGAGTGGCTGAGCCCATGAAGCGCCAGTGTCTGTGCTCCAAACAGAGCCCCACTATGCTCGGTGCTACATGGAGGAACTCCACGTGGTGAACATACCCTCACCTATGTAATCAGACCTCCCAGTATGAGTGCTTAGGGGGTTCCAGTTTCTTATTTCAAACATTGCTGGAAAAAAAGCCTGCCTCTTTGTACACATGTATTTCTAAAAAGCAGGTCAAAAGGTATACACATTTTAAATTTTGATACTCACTGCCAAGTTGTCCTCCAAAAATGCCTGTGCCAATGCCAAGCTGACCATTTCCTCAGGTGAATGCCTACTTAAGAACAATTCCCATTTACTGAGTACCTACTAGGTGCCAGATCCAGTAACATCTGGGTTGTCATCTCTATTTTGCAGATGTGGAACTGAGGCTCAGAGAGGTTAAGTTACTTGCCCAAGGTCACACAGCTGGTAAACAGCATATCAATTTGCCTCAATATTATGAAGGAAGAAAGGGAAGAAGAGAAGGAGGGACGAAAAGACAAAGGGAGAGAGGGAAGGAGATTCCTCAGTCCATGTGTCCTTCCATCTTTCTGCTCCCTTTTATAGCAAAACTCAAGAGCTCTCTCTACTAAGTGTCTCAGTCTCCACTCCCTCACCTCTGGCTCTCCCTCACTCCCTCTCCAATTGTGTTTCCATCCCCATCATCCCACAAAACTGCTCTTTATCAAGGTTCCCAGAAACCTCATTTTTGCCAAACCCAGTGGTCACTCTCTGACACAGCTGACTGCTTCCTCCATCGGGAAACACTTTATCTCTGGGCTCCCACGATTCAGCCTCTCCTGGTTGTGCTCCCAGGCTTTCCTCCCTTCTTACCCCACCCGCCTCCAAACATCAGAGGCCACAGGGCTGGCTGGGGCTCTCTGCTCTCTCCTACCTACGCATTCCCTGTTGGGTCGGACGTGTAGCTTTAAATCCCAGCCACGCCCCCAGATCTCTCTGCAGCCCCAGCCCTCTCCTGAGCACCAGCTGCGTGTATCCACAGGCCTATTTGTCATTTCCACTTGCTCATCTAACAGACCTGTCCAAAAGAGAACTCTTAATTTTTATCCCCCAAATTATATCTCCCTCAGCCTTGACTCCTCTCTTTCTCACCCCACACCCAAGCCATCAACACACCGTGTCAGTTCAACCCCAAAAACACATCCAGAACCTGCCCGCTTCCCCGGCTCATCTGCTCCCGCCCCTGTCAGCCTTTGCCTGGATAATTGCAGCAGCCTCCTGCCTCTCTAGGCTCCCTGATCCCACCCTGGCCCCAAACTATCAGGGCAGCCACAGGATGGTACAAATGGAATCCTGTCACTCTCCAGCCATAGCAAGGGGTTTCCACGGCAGAGAGAATCAAGTCTAGACTCCTCAAAGCCTACCCACTGCTCAGAACTCACCTTCGACCACAATCTGGCCCCCTCCCACACTGGCCAGTTTCGGGGACTCTGTCATTGCTGCTCCTGCTGCCCAGAATGCTCTTTCCCCAGACCTCCCTATCACCCTGGTCAAGTGGGACCTCCTTTATCTTCCCTGGTCATCCCCATGCACCCCAATCTCTCCCATCTTTCATAGACTTTATCCCTACCTGACATTATCTTGCTGATTTAGTCCTTGTTTCTCATGGATCTCCTCATCATAATACAAACCCAGTAAGGCAGGGAGGGACCGTGTCCATCTTGTTCAGCTCTATATCCACCTCTCACTAGGTGCAGTACTCAGCACATAGCAGACACTCAGTAAATATTTGTTGAATGAATGAACGAATAAATGAATGAAAGAATGAAGAGGCAGAGGCAGCTCTATCTGGCTCCAAAGCCTGTGGTTCTATTTTCTACACAGTCTGCTGCCATATGAAGTGGGAAGGAGCCGGAAGGCACACCCAGCAGGGCAGGACCCTCTGAGCAAAGGCAGGGAGGTGGGCACAAGGCTGGGACAAGGCCAGCTGGAGTGGCGGATGCACACTCAAGAGCAGTGGGGCCTGGGGCCTCCCTGGGATGCCAAGCCCAGCAGCCCTGCCCCAGGGGGAACCTGGGGCTCTCACACCTGCCAACCTGTCCCATTCAGGAGGGAGCCTTGGGGGGCAGCCGGCAACTGAGCATGACTGGCGGGGGGCCAGGATGCCTGCCAACAGCTGGCACTGCTGCCTGGCAGCCAAGTAATCGTGTTAGCCAGCGGAAACTGGTCCAGGGAGCTTTTTCCTTCGCCTCCCGTTTTCCTTCTCTTCCCTTCCCCCTTGGAGCTGCAAGACTCGGAAGATTGATCTTTGCCTGAAACGGAGGAGATAACTCGATATAATGAACTCCACTGTCCCTCTCGCTGTTTGGAGCTTTTAAAAAATTTAAAAGGGCTAGGGACAAAAAAGCTTGTCCTCAGGGCTCTCTGGGGCTACACATCCTCCCCTGGAAGCCCCCACCTCTGCTCATGCCTCTGCTCATGCCCCTCTCCCAGTTCTCTATCTGCCTCCTTCCCCCCTTCTTTTTCCCTTGGGATGCCTTGATGGAACAAAGGTTAAAAATATCCCCTTTCTCTTGCAGGTTTTAAAAATAATTTCATTGAGGTCAGGGCTGGATCCGCCAATCGCCCTACCTCCCACTGTCCCGCCCCTGTGGCTGCCCCCCACTCCCCATAGTCACCAGCCAGCCTGGGGGTGACAAGTTGGCTCAGTCCACCTGTTCTCAAAGCATTTCCAAAGGGAGCCAGCGAGGCCCGGCCTGCCCACTGAGGGGCTGCCAGAGATGGCTTTTGTTCCAGCAAACGGCTCTTTAAAGAGCCACCTAATGACACACAAAGGAAGCACAGCTCCAACTGGGACCCAGGTTTTGTCCCACCTCACTGGAGGTCCATGCCTCCCCCTCCCCAATCAGCCCCACCGTCCAGCCTGGGACTCATGGCTCTGTGCCCCTACATACATCCACATAATCAGTCAACATTTATTGAGCACCTACTCTGTGCCAAGCATTGGGCTGGGAGCTGGGGATGCAGGGGACAACCAGTGCCTTCTGATTCCTGCCCTCAGTGGCCTGAAAGCCTGGCGAGCAATCAATGGTCACACTGGTGGGGGGGCAGGGGGGAAGCCCACTCCACACTGGGCTGAGGGGGCTCTGAGAGCAGGGACAGCGGTCAGGGAAGGCTTGCCTGAGGAAGTGTCCTTAGAGCAGAAATCTACAGGGCAAGTAGAAGATCATAGGGCAGAGGGTGTGGGTGGAGGGCTCCAGGCATTACAGGGAGGGTCTGCTCTCAGGAGGATGCCACCCAATGGGGGTGGGGGGAGGAGTTCTTCCCCAGGGCTCTCCACCTGCAAAGGGAGGCCAGATCCCATGATTCCCTGCCTGGCATTCAAGGCCCTTCCTAGCCTGGTCTCTGACCCCAAGACCCCCTCATCTCCAGCCTCCCCCTTCAAGGTGCAGCTCAAGTGTTGCCTCATCGGCCCCAGGGCAGGAATTTCTGCTCCCTCTGGGCTCCTACACCAGTGCTCCTCCCCACCCCAGCCTCCTGCTGGATGTTACAGGCAATGCTGAGCAGTTTCTGTGTAGCCGGAGCCCCGCACAGAGCCAGGAGTGTGTGCCAAGTGGAAGGGAGCAACTGGGGACGCCATCAGGTTCTGACTCAGATCAGGGACGGCCGAAGGCATCAGAGAGAGCTTCCTGAAGAGGTAGGTCAGGGCTCTGAATAAAGAAGGATTTGGACAATATAAGGGGGGTGGGTGGGGGAATCCAGTAACCAACAAGGACCTACTGTATGGCACAGGGAACTCTGCTCAATGTTATGTGGCAGCCTGGATGGGAGGGGAGTTTGGGGGAGAATGGATACATGTATATGTATGGCTGTGTTGCTTTGCTGTGCACCTGAAACTATCACAACATTGTTAATCTGCTATACTCCAATATAAAATAAAAAGTTTAAAAAATAAAATGAAAAAAAAAAAAAGGTGGGTGGGTGGGACTTCCCAGGCGGTCCAGTGGTTAAGACTTCACCTTCCAATGCAGGGGGTGTGGGTTCAATGCGAGCTAAGATCCCACATGCCTCAGGCCAAAAAACCAAAACATTAAACAGAAACAATATTGTAACAAATTCAATAAAGACTTTAAAAATGGTCCAAGTAAAAAAAAAAAAAAAGGGGGGGGGGCTTTCCTGGTGGTCCAGTGGTAAAGAATCCGCCTTCCAATGCATGGGACGAGAGTTCGATCCCTGGCGGGGGAACTAAGATCCCACATGCCGCAGGGCAACTAGGCCCACGTGCCACAACTACTAAGCTCCCGCGCCTCATCTAGAGAGCCCGCATGCCGCAATCTACACAGCCCACGCACTCTGGAGCCCATGTGCCACAACTAGAGAAGAGAAAACCCGCACGCCACGGCTAGAGAGAAGAGACCCGTGCGCCACAGCTAGAGTGAAGCCTGAGTGCCACAACGAAGAGCCCACGTGCCACAACGAAAAGATCCTGCATGCATCAATGAAGATCCTGTGTGCCTGCAACTAAGACCCAATGCAACCTAAATAAATAAATAAAATATTTTTTCAAAAATTAAAAAAAAAAAAAAAAAAGGTGGGGAGGATCCAGGGCAGCAGAGACAGAGCAGCTCAGGGAAGGCCCGAGGATGTGGGCACCCAAAGACTTGAAGCCTGCCTAGGCTGATCTCTAAGCTGCAGCGCTTAAGAAGTCAAGTTGGAGAGGGGGAAACTGAGGCTCAGAGAGAGGCTGCTTCCACTAGGCTGTGCAGCCAGGCAACAGCGGCAGGCAGGATGCTGTCCAAAGGTCCTTAAGCAGTCACTGCCCACCAGCACCCATTTCCAGCACCCTCGACCCCCACTAGAAGAGCTCACGGACTAGTACTCAGGCAGCTACCACACCATGCGGCCCATGGAAGGAGGATGGGAGCCCGGAGAGCCCAAACCTGAGCTAGGGAGGCAAGAGGTACCTGAAGTGGTTCTCTAAGATGTTTGCTGGGCTAGGAAAGGCACTCCAGACAGGAGTCATCCTGGGCAAGGCCCCAGAAGAACCTCCGCCAGATTTGCTTCTCTGCCCACACCCAGGGTTTCTGGCCTGGCTGGGCTCCTGGGAACATGGGTCAGCCCACTCAAGCCCGAACCTTGAAGAAACCAACCCCTTCCCCGCCTACCACCACATTGCCCTGAGAGGCTGTTCTGGGAAACCCCTAGCCAGTCTCAGGCTTTCTGTCCCCCGCTTATGGCCCTGAGGTCCCAGCCCCCTTGGGTCAAGGACACAGCAGAGGCTAAGGGTTCTTGCCCAGGAAGGCCCCCGACTACCCCTCCAGCATCCCCCAGGCGGCCCCGGAAACCAAGCCTGGCCACCCCAGAGGGGCAGGTCACGGCCCCCACAGACTGCAGTGTGGCCAGCCTCTCTCCCCAGGGCCCACCACCGCCAGGAAGAAACGGAAAGGCCCAGCCTGCCCTTGTGGTTCTGCAGGCGAGTGGCTTCCCGCCTCAGCTTCTCCAACACAGCCCCCTGGGGCTGCGGGCTCTGCGGGTCTCAGGCCGGTTGGAGGTACAGGAAGCTCAGTGTAACCAGCCCAGCCCCGCTGCTGGGGCTGAAGCCCTGGTTCCACACAGACCAGGGAAGCCTCACCCAGAAGGTCCAAACACAAGGCTTCCCAAGACCTCAGCTGAACCAGAGAGGAAATCAGGGTTCAGACAGAGGGAGAGAGAGTCTGGTGGGGGGGGGAGGGGCAGAGAGCGGCTTGGGCCATACTCAGTGGGCAGAGCCTGGATGTCAGGCGGATGGAAATATTGGGCATCACCCTCTGTGCCCAGTAGCTTCATGGGCTGAGCCAAGCAGAGGAGTAGGGCCTTCAGCCAGTTACTGGCAAATGCAAGGCTGGACAGAGGGGCCACTCCAGGTGAGCCGGCTGACCTGGCTTAGCCCCCCAAGCCCAGCTCAGGCCAGGCCAGAAAAACTGCCACTGGGCATGTGTGGAGCTGAACATTCTTTCCTAAGCCTCTGAGGGGCAAGAAGGCCTAGGCTGGTCCCCTGACCACGGCCTTCGGGCCAGGCCAGCCAGAGCTGCCCCTCCCTGTCACTGTACCCGCAGTCTTTGGGAAGCAGAGTCACAGCAGACAGGGTCTTGCAGAACCACCATCTGGGTGGCTGACATAGCAGCTTACCTACCCTCTCAGCGGCCCTATGAGGGGGCTGTGAGCATCCCCCTTACAGAGCGGAAAACCGAGGCTGAGTAGAAGACACAGAGAATCCTGCTCCCAGCCCAACAATGAGAGAAAAACCAGATGATGGGCAAAATCATAACTTTTATCCAGCCCATCAGAGAGCTGAGGTCACGAGGCAACCAGGGGAACCAAACTGCAGAGGGTGACAAGCTGCTCCAAGGAGAGTGGGACACACAGGCGGTTTCACCTCTGGCAGAGTCAGGAGGAAAGGGTGCTGTCAAAACAGCAGGTGAGGGGCTTCCCTGGTGGTGCAGTGGTTAAGAGTCCACCTGCCAATGCAGGGGACACGGGTTCGAGCCCTGGTCTGGGAAGATCCCACATGCCGCGGAGCAGCTAAGCCCGCGCACCACAACTACTGAGCCTGCACGCTAGAGCCCGCGAGCCACAACTACTGAGCTCAAGTGACACAGCTACTGAAGCCCGCACGCCTAGAGCTCGTGCTCCGCAACAAGAGAAGCCACCGCAATGAGAAGCTCACACACCGCAACGAAGAGTGGCCTCCGCTCGCCGCAACTAGAGAAAGCCCGCGCGCAGCAACGAAGACCCAACACAGCCAAAAATAAAATAAATAAAATAAATAAATTTTTTTAAAATTTATTTATTTTATTTTATTTTATTTTATTTTTGGCTGTGTTGGGTCTTCGTTGCTGCGCGCGGGCTTTCTCTAGTTGCGGCGAGCGGAGGCCACTCTTCGTTGCGGTGCGCAGGCCTCTCACTGTCGCGCCTCTCTTGTTGCGGAGCACAGGCTCCAGACACGCAAGCTCAGTAGTTGTGGCTCACGGGACCAGTTGCTCCGCAGCATGTGGGATCTTCCCAGACCAGGGCTCGAACCCGTGTCCCCTGCATTGGCAGGCAGATTCTCAACCACTGCGCCACCAGGGAAGCCCAAAATAAATAAATTTATTAAAAAAACCCAGCAGGTGAGCAGAAAGTAGCTACAGGTGGAGGAAATCGCAGGGGCTGAGTGTGGACCAGCATATGACCATTTAGATCCCACGGTCCCAGACAAAATGGGGGTTGGCCCTCCCCACCAGCTTGTTTCCACAGCACCTCACAACACTCATGAGAAAGCGTGGGGCACAGTGGGAGATGGAAGAAAGACCCCTCAGTGCGCAGAGAGAACACCCAGTCGCCTCCCCTCCCTGCTGACTTGGCTGTCCCCTCCGTCCTCCCCAACTGCCCGCCAGCCTCCCCTGCCAGGAGGGGTCTCACTAGGGGATTTGGGCAACCCCTTCTCCTCTCTGGGTTCCTTCCCTTGTCAGTCACGTCCATCACGACCATCACCTTCGCTACGGCCCACAGGGTAATGAGAGTGGGCCTGCGGAGAGCCCAGGGACCAGGGGAGGAGAAAGAGAGCACCAGGGCCCACACCTTCTCTGTGAAAGGGGGAGCATGACCCCGATACCCAAAGCGGAGTTGAGGGGCTGAAAGGGCACAGATTATTGGGGGCGGGGGTCAGAGCCGAGGCTTCCTAGCCTCAGGCCTGTGCCCTGTGCCCTTCCTAAAGGAGCCCCGGCCAAAGGAGGGTGGGCAGGGTCTGCTCCATTCCTTCTGAAGATGGTCTACTCTGGGCAGAGAGTTGGGGGTGATTTTCTTTTCTCTCTCCTTGAAGAACCTTTAGACAGTCAAATTATAGTTCGATATAAAAGCAGAGGCAAAGACATCAAGTTCAGGAGTTATTCTCTTCTTAACGAGCAAGTGGGGAGGACAGAGGGGGAGGCAGGAGAGAGGCTGAAGATTTGCAGTGACTGGAGGTGGGGGGGCAGAGTAGATGAAAAAGCCCCTAGGCCACCGCTCTGGGGGAGGGCAGCAGCAAGGCAGGGAGCTGGGTGGGCATCGCAAAGGCCGGAGGGGATGCTGCTGTGAGCCTGGGGGGAGCGGGGCTGTTACCTCCCAACCAGGCAGGAAAGGTGGCATCTGAGGAGCTCATGCAGTGAGCACCGCAAGCTCCAGGAGCAGGTGAAGAGCCCACCCCACTTTCATTTATGCAGCCAGACAATCAACAAGTATTTCCTGAGCACCTATTATATGCCAAGCCTTGAGGGTCCTCAGTGTAAGACAGACAAGGTCCTCGGAAGGGAAGAGGATACATTGTAGGCAGGCCTGGTCCAACGCCTCCAGGGAGGCCTTGACACTGGCTGTACATTGGACCCATCTGTCAGACACCGGGAAAGCCCAGAGTAGAAGAAAGAGCAGAGGTTTAGAATTAAACAGGCATTGGCCTGAATCCTAAACCTTCACCACAAGCTGTGTCCATGGGCAAGTCCCCTAGTCTCTCTGAGCCTCAGTAAGAATAACAATAGCAGCTAACTTTTATTAAACAGTTACTACATACTCAGATTTGTTCTACAACTTTACATGTATAAACTCACTTAATCAGTACAACAACACTATGAGGTAGGTACTATCATTATCCCCCTTTTCTTGGAGGAAACCAAAACACTGAGAGGTTTAGTGCCTCTCCCAAGGTCACACAGCTAGTAAGTGCGGTAGCCAGGAGTGACAGCGGGGACAGTCTGGCTCCAGGGACTGCACCCTTCACCACTGCATCAAGGTCAAGAAGCTGTTCCCAACAGACGCCTTTAGCACTATTCCAGGCATTCCACCATAAGCTAGAATTATTGCCATCCCAACCTGTCTCTGCCCACTGAACTCCTATTCACGCTCTGGAGCCCATCTCAAATGCCCTCTCTGCAGTGAAACGTGACAATTTCTCTCATAACTAAGGAGGATTAAGGCTCAAAAAGATGAAGTGGCTTGTCCCAAGTCACTTAGCTGGTTGAGGGCAGAACTTGCCGTACACCACATGCACCACATGCCTCTAGCAGGGATGAATGTGGGGATACTATGTGAATGAGGCCAATATAGGGTCACCTAATAGTTCCTGGGCCACCTGGGAAGGATGTAGAGTACCTGAGCCTGAAAGAGCAGGAGATTATAAGAACTGGGAACAGAATCAATCAGTTAGTCAATAGCACTGCCTGGGCGCCCTCTGTAAGGAACATGGGTATGAATGAGGGATCTCCTCCACTTCGTTCCATGGTCTCCCATCCCTCCCCCAACCCCAAGGCTGAAAGCACCTACTCTTCTCTCCACCTGTCCAATTCCTGCCCAGCTATTTTTTCAGATCCAGAACCAGTACTGCTACCTCCTCCAAGAAGCCAGCCCTGATTGTCCAGCACCCTTTAGAGCACCTTGAACCTGCAATCTAGATGAAGACTAAAGCAGATCTAGAGGGTAGAATTGCCCCCATGCCATGGGTAAAGGGCAGTCAGGTGTAGAAGCATGTCTGGTGGGGAGGCGAACACTGCCTGGAGGATAACAAGGCACCCTGCCCTGCAGGAGACTCAGGCAAGACACTGCGCTCGCTGGCTTGACGGATGACACCATTCGGTAAGAAACAAATCCCGAGACCCGTTCGCCAGGTGAACTGGGCAGGGGTTGGGGGGTGGGTATCCATCATAGAGATGCTTAATGAATGTGCTGGCCGCAGCGGATGGCAGCACGTACATCTGCCTCCTACCCCTCTCCAGCTCCTTGTGCTCTGGGACCACCCTCTTCCCCCACCCTCAGGCTCAGCCCTTTCCCTAAGCTTTCCTAGAATCGTGGACAGAGGATGCAGAGATTAGCTGGTCCAGACCAAAACTCCCATTGCACAGACTCGAAAACTGAGGCCCAGAGAGAGCAGCAGTTTACCCAAGGTCACATAGGAAGCCAAATGCAGAACCTGGACTAGAGCCCAGGCCTCCAGCCAAAGCCCACGTGGCCACTCCCTTAGACTCTACTCTCCAGGGACTTCTCCAAACCCTCCCTGCCTTCAAATTCTGCTGAGTCCATCCCCATCCCCAGGCCCAGGGCTCCTCCAGAGCACCCGTCCTGGATCTCTCTATCCTTCTGTTCCCCTCGTCTACCCATGACAACATGGCCATACCATGGCAGGCACCCGGGGCTCATGGCCACTTCTGGTAGGACTGAGTGGATGAGGGTTCACAATGAGTCAGGGCGGGAGCACAGGTAGGTCCTGAGGGTCTGCATTAATGACCAGATAAGACCCATCCCCAGAAAGTCTTCCCAAGGACCGTACCCCCAGGTTCCCTCCCCAAGGTTAATCACTCCTGCTGCGTGCCTGTTAATCATTCTCTGCCTGGTGACCCCTCACTTCCTAGAAGAGCAGAGGTCAGGCTGGCCCTGGCTGCATCAGAATGTCTGCCAATTCCCAGGCTGGGCTTTCACCAAGCTGATGGGCAAGTACGCTCGGAACAAATCCCTCAGTCAAATTAACGAGACGCTGATCTGCCTGTGAACAGAGCTGAGGGAGCCTTGGGGAAGCGGGTGGAGAAGGGCCAGAGAATGAGGCTGCACACAACACAGGAACCCGGCAAGCCCCCACCCCGGCATCTCCCACCGCTGCCACCACACCTGAAATGTCACCATTAAAGGGAAACATCGTTCCTTTGGGGTTCAGAGGCATTAAAGTCTCCTATTAAAGTGAAAATATCCCAGAGAGAAATCACACCCCCACTCATTACCCACCTCCACGCATCAGCAGAGGAAGTGGGCAGAGGGAGGGGCAAGCACCGAGAACCTACTATGTGCCCAGTGTTGGAGGCGACACCGAGGCTCAGGGGCCAAATGGCTGGCCAGAGGCCACTCAGTCTGTGGGTGGCAGGGCTAGGATTTGAACCCAGAGCCAAGCTCGCTCCTTCCATGCGATCCAGACAGGGGCTGTGACTGCCTCCCTGAGACTCCCTCTGGCAGGATGAGCTGCTGCCCACCCTCCCACCCCCAACAGCCCAGCAGGGCTTCAGGGCAGAGCTTCACTGGGCCCCTGTGGGTGTGAAAAACAGGAATCGAATCCTTCTAGGACAGGTACTCTGAGCCTTCCTAATGAGGTGTACTTTCCACACTCTCCCACCCTCTGGACATGCCACCCCCTACCCCCACCCCTGCAGCTACCAGTTTACCACCGAGCAAAAGGAACTGTCCTCGGAATCAGATGACCCAAATTCTAATCATGTCCCTTAACCTCTCTGGGCCTCAGTCTCTCCATCTGTAAAATGGAGAGAGTAACACCATCCTTGCAACAGCACTGCGGGGACTCCCTGGGAGATGATCTGGAAGAAGCCCAGCCCCTAGAGTAGCCCCCTCTGCCTCCATGTGTAGCCACCCCACTTGACTTCCTGCAGAGCCCAGCCCTCCTGGAACTCCTGGAACCCTGAAGTGGCTGCCACCAGAGGAGGGCTCGGGCCCAGTGAGCAGAACCAGGAGGACACAGGAAGAAGCAATGGGTAGAGAAAGGCCGGGTCCCTGCCCTGTCTTCCCAGCCCCAGCCCAGTTCCCCCTGGTGGTCCTGGAGGGAGGTCTGGGCCCAGCATCACCTGCCTGGCCCAGTACAGGGCTCCTCTGAGGCCCCTGCCTTTCCTGCCGGAAACAAGCACAACTCCATCCCCTGGGCGAGGCCCCAGTGAGCACCCCTCCACAACCGTGTCTCTGGGCAAGTCTCCCTGATGCTCTTCCTCTCACTCAGTCCTCCCACACCCTGGCCTCGTGGCCCGGAGGAGGAAGCAGGCTCAGCGGGGGCTGCTGGATGGCCCAGAATCTCCGCAGCTGAGCAAAGACTGGAGAAGGGAGGGGTCTCTAACTCCTGACCTATTGCCAGCCAGGTCTGGGGACATGGCTCCTTAGGAATGGCTCTTCTTTGTCCCCTCCCACAGCCACTTCATAGGCCTCCTCGTTGCTGCCCAGTGAGGCTGCTCCAGCGCCTCTGGGGTCCTCCCACAAGACCACCCATCCACCCACCCCACACCAAGCCATCACCAAGGGGTCCTCTGAAAAAAGGGGCATGACCCCAGCTACTTATTGGCCCTTGAGTTAGTCAATCACCTTCTCTCTGCCAATGAGGGCTGTCTGGGAGCAGCCAGAGAGGTTGAAACACAGAGAAGTGACCAGCTTGGGGGTTGGTGAGGGGAGTAAGGAGGGTATAGGAACACGCATTAATTAAGCACCAGATATGGGGCAGGCTTGCTCTATTTCATTAAATCCTCCTAACAGCCCCTTATATTATGCCCACTTTACAGATGGAGAAAGTGAGCCTCTCCGAGGTTAAGGCACATGGCTTAACTTGGGATTTGAAGCTGGATCTACCTGACTCTCCATTTTTCCCCTGACCCCCACCCCAGGTGCTAAATAGACACCATCAGATGGACTAACTGCCCTGGCGACAGAGCTGGTGCCATTTCCCAGATCTCCCTTAGGACAACCTTGCCAGTGACCCCTTCCTCCCTGACCTCAGGGTCAACAGCTGGCCTGGCCGATCCCAGGGTTGGAGGACGCCTGCTGCCTTCCTGTGGGGCTGTCTCCCTCTCCACTCTCTCTCCATTCTCGCTTACAAATGAGAAAGAAGAATAGAATTACAGTTTGGCTACACAAGGCACAGAATTAGCAGGATTAAATATAAATAGCTATTAAAAGTACCTTATAATTAAATTCATTTTCCAGTTATTTGTTTTACACACACACACCCGCCCACACTCGTGCACACACGCATGCGCTCCAGGTCGCAGCTCCACACAGAGTGGGTGTCAGGGCCCCAGCTGCTAACCAGCCTCCTCCCTACTGTCGCCTCTTCTTTGGAGTTCTGGTGCCTGCCTCTCTCCCTCTCCCGCCTCTCTTCCTCACCCCACTCCCTGGCCCTGTTTCGGGTCCATCCACGGAAACTACTGCCACAGCTGTTCCCACGTGCTGAGCCTACTATGAGCCAGACACCTGACACCATCACCTCCTTTGTTCCATCCAAAGATTCAGCTTTCATTCAATAAATATTTGTCGAATGCCAAGTACTTAACATGCACGATCTCATTTAATCCACACAATTACACTCATTCCTTCATGAGACAAGTATTAGTTGAACACCGACTACATGCCAGGGTCTGGTAAGTGCTAGCAATACTTCAGCCAACAAGACCGGAGCCTCTGTTCTTAGGGAGCCCACCTTGAAGAAAGCACAGAGCCAGAGACCAGGCCAGGTGATGGGAAAGATGCAGACGTCACCTGAGTTGAGCCAGGAGGAGGTCAGGTGGGACGGGGACGCACAGAGGGGGTGTGTTGGGGAGATTCTTCCCACTGTGAGCTCCTCGAGAGCCAGAGTGTGTCCCACCATCTCCCTGTGTCCAGGGGAAGAGGTGGGGCACAGAGTGGGCACGTCATTCATGATTGTCAGCCTAAACTGACCTAGCCAGGTGTGAGCCCATCTCTGCCACTTCTCATGCTATGCCCTCGAGAGGCCCTTCCTCCCCTTTAGGACTCAACTTCCTTCTCTGTAAAATGGGAGTAAACCTAGCCCTGTCTACATAAAGTACAGAAGTGAATACATGTAGAGAGTTTTGAACTGTGCCTGGCACATAGTAAGTGCTCAATAAGGGCTAGTTGCTTTTATGACTACCATTATTACTACGATTACTGCTATTACTGTTATCCATCTCACCTATGGAGTTGATCAGTTATGGATATGAGAGAACTTAGAAAAAGCCTCATAGAGATGGGAAGGATTATAAGACCTGTAATAGTGGGGGTGGGGAGGATGCCCTGAGAGCAGTACAGTGAAAGTCTATGTGGAAGGGGTCACACAGGGAAGGAATACTTCCAGCTAATCCCTGGAGGGCTTCCTGGAGGAGGGAGCAGTGCTTTTGGCCCCTCCATCCCAGCTCCCTCCCCTCTGCTCTCTTGGCCTGATCTTCAGCTCCTTGTCATGGGAAGACCCCAGCCCCAGAGCCTGGACTCTAAGGGAGGGGGCACTTTGAAAACTTCAGCCTTTGAATCCAGCCATTCAACTAGCCCCACTGCCTCCTGAGCCCTGGGAAACGAACGAGAAGAAGACCCCACCCTTCTAAGGGATCAGATGGCTAGGAGGAGGGCACATGTGTCCAAGATGAACAGGGTCTGAGACAACACCAAAGTAAGGGCATGACCCCAAGCAGTGAACTGTGAGGCCACCAACATTTTCTAGTCCCTGCTGTGCATCAAGCACTCTGCTCCATTATCTCTCTCAGGCCGAACAGCCACCCGCTCACACAGTGGTACAACCCTGGCCCCTTCTTCGGAGGAAGAGACTCAAAACCCAGAGAGGTCAGCAGTGACTTGCCCAAGGCCACAAGACCTGCAAGTGGCAGAGTCGGGGATGGATGGACCCCAGATCCATCTGATCCAAGGCCTTTCCTTACCCCACGCTGCCCCTGAACCAGGGAGGCTCTGCTGGGGGCCACAGGCCCAAGGAGGCAGTGCTCCTAGAGAGCTTCCTCTGTTCAGGCCCTGCCTGCCTGGCCCCTCTCATCCTCCCGCTGTCACCCTCAGGGTGGACTGCCCACCCTACTGGCCCCCCGCAGAGCCCCCGCACTCAGCCAGCCCCAGGAGCCCAAGAGTAAAGACTTCTTGTCCTCAAAGTAGGCAGCTGAGCTTGTTAGCACAGACTCCATCCTTTCCTCGGTGAGGACATTACTTCATCATCCAAAGCCAAACATAGCCCCACGGTGTCCAGCAAACACTCTCAGGCAACCGGCAAAAGCAGCGCAAATCGATGGGCAGCAAGAGGCCTGCTCTGGCCCAGTTTCCCCACAGGGCTTTGGGGCTCTGTCCCATCTTTCTGACAAATACCAGGGAAGAGAAAGGAGCCTGTGTTGGATGAGAAAGATTACAGGTCGAGCAATAAGGCACAAAGACCCCACAGACAAACCACGCCTATTGTCACTTCCAGACGAAATCGGCCAACCCCAGGTGAAGGAGGGAGGGCGGGGGTGGGGGGGGGTGGATTCTGATAGCAGGCCAGGCTGCAGCACCAGAGAGCCGAGCGGGAATCCCGCAGTGTCCATGGTGATGGACAGCCTTCCCTTGTGCCCACAGGAGGGGCACAGCCTACGTTCCTAGACTCATCGCTGCCACCTGCCCTAAGCCCATCGGATGGGCTTCTCACCATCTCCCCCACACACAGGTGGCCTCACGCCAGCCTCCTCTTCAGTGACCATGCTCTTTCCCCCTCCTTTCTGTCTGGCCAGAATTGGTGCCACCTCTTTCAGGGGCCTTTCTGACTATTCCATCCTGCAGGGACCTGCTCTGCCTCATGGCTGGAGCACTTCTCACAGGCCCCACAGAATCAGGCACATGGTTCTGTGGTGCCTGCCATGCCTGGCTCTCGTTGTTGTGGTTGTTGTTGATTCGTGGGTCCTGTTGTGGAGAGAACAGAGATCTGGCTGCCTCCATCTCTCCTCCGTCATTGAGCTTGGAATAGAGACAGGCCCATGGTAGGTGCCTGATAAGTGTTTGTTGGTTGAACACTAGGAAATCCTTCTAAAGCCTCCCTGTGCTGCAACGGGGAACACCTGGAGAGTTTAGAGACCAGTGCTGTAGTCAGCTCTCATGCTAAGCTTCTGTGTGCTCTGGGAAAAGTCACTGGCTGGCATCCTCTTGGCCTTGGTGCCCTCCCCTGACAAAGCAGGGCTTGAGTCAGAATGACAAGCTTCAGGAGAAAGGTGAGCCCCAGGCTGAGCTAGGTGCTGTTCGTGGTGCTGAATCTGGGTGTGGCCCTCTCTGAGGCTGGTGGGCACAAAAGCTGAACCGAGCCCAGAGACAGAGGACTGACTGGAGGGAGGGAAGGAAGGCACAGCTGAGAGACAATTTATTTGGACTGCTGGATCTGGGCACTGCCAGGGTCTGTCAGCACGGGGGCCACATGCTCAGGCTGGGGGAGGAGGTTCAGCCCCAGCCATTGGGAGACCAACAGTCTGGCCAGGGACCCAGAGTCACATTGAGAACACTGTCTGGAGGAGGAGAGGCTGGAAGCACACACACACCATGTGTGCACGCAGCAGCACACGCATCATAATGTCTCCATAAACAGTGGGCAAGCCTCGCAGGCATCGAGCTTCCCAGCCCAGAGTGCCCTCCCAGGCATTGCTACGCTCCATCCCGCCACACCTGAGGCGGCACAGGGAACCCCTTATGGACCCACTTAAAAGAAGAGGCAAGTAAGGCTCGGTTCCTGGACCCTTCTCACTTCCAGAGTGTGAGAGGCTACTGCCGGATCCCCTCCTTCTCCAAACTGGGCCAGGTGCCTGTCTTCATGAGAGATGAGACAAAGAAGGCATTCGCTCTGGAAGAGCAGGCAGCAGGCCCAGAGCTGGGAGAGAAAGTGTGAGCACGGAGGGATGGGGGAAGGGAGGGAGGCAGGGAAAGGGGGAAGAAAGGGAAGAAAAGAGAAAAGGAGGGAGGGAGGGAAGGAAGGAAGATAGATTCCGCTGCTATTGAGGAGCAGATCTTGGCAGGCCCTTCTGCTGGGCCAGCCACCGTCCGCTTCTGAATAATTTCTCCAGCAGAAACTCCATAATTATGGGTAATAACAATCACTCTGATTTGCACATATTGAGCACCTTTCAGCCTGAGATCTCCAACTGCTTTGCCAACATTAATTAATTCATTAGGCATGCCTGCTTCCCTGGGACAGGGCGACATGACGCCCCACCCAGCACAGCACAGCTGGCTCGGCTTCTCAGCCGGTGGGTGGCAGTCCCAGCAATGGGCACATGTTGGGTGTCCTGGGGGAGGGGCTCTGAGGAGGAGAAGACTGCAGAGCGGCCCCTCTGGCCCTGCATCCTGGCTCCGTTGCCCACCTCAGAGGTCGAGCCCCTGCCCCGAGGCACAGCTTCCCTGCCCCAGCCTACTAGAGGGCCAGGGCCAGAATTGTCCGGTGCACAGAGTCACGGAGCCTCAGCTGTGCCCTCAGTCACTGGGGACCTTGGGAAACTCACAAGCTTCCAGGAAATAGTTTCTTCACTTGTAAAAAGGGTCCCGGGGTCTCCAGCTCCTAGGGTGGTTGTGGAGCTCACAGCAGGCAGTGTGGGTGGGAAGCATTTAGACCTGACCAGGGCTCTGCAAAAGAAGGACGCTGCTTCTCCCTCTGCCAGCCTGGTCTGTGGGAAATGGGACCAGATGGCCACAGATGGATGCACGAACCTTCCCTACTGGCTAGGACCCTCCTACGACTATACCTGGGCACTCAGTCCCCTTCAGAAACATGGAGACGCCCCTCACCCCTCACTCAGTCCTGCCCCTATTGCCCACCCCAGGCCCTGTCCCACACTGGCCTCGGTGTCGGAGGCCCTAGGGATCTGACTGGGAAGGAAGCGGTTCCCCGAAGGCCAGGCTCAGAATCAGGGCCAAAAGGGAACTCAGGGGTCAGCAGGTTGTAGCCCCAAAGCAAGGCACCCCCCAAACTCAAAGAGGGCGGCCAAATCCAAGTCATATCTTCCAGGTCCTGATAGTGCAGAGGGGAAAAACTGAAGCACAGAAGGGAGAGGAATACAAGCTTTGAAGTCCCACCTGGCATCGAATCCTAGTACCACCATTTCTTTGTGCTATCACCTTGAGCAAGTCACTACCTCCCTGAGCCTCCATTTCCTTATCTGGAAGATGAAGTGGTAAAATACCCTTGGCTAACAGCGCTGCCTACACGGCAGGTACTTAACAAATGGAGCCATTGTCATTAATTACGCTGCAGTTATGCTGTCTATTTAACACCTTCCCTAAGGTCACATAGAAAACTCCATAACTGGGTCCCTGGTTTCACCTCACAGCTCTTTACTGAGCATCTACTATGTGCCAGGCACTCTGCTGTCCACCTCTCCAGCCCCTCTGCTTTGTTCACATCCTCTGCCCAGGTGGTTGGCTTCCTCGCTGGGGAGGCAAAGAGCTGGGGAGGCAAAGTCTCAACTGCAAGGAACATGCGAGTCCATATCCATGCAGAAGGGCTAGGGCAGGCCACCCCCTCGCCCCACCACTGGCTACACCCTGCCCAGCTGAGCCCACTTCCTTCCTTGGCGGGTCCTGATCTCTACATGGACATCTCCTCATGTGGTGACAGAAGATGACCCCTCATGTGCAAAGAGTGCTTTACAGTTATAGAGCCCATGGTCCCCTTGGGGTCCACGAGGAACTCAGGGTCCAAGGAGCTCAGACACTTGACACCCACACTCACAAGCACAGTCCCACATGCATAAACACTAGCACACAATGACACAATCAGGCGTGCACTGTCATACACACAATCACACGAAATACATGGTGACACACACCCATGGACACACCTTCTCACACAGAGTTACACAACACATACACTGACACACAATGACAACCACACACCCACGAACACACACCATGAAGAGGAGGCCAAGCCAAAGTGGTGGCCCGGGCTCAGCACGGCTGGTTGGTGAGGCAATGAACACAAGACTGTTTCCCTCCATCTGGGCATCTAACTGGTTTCCCCTCCTTCTTCTGCACATTTTCATCACGGTCTTAAGAACACTTGTGCCAACACGCTAACTTGAAAGATGATTACAAAAGTGCCGCCTCAGGGGAATGTGCTCAGGGCACTGACCCTGCACTCCCCAATTTCCACCCACATATCTTCCCCCACAGGGCACTGGATTCCTCTACATGTGTGCACGCACGCCCAGTGCTCCACTGCCCGCACACACTCACAGGCCCTGCCTCTCATACACACTCATCCAGGCTCACACATGCTGACCTCAGGGACACCTCGGAGCCCAGCCCTAGGGAATGGCCCCACTTCTGCTGCGCAGGTCGCCCCACACTTACCTGCAGCCCCTGCACCCGGGGGAGTGGGCCAGAAACCCAAGGAGTCCCACGGTCCTTGAATAAGGTGAGATACTCAGGGCCTGCTGCCTCCCTCTTTGGCCAAGCCACCCTCCCTTCTCCCTCCCCAACCAGTGTCCCTGTCTCAGGGTCATCTCTTCCCGGAGGCCTCCCTGGTCCCCAGGAATCATCTTGGCTTGATGTTTGAGACTATGTCTTCGAGAATGGTCTTCTCAGGCAGTCTGCCCTGGGGTCTTGGCTGTGGGCTGACACGAAAGGAGGTCCAAGCCTCTGGAACAAGAATGGTTGTGAACCACTCTTGCGGGATGGTAGGATGCTTCCCCAGGCTTGGGTTCCCGCCTCACACCCCCAGATTGGGCTCCTCAGGCATCGACCATGTGTAGGGGTTGACTCCAGGGACAAGGCCTCACAGGGGAGGGGCGTCCAGTCAGCCAGAGCAAATCTGAGGTGGGGATGGGAGCACCACATAGGCAGAGACTGGGCCCCCATAGACCTTATGGTGGTCACTTTCCATCTTTGTGCCTCAGTTTCTTCATCAGTCAATGGGGATATTGTGAAGACCAAACCAATGTGCTTTTGATCTAAAAATGCCATGTAGGTGTTAGGATCTCATGGTGTTTTCCTGCAGGGTGTCCTCAGGGAAGTCTTTTATTCCCTTGACTACACAGGGTTCTCAGTGGACCCTGAGCCACAGAGATGTCCCTTCAAGTCCCCAGAGGAGAAGAAAGAAGGTGTGGAGACAGGATAAAGAGAGCCAGCAAGGGGCGGGAGGTTGCCCTAAGGGACCGAGAGAAGGATGAAGAGGAGAAGAAAGGCAGCCATAGGCGTCTATGAGCACGGGCTGCCTGGAACTGCCCAGAACCTGGGGCTCAGCTCCCCACCCCGGCACAGGCCTCAGGGCACAGGGCCCCTGGTAAGAAGCCCAACCTCCAGCTCGTTAGCCAAGAGCTGCTCGTTAATCACCGCAGCCGCCTCTCTCTGCCTTGGCTGTGTCAGGCCATAATAATATATGAAGAACATTCATTTATTCACCAACTTCCCACTCAAGAAAAGATATATGATGTTGTACGAATGGGTTTATCCTGACACCCAGCTTTCAGCAAAGTGAGGCTAATTTAAACATTTAAGTCAACAGCTCACCCATCCCATTGTCTCCCAATTTTTTTTTTTTTTTTAATGGTGGGAGGTGAAGGATGAGAGGGAAGTTGAAAATGCACAAGCCTGCATGGCTTGAGGGTTAGAGGCAATGGAGGGAGAGGAAAGGGATTCTTGGCCGGCTTTCCCTCTGGCCTCTCCCCCCACCACCCATCCTGGCCCCATCTCTGAAATAAAATCAGTGCAACAAGTGGGTGTGGAGGAGAGAGCACTGAACTTGGGGTCCAGAGTCCTGCTCCATCTCTAACTCACTGCACCCTGACAAGCCCCTCCCCATCTCCGGCCTCCATTCCCTTGTCTGTAGAGCAGCGGGTTGAGCAAACTAGACCGCGTCCAGGTCATCTCCAGCTTCCGGAGCCGGGTTCCTCTGTCCACTTCTGGGCATCTCCTCACCCCTGTGGTCCACCTGCATGCTCTTAGGATACTAAGAGGACTAGGCCCTGCCACAGAGAGCTCTCAGGAAGGGCTGAGATGGCCACCCTGCTAGGGAGAGTCGGCTGAACCTGGGGGAGTTTAGAGCAGGCTGGGAAGTCAGGGTGTGCTTCACGGAGGAGGCAAGGCTTACATTCAGGCCAAGGGGGCAGCTCTTTAAGAGCGCAGCCTCTGGGGCTAGATGCTTGGACTCAAATCCCCGCTCTCCCATCTGTTCTGTGGCCTTAGCAGATTGCTTACCCTCCCTATGTCTCAGTTTCCTCGTCTGAAACATGATAACGAGAGGGCCTACCCCACAGGGTTCTTGAGAGCATCAGACGGGGCCACCATCCACGAAAAGCCCCTGGTACCACGCTCCACACAGAGGAAGTACTCAAGCAACACCAGCATCACCATCATCAGGGGTGGGCCGGGGTGGGTGGGGGAATATCTGGCTGAGGTCCACCTGCCCCAAGTCTCCCCACTTCAGCCCAGGCCTGTCTGAGGTGTCCCAGGGTGGGGTCTGCTCCTCTCAGCCCATCGGAAGCCCACCAGGCCCCCGACCAAGGCAGCAAGATTTCTCTTTGTTACAGGCCACGACCCAACCACCCCACCCTCCATGAGTAAGAATTAAAATCAGGGGCTTCTCTGAAGCCCTGGAAAGCACTTAATAGCAGGGCAGGGGAGCAAGTAGCAGGCACCCAGGGGGCAGGCACGTGACATGAGTAAATGAACCGCCCTCGTGTGTGTGTGTGTGTGTGTGTGTGTGTGTGTGTGTGTGTGCCTATGTGTACAAGCACACACGTAGGCATACACTAACTTTCCCACAGCTCCCCCTCCCTTCACTGTCCTCTGACCTGAGGTTTCAAGCCACCAGCTGCCCCCAGAATCCTTGGGCCTGAGAGTGGGCTAGTGTGGAGGTGAGGTACAGATTGCAAGGGCCCTGTCCAGATGGAAGACTGGAGATCAACTGGGAAGAAGGACAGGAAGCCTGCTAACCCCACACTGCCAGAGCCAACTTGGCTCAAGTGGGCCCGGGGCAGCAGGCCATGGCCAAGTTACTCTCAGAAGCTCAGTTTCCTCACCTGAAAAAATGGAGCCAATTAACACCAACTTCACAAGGTGGCTGTAAAGATTAAGTGAGGTCATTTACTGAAGCACCAAACCCAGGGCCTGGCACACAGTCGGTGCTCAGTGAGCATCCCCCACTGCCCCTCCTCTAATTTCGGGGGTTCTGGGAAAGCTGAAAGCAGTTTTCCTCTCACACCCCACCAGAACAGGAGACCCCATTAGATAGTGACAGATTGGAGCTGGCAACTGGGGAAAAAGGAGCCAGCTTATGTGGGGGGCGTCTGCATCTCTGCAAATCTCACTCTAATTGAGCGTCCTATTAAAACACGTTGATTGGCAGCACAGCCACTTTAATAAAAGAGTTCCTGTGTTATTTTTACAAGTCATAACTGAACAAACATGCCAGATCCTCTCCCCTGGCCACGCCTGAAGGGAGCCTGGCATCTGAGCCACATCTTGTAACTGGGATGGCACTGCTCACCTGTGCCAGCAGCGTCCATAGCTCAAGAGGCCTGGAAGGCGGCCACGCCCCAGAAAGTGACAGCCAGAGGGCCCCTCCCTCCCCAGGCAGGCCTGGGTGACAATTCTAAGGAGGTAGCTTTTTTTTTCCTCCTCGAAAGGAAGCTTGTCGGTGATTCACGCCTGTTTCCCCGCAGCAGCCTGCTTCTGTGTTGTTGCTCAAGCACACCTGATGGCTCCCTCCCCCGCGGTGGGTGGAGGGCATCCGGGGGTGGGGGAGGTGACATTTAACAGCCCAGGCTGGGTGTGGAAATGTTCAAGGAGGCAGAGTGAGCCCAACCACTGAGGGTGTCCTGGGCCCCAGCCAGTGACCCCAGCCCCGCTGGGCCTCAGTGCCTGTCTATAAAAGCAGAGGTTGGACCATACACAACGCTTGCAAACTGGGCAACGGAATGCTTTATTAGGCCTGCTCAGTGGTTTTTAAAAGATTCGAGTCAGTTGCCAACTTTTATGAATGACATAGAAATCTGCACTTCTGGTTTCTCTTGGAAAAATCTGATCTGGCCACAGAGGTCCTGCATTTCCACGTGGCAACAATCAGCTGGGGCTGACAGTGGCCCTCCAGGTCCCCACAGTCCCCACCCAGCCTGCTTCGCTCATTTCCATTCCCTGCCAGGCCCCTGGAACCTTTGAGTCTGAGACCCCCCGGGGTTCCAGTTCTGAGGTTCCAAATCTCTAAATCAGTATGAGCTCGCTGTGCTCTGCCTGGGGCTGGGGGAGATGAGGAAAAGGAGGTTAACAGGACTCACAGCTAGACCCAGATTGCGGATGCAATCTAGGAACATATAAACCGTGGACTCTATTGTGAAAGGTTTTATTTTGTTGTTGCTATTAATAAGCATCCATGTTTAATTCACACCATTCTATTAAACCAAACACTTGCTCCAGTGTATGGGGTGGGACAGTGCTGGGACCAGCCACCCAACTGTGAGGGACCAGGCCATGACAGCCCAGTCCAGACACAGGACCACACGCAATCAAAGGCTGTCCTAGTAACTTGCTGATAGCACAGAAGCTGGGACGGACATTCTCTGTTTTCAAATTTGGGGACATACTAACCACTTTAAAGGGTTGAGTTGTAATTGTGCAAATACACAGAATGAAATAAAAGCTTTTTTCCACTATGATTGTGCTCTTTCCAGTTAAGATGCCCAGTCTCTAGAAATACCATTAATCTGGTCCAGGTCAGGTACAGGACATTCCAGGTAAATAATCTCCCACTGTAATCAAGGGCTGGAAGGAGAGATTCTGACAGAAGG
Organism: Balaenoptera ricei; assembly: GCF_028023285.1. NCBI lineage: Eukaryota > Metazoa > Chordata > Mammalia > Artiodactyla > Balaenopteridae > Balaenoptera > Balaenoptera ricei. The sequence goes on from NC_082640.1 coordinate 61,572,651, forward strand.
AGTTCTCAGGAGGGAGGGTATCAAGGGTTGAGGGAGCCCAGGCAGTTTCTTGGCCTCAGGGCATGAAACCAAGTCCCCTTATGGCTGCCTGTAGCTCCTATGCCCAAGAATTCCCCCAGGGGAGTGATGTCAGAGGATATGACCCAAAGGAGCTCACTGAGGCCCTGCCACATGCCCAGCCCCCAGAGCTTCCATCCTGGCTCATGGCCTCTTTGAGCCTCAGTTTTCCCATCTATAAAGTGGACATGAATGATGGAGTGAGGCTTGGCTTGCAACTGTGTTCAGGGAGCAGGCTTCTGCTTCCATTTCCCTTGTTCCCCAAGAAAAGGCCCACAAGCCACCTGAGACCCAGTTCTAGGCTGTGCTATGCTACTAACTGCTGGCTATATGACCCCCAGGCTAGACCTTGAACATCTCTGGCCTCATGTCCCCCATCTGTAAAATGGGGCTTCACACCCTCTTGGGTCTTTTGAGCCCTAAAACTTGATGAGCCAGCCCTGAAATCACCTGGGTAGTCTTTGTTGAAGCCAGAACAGTCTGCGGCTTCCTGGTACCTGGGGGTGGAAGAGGACACAGAGCAGGCTCGGGAGGTGCTGGGTGGCCCTTACTGAGTGAAGGCAGAGCAGGTCGAGGGGTGGGTAAAAAGCAGTGACATGAGGACAGTGAAGGCAAGCCAGTCTTTTAGGACCCTGGCTGTGGTGGTCAGGCAACAACAAAATAAAACCTTTCACAATAGAGTCCACGGTTTGTATGTTCCTAGATTGTATCCGCAATCTGGGTCTAGCTGTGAGTACTGTTAACCCTGGCTGTGGTGGTCAGGCCTGGATGGAACGTGGGGCAATGGCACACACCAAGCTCATCTTATGCTCAAAGACCCAAGTGCATGGGCAAGATATAGTCTCAGAGCTCCAGAGGAGCAGGACTTGGGCAAGCCTCCTCCAGGAAGCCTACACTGATCACCTTCCTCTCAGGACCCCACTCCCCGTAGGCCCACATCGATTCCTGATCAGGCCCTCAGTGTACAGATGGAGTGAGGTACCCTGCCCAAGGCTCTCTGCACGGAGCCTCCCAGCCTCCTGTGCTTCACAGCCAGGAGATCTGGATTGGAGCCTGGGAAAGCAAGACCACATTGGGAGAGCCCTTTGGGGAAGCTACACAACGGACAAGGCTTCAACCACCAGGTCTTTGCCCTTCACCCAAACTCAGGTCTCTTATCTACCTGGTCAACACCTTTCCACTTCCAGCACTCAGTCCGTGGGCCCCCTTGTCCACGAAGCCTTCCCTGACCCCCCACCCAAGGGACACACCACTTCCTCCACTGGACCACCCACCCCGCGAAGCAGTCCCTCACACCTCTACCTCTGTCCCAGGGGCCTTCACTGTAACGTCTACTCACAAGGCTGCCTCCCCACAGGGCTGGGAGCTCCCTGAGGAAGGGACCGGGTCTGACTGTTCTCTGTCACCCCAGTACCAGCTTCAGGACCCTGCTTGGCACATAGTAGGTGCTTAATACATGTCTAAGGAACTACTGGAGGACCAAAGGTGAGAAGGCAAGAGAGACCTGGCCCAGAAAGGGAGATGCCCATCCACCCCCACCTCCCAGGCAGGCAGGCATGCCCCTCCCCACCCTGCCCTCACCCAGTTGGCAAAAGCTGCAGAATTAAGCACAAGTTATAATTAAGACGGGATGTTTGAAGAGAAACATAATCTCCGTTTCCGTGGGATCCGCGGGCACAACAGTAATTAACATCTCATTAACATTTGCCTAATTAAGCAGTTTATGAAAGTGTATGGATTTGCATACTGCCATACCAGGCTCAAGGCGGCAAAATTAACCCCTCAGGCCCTGGGTCGGGCTGGGAGGCTGGGAGGGCTGGGTGAGGCCTGGGGAGGAGGTGGGGTGGAGTGACACCAGTCAGCAGAGGCTGGGGGAGGGGATGGTCCTCACCTGCCCACCTAGCACCACCCCCAGCCCTGCCTTACCAGCCTCTCCACCGGCCTGAGGGTGGCCAGTTCACTCCTCCCCTCTCCCCACTCTCTGGGCCAACAACAGCAGAGTTTCTCAAAAAAGACGTTTTTTTACAAGGAAATGGTCATTGGTCCCACCCCCTTCACTACCCCCAAGCTTTTCCCGACCTCCCACCCCACCAACCCCTGAGGGTCTGCCTGGAAGCCCACTGCTCAGCCAAGCTCCTGGGTGCCCACCCTTCCCTGTGGCTCTCTGCCGGGAACAGACCTTCCACCTAAGAAAACCTTTTTAGCTTCAGGTGCTTTTACCTGCATTATCTCACTCAGCAGCTCCTCCCACCAGCTCCCCCAGGGCTGTGTGAGTGTCACCCCATTTTATCCCAAAGGAGAGAGGCTCAAGGAGGTGTAGACCCTGTCCAAGATCACAGAGCTGGCGGTGGCAGACCCCTGGGCTCTGTGACCTCCAAACCCCTCCCATTTCCCCAGGGGCTCAATCTTGGGGCCACAAACGCTCCCAGCCAACAGTAACAACATACACAGCACACTTGTAGCCCCACCTTGGGAAAAGGCAGTCTGCTCCTTCTCGCCTCCCCTGGACACCTATTAACCACCCTCCTGGGGGCCTCCTCAACTCCCAGCCCAGCCACCACAGGTGGATCTGAGTCGAACCAGAGTCACCCGTGACGGGCCATGGCGGGAGGCCTCGGTTCTCCAAAGGAGACAAAGAAAGGGGCCTTTTAGGACGGTGTCAAGGATGAAGAAAAGCATTTCTCTCTAGAGCACTTTGAAGCCTTGAGCACTGCACGCATTTTGGTGTTCATTAATTATCCTCTTACTCCTTGATCTCCGCTCCCACTGAAGTGATGCCCACCATTCGTGCTCCTGGGACATCTGTCAACTCTCTCCTTCCGAGGGCAGGTTCGGACAACTCTTCTCAGTGAAAATTTAGCAAGATATATCATGAGCCTTAAAAAAATGCTCATTCCAAACAAGCTATAAAAAGCATAAGCCATAAAGGTGAGAAATCTGACTTTGTTACAATTTAAAGCATCTGTGCCACCAAAGGCACCACAAAGGGAAAAGACAAGCCAGAGACAGGCCCGAGGAGTACACCTGCAGTACATATAGCCAACAAAAAATTTGTTTCCAGGCTGTATAAAGAACTCTGCAAATCAATAAGAAAAAGACAAATCGCCCACTTTTTGTAAAAGGGAAAAAATAGGAACAGGCAATTGGTGGCTGAGGAGACCCAAAGGGCCAAATGCATGACAAGACTTGCCTCAGGGCAGCAGAGTTCCCAACAATGCCAAGTAAAACGAGATACAACTCTGTACCCATTAAGTTGGTAGGCATCTAGAAAGTCACAGTGCCAAGTGTTGTTGGGGACTGTGGGGCAACAGGACAACTCCTGCGTTGCTGGTGGAAGTAGAAGCTGTTGCAAGCATTTGGGGAAACAATTAGGCCTTATCTTATAAAGCTGAAGTTGCATACAGCCTACCACCAAGCAATTCCACTTCAAGGGAAACTCCGCCCCACACACCAGGATGCACAATGCTCACAGCCGCCTTGTTTGTAAGAGTGAAAAGGGGCAACGCTCTAAATGTCCACCGGCAGGACAATGGATCAGCGGCAGGATGTACAGATTAACTGTGGCAGGTTGAACACGTGCATTTACCTTCACTCCTTTCCAAAACCCCATTACAACAAGAAAGGATCTTTTTTTGTACATAAATCCACCAGGACAAAGAACGGAAGAAGAGGAAAAGAGCAACATAATTTTGGAAGTTGGAAAGCAGATAGGTGAGTGGTAATTGATTCGGCAGAGCTAAGAAAGCAAGTGCCGGTCCTATTACCTGGCAGAACCCACCAAAGGCTCAGTAACTGGAGGCACCAGGTAATCCTGGACACAAGGACTGGTCAGAAGGCAAGAAGCAGGTAGACCCCAAGGAGCTCCCAGCTCTGCCCACAGAAGACTGGGAGACACCAGGCCGGGTGGAGCGTGGGGGACCATACTGAACACGGAAGGAGTCGGGGAAAGTTTATGCGCTGGATCTCAGGTCTCGGCTCCAGCCTTCCACCCCCACTCAGCTCCAGGAGGCCCTGCCATCAGGGGTCCCAGTGAACCAGCCACAGCGAAGCCACAGTTGATGAGTCTGCCCCCAAACAGGGGACACCAATCAGCCTTTAGTGCCCCAATGTTAAATAAGAGCTACCAAACAAGCATTACCAGACATTTGAATGTCAGCTCCACCAGCTCGAGGACTTTGGACCATTTTGTTCAGGGCTACAGAATGGGGCTGGGGCAGAGTAGGCACTCCATAAATTTCTGCCAAGTGAATTAACTGAGGAAACCTCTAATAGGAAAGACAGAGTCCCAAACAAGTAAGAAAACAGAAAAAAAAAAAAAAAAAAAAGCCAACTTGAAGGAAACAGGCAATGCAGATAAAAGGAAACTTTAAAAAAAATAGAGAGTGAGCTATTATTATCCTCAGAAATAAAATACCGTATCCATGAAATAAGAGTTGTATGCAACATATTTTAAAGAGAACATTCAGCAAATAAAAAGGAATCTTTGAAATTTAAAATTCACAAAGCAGAAATCAAAAACTCTATTAGAAGAGTAGAATGATAACACAGAAGAGATCTCCTAGAAACAGGGACAGAAAGGTAAAGAGATGTGACAAAGGAGGGAAAAGATAAGGACATTAGGGGTCCCTCCGAGAAGCACAACATGTGGCTAGTTGGAGTTCCAGAAAGAGAGAACAGAGAAAATAGAGGTCAGGAAATCACAAAGGAGTAAATCAAAAACTTTTCTGGAGCTGAAGAACATGAACTTCCAGCTTGAAAGGGCAGACCCTCACCAAGTAACTCACCAGCACAGTGAGTTCTCAGAACATGGAGGTAAAAGAAGGTCCTACAGGCTTCCAGAAAGAAAATCCCAGGTAAGATGCCCAGAATTGATGCCAGAGCAGTCGTGGATCCCTCAACACCAGCACCATAAGCAACATTAAAGCAACAACTTGAAAGGGAGGGCCCCCTTTAAATTCTGGGAAAAGAGATCTCCATCTGGAATTCTATACCCAGTCAGACTATCAATAAAGATTCAGGCAGAAGGAAGAGTTTTCAGACGTGCAAGGTCTCAAAACATGTACCTCCCACGCACCTTTTCTGGAAGCTATTGGAGGATGTGTGCCACCAAAATGAGAGTGTCAACTAAGAAGGGAAGCAAGACATCCAACACAAGAGAGGTGAAGGGAACCCGAGTAACGGAGGGGGGCCATCCCGGTGTGCCTGCAGCACAACGGGCATCTAAATAAACTGAATTGGAGCAGGTCAGAAGGCTCAGGGAGAAATTTCATCAAGAAGATGAAATTGATAGAGTACTTTACATGTTTACTTATGTTGAGAGGAGATTACCCAACTGGGGGAGAGTTGGGAATCGAATAAGTGATAAGTATTTAAAAAAAAAAAAGGCCCTAATCCCTCCCACCCCTCCAACCCTGCAAGAAGATAGTTATAAGCTCCAGGGAAAACAGAGCTGTCAAGAAAGCAAAAGTAATCAGAGTATTCTATGTAGCTCAGCTGGGAAGCTCAGCCAAGCAAGAATGTGGTGACGGGTGGAAGCAGGGGGATGGTGATCAAATGGAACTAAATCCTCAGCTTCTTTTTTTTTTTTAATATTTATTTAGTTATTTTTGGCTGCGTCGGATCTTAGTTGTGGCACGTGGGATCTTTCGTTGCGGCATGCAGGTTTCTCTCTAGCTGTGGCTCGCGGGCTTAGTGGCCCACGGCATGTGGGATCTTAGTTCTCCGACCCGGGATCGAACCCGCGTCCCCTGCATTGGAAGGCGGATTCTCAACCACTGGACCACCAGGGAAGTCCCTAAATCCTCAGCTTCTATAGTAAAACTCACTACGTAATGCCTGAAACTAAACCAAGGAACAGCCATACAAGCCAGTTATTTAGAAGAAGGGAAGTAAACACACAAACGATCCACAAAAAAGTTGAAGAGTTTGCTCCAGAGGAGTGGCAAATGGCCCAGGGAAGGGCAGAGGACTGCAGGGTTTATGACAAAGTAACACAAGCGGCCTCACCCACTGCCAGTGGGGCCACCTCTGGCCCTAAACACCACAACCCCTGCCATAACCTGTGAGGGTTCATTGTCCCACCAGCACCCCAGCCTCCTGGCCAGCTCCTGCCTCCACCCCTGCTGGGTTTCAACACCTGGACCCCTCGCCCTCCCTCAAAGGGGCAGAAGCAGGTCCCCTGGGGCAGACAGGGAGGCCTTCAGCTTCCTCTTCCTCCTCCTCTTCTCCCTGGTTGGGGGCTTCCTGAGGGTGGGGGTCTGTCCAAGCCAGCGGTCTACTGAGTTTTTCTTTCCACTTTTCATTCAACAAATAGTTACTGAGCACCTCCTCTGTCCCAGGCACTGGAGACAGGGCTGTGAACAAGGCAGCAGCACATTAAGCAAATAAAGCAATAAGTACAAACTGTGGGGAGAGCCACGAAGGAGGAAAACCAGGTCTGTGGAAGGAGAGCTCTGATTTCTTCATGGGGACACTGAGGGGCAGACGGGGATGGTGACAGGTACACAAGTCTCCTGTCTAGAAGGAGGAAAGGAATAGGTGGTGGGGAAGGAAGAGCATAAGAGTCTCTACCCCCCTCCCACCTCACCCCCCCCCCCTTTGCTCCCCACCCATCACCCAGCCAAGACCAGGGCCAGGCTTGTCAGAGGACGGCAGGAGAGAGAAGTTCATGGCCCAGGCTTTTAACGGAAACTGACGCCCACCTTGCCAGGGTGTTCTACACCCTCAATTCATTCCTCACTCAGGTCAGATGAGGCACCTCAGCCAAGTGGGGAGGGCAGGGCAGCAGGGTGTGGGCACAGGGTCCCTCTGCCAGAGAGTTCTCTCTGCCTGCTGCAGCCCTGTCACCGCAGGTGTCTTCCTGCCCTGTCCTTCCTCCATGAACCCTGCTTTCATTCAGGTCTCCCTTGCTCAAGATCCTTCCATGGCTCCCACTGCTCTCGGGGACAATTTATGGGCTCTGGCATGCAATCCCGGCTGCAGCCTGACCCAAGCCAGGCTCATGGCCACAGAGCTGAACTAGGGGCTGATGACCACTTAGCACCATCCTGGCAGAAACAGAGGAGGCTTTCCATGGCAGGGCGAGGCTCAGAGCAGGAAGCCCCCACCAGCTGCCGCAAAGTCAGCAAAGGCCTCCAGAGGGACCATGCTGAAGCCGGCCTTGGGATGAGCGGAAGTCTGCCAAGAGCTCCAGGAGAGGGCCAAAACCCCACTTGGCCCATTCCTACCTCCAGGACTTTGCTCTTGCTGGGCCGCTTGCCCAAGGGCCCTACCCAGTTAGTCCACTTCAAGTCCTCCTGAGGCTGCTCTTCAAGCAGCTTTCCATGACCTCTCAGTCTCCTCCATGACTTGGGCCTCTCTCCTTCCTCCCCCTAGCACAGAGCAGGTGCTTTGAGAGGTCTGTCAACCGACAGAGTGGCCAGGGTCAGCAAGGGGTCAAGGAGGGTAACTTCCAATGGGAAGAATCGCCCTCCTACCCTGCCATACCCCAGCTTGGGCTGGGCAGTGTCAAAGCCAAACACAGCCATGGATGGAGGCAGGGGAACTGACATGGAGAGAGAACGAGGGAAGGAAGCCAGCCCCTCAGCCCCTCGCCCACTGCTGTGGACAGCGACCACAGCTGATGGTGCCGGACCGCTGTCATCCACTTGCCTATGCTCCCTCCCCCACCTCACACCATGAGCAGAGATGGTCCCTGGGAAGAGGGGTCAGGGCGGACCTGAAATAGTCACCATCACCCAGCACCTCCTAGGTGCCAGGCACCTCACATAAGACCTGCCTTTCGTTACATGCTCACTCAGAGCTAAATGTGCAACATACGTGAGCTTGTTTAATTCTGAGACCCTGCTGTGCCCCATTTTCCAGTTGGAGAAATTGAGTTCCAGAGAGGTTTAGTGACTTGCCCACAGTCACACTGTGGTTAGTGGTGGGGCTGGGATCTGGGGTCAAATATGCCAACCTGGGGAGCTTAGTTCTTCCCAGGGACCTCCTGAGATGGGGGTCCCTGGGATGGGGGGACATACAGTTTGGGGCCTGCATCCCAGGAAGCAAATAAGCCTTCGTGCTCTCAGCTGGAGTGGAGGTGCCCAGAGGGGCAGATCATTGCTGCCATCTATCACTCCCCATAGATGGGGAAACTGAGGCTCTGGGCGGTCACAGCTAGGAAAGGTGGATTCAGATCCAAGCCTGACTCCAGACCCAGGGACTCTTCCCCAGGAATGATTCATCCTCCTCAACTGGGCAGGAGTCAGTAGGCCCTTTCTGAGCACCTGGACTGGCCAGGGCTGGGCTTAGCCATTCCGGGCCAGGGACACAGGAGGCTGGAGCTCCCAGCCTGGCCTGGCAGGCTGCCACCCAGGGCCAGAGAGAGCCCAGACACCCGCCCCCATCCACCCCCTGCCTTGGCCAGTCAAGCGGGTGGGCTGTGAAGAAAGGGGCGGGTCCCACCTTCAGGCTCCCAAGTGAGGACTGCGACCCTTCCCTGGGCTCAAGTCACCCAGAAAGCTGAACCCCACACCACACCCAACACAACATCTCCTCACCCGCAGGCACCTGGTGGGTGAGACAAAGTCAGAGGGAGGATGAGGCCAAATAGAGGTGGGATGACAGCATCACAGCCCTGGGGGAGGAGCAACCCCGCTTCTCCAGTTGGGCCAAGGGCTCCGAAAATCCAACCTCTTGACAGTCGAGGACCCTGGACCTCCAAAGGTCTGTGATTCCAAGATTTCATGCTTCTCAGAATTTTGCATCTGCCACCACTTTTGAGCACTGACTAATGTACAGCAACGTATGGCATTTGCCCCCTCCACCATCCCACCAGGAGGTGGGTTTTAACTCACTTTTCTCGCAGGGAGCGGGGACCTGCCCAAGGTCGCCAGTGAGGAGAGGCAGGCTGGGTCAGACTCTGGTGCGCTGACTGGAGCCGCTGTGCCTCAGCCCACGGCCCATGAGTCCTCACAAAGCCCACTGTCCCAGATGGGGCGGGAGGGGAGGGCAGGGGGTCTGCGATAGATTCCTCTGACCTAGAAAACCAAGGGTCTGAGAGCCAGGATTTCTCAGCCCCGGGATTCTCCACTGAGAGTTCTCAGAGGGTAGAAAGGAAGCGCCCACACTGCCCTGCCCTCCGAGACCTTCTCCAAGCTCTAAAGACAAGAGCTTCCAGTGTTCATGGAGTGCCCTGTGCAGGAGCTGGTGGGGCTGGGCCTCAGGGCCCCGGAAGCTGGGCCAGGAGCCTGGGGTGGCACCCGAGAGGTAGAGGGGGCCGGCAGGGACCGCAGAAGCCACTGCCACCCCTCTGCCTGCAGGATGCTGTTGGGCCCATTCCACAGATGCAGTAACTCGGGAAGGAAGATTCTGGGCTCAGCTCCACATCCTACTCCCATCCCAGCTCTGGCCCTGAAAATCTGTGGGGGGTTAGGCGGGCTGCCTGCCCTCTCTGGCCTTGAGTTTGTCTCTGTTCAGTAAATTGGGTCATCCCACTCCAGCCAGGCTCCGGGGTCTGGCGCTAGCCCCGCACTCTGATTCAGAGGCCACTGGAAAGGTGGGATGCCCACCTCCACTGGGGGCTCTGCCTCTAGACCTGCGAAGAACACCATTCAAGCAGCATCCTCCGTGTGGAAAGAAGAACCCTGCAGCCCTTCTTCTAGACCAGTGTGACCACAGGTGCTCTGGGGCTAGCACTGGCCGGTAGCCTGGAGACTCTGCTAGCTTCTCCAACCTGTGTTCCCCCTGCCCCTGTCCCTGGGAGTGACCTGGGCGGACAGTCCCACTCTGCCTGGACCCCCGCACATCCCTGGTCAGGCAGCGAGATGGAGTAGAAAGAGTGTGGAGTTTGGTGTCCGACAGCCCAGGTTCAAAGGCCGCCCACCAACCCCTCCAGTTCCAGAGCAGTTTGGGGCAAGTCTTTTAACTTCTCTCGACCTCCTCTCGATTTCCTCATCCACAGATGGAGTCCACAAGCACGCCCCTAAAAGGAGGGGATGCGTGTGAGCAGGCGAACCGGTGAGACGGAAGCGGGGGACTCTGCCCATGCCTCCCTGAGCAGTCAGCCTGCCCCCAGGTCCTGCCAACCTGACACCTCGGTTCCACTTTCAATGCCTAAAAGCCACTGACAAAGGGGGAAATCTGTAGTTTAAAATAAAGTGGAATTTGCCTCTCATTAAAATGAAGTTTGTCACCTCTATCATAAATTGTCCCTCTCAGCTGCAGGAAAAGGTCCATTAACACATTTCTTTTCCTTCTCCAAATGAGATGAGAGTGGGTAGGTTTGAAAATCCCTGTGGACAGTAAAAAAAAAGCCAGCAAAGCCCTCCCCCCTACCACCTCCAGCTGCCCCCCAGAAGCCAAAAAATTCATTGTAATTATCTGTCTGGGAGCAGGCTCGGGAGAGCGCCTTAGCAAGGTTCGTTAAGGCGCTAATTAGCAGGAACCAGCTTCAGCTATGGGGGTTGGGGGCCAGGGGAGTGGGCTTCAGTCTCTCCCTCTCCTCCTACCATCCCCCAGCCTTCCACCCACTCAGCTTCACCTGGTTCATGGGCACCTGCTCTCAGAGCCCAGGTCCCTGCAATAGCCCTCTCCCTTTGAGGACTCAGTCTCCACATCTGAGCTACGGAGACTGATCCCTGTGACTGCTGGGGGCTCACAGAGCCATGGATACCCTGTCCCTGGGAGGCTTTGGCACAGACAGAACGATAGAGCATGGTGGGGGGAAGGGGTTGCCTGGAGCTCTCAGCACTTTCAATTCCGATGTTATAACAATGATGACCTATATTTAATGAGCACCTACTATGTGCAGGGCTTGACGGAATGGACTCTTAATCTGGGCACAAGAGCCCCACGAGGTCGTCCCTCCCAATGTCCTTTACGGATGAGGAGGCTAGTCACAACAAAGTTGAGTGACAGCTAGTAAGTGAGATCTGAACAGAGGCAGCTACTATCTGAACAGAGGCAGGGAAACTGAGCCCGGTCCCCACCCACCCACCACCCTTGGAGCCCGTGCATCCCAGCCCCTGACTCCACACAGAAAGGACACGTGATTCTCTAGCACCTTCCAGCACAAATGGCCCTATGAGAGGGAACTACTACTGTACAGTGATATACAGAGATAAAGGGACTCCCCTGGGTCACACAGACCAGGAGAGTGAGGATTTTAAGAATATGTGTCCCTGCTCCCACTTCACAGCCCTGGAAACTCTCTTGGGGCCGGGCAGCCCCCCAGGGGCCCTGCCCGGAGCAGAGCTCTCCTCCAGTGCCCTCACCTGGGAACCTGCCTGAGGCGCAGCTGCGCCTCCATGGGCTCAGAGACCCCATCTGTCATGCCTACTCAGCTGTCTCCAGGCCCCACCCAACCCTCCCTTAAATCCTGAGAGCACCCCTCAGCTCCTGCCAGCCCTCACAAACAATATCCCTCTCAATCCCACACCTCCATGGCTCCAAGGGGGTCACTGGGCCATGAGCTCTGGGAGGGCTCCCAACCTCTCCTGAGATCCAACCACCAGAGCAGCTCTGATCCCTGCCCTGCCAGACCTTCTGGGGGCTGCAGGCCGGCCCATGCCCTTTCTGGGGAGGATGGGTGAAGGGAGCCAGAAGAGGCTGTGGAGGGGCAGTCTAGGGGGTGGTGAGAGTGTGCAGGGAGGGTGCCTCAATTTCCCAGAAGGTTTTCTTGGCTCCTTAAGTGAGCAGGGAAGTGCGGGCCTTCACTCACACGAAACGATGGCCACACCCGACAGGTCTGTCTCCCCTGCCTGATGCCCACTCTGTCCCCAGCCAAGCCCTCCAGCCCCTTGCCCACTTCACCCAGGGCCCGCTGCCCCTCAAGCACCTTCCAGTTTAGATTCTGCCTCAGAATCAAGGAGCAGCCGCTACCCGATTCCACTCACACCCCCATGGACAACAGAGTTTGTGGGGCATCCTGCAGGAGCCCTGTTCCGACCACCATTGCCCAATGCACACACACATCCACGCACACACGCTCATACACACGGTCCCGGGTGCCTGCCCCCGGCTGAGCGTGAGCGCCCACCACCCATGCAATCCATCTGCCACCCAGTTCAAGCCTCTGGTATCAGTAATGACAGCAGCAGGCCAACAGGTCACGGGGCTGATTGCCACTCAGCAGCGGCAGATGAAGGGAAGCTTCCTGACCCTGGGCTGAGCCCTGACTCTGTTCACAGGGATCAACGATGGGGATGGGTACTCCTGGGATTCTAGCCTCCCCCTTTACCTGGGTTCAACTGTCTGCAGAGGAAAGTGGCCAAAAGGGGCTGGAGTCAGTGCCCGGCATCAGGCCCTAAGGTTCTTCCCCAGCAGCTCCCAGCCCACAGCCTCAGTGTTCCTTGCTCCTGCCCAGAGAGGTCAAGGGCTCTATCTGAAGTCACACAGCAAGTCAGGGACAAGCTGGCACTAGAACTCGGGTCTCCCATCTCCTGGACCTGGGACTCAGATGCAATGCACACTGTAATCAGGGCAGAGCCACAGACACAATTCTCATGTCACGGGCCATCTTATCTCCTAGAACTCAGGATGACAGTGCCTGCCTCGGGCCTAGAAGGACAGGCCCCAAACTCTCCCCTTTCTCCATCAAGAATTCCTTCTCCAGTCTCCTTGGCCATGGTCATTGAGCCCCTGCTTGCATACTTCTGATGAGAGCAAGCTCACTACCACCCAAAGCAACCTGTGCATCTGTAGCTCTAATTGGGATCCCCCTGGCCAGACCTGGCTCTGCCATGGGGCAGTTGGTGGCCATTGCAGGTCGGGGTCTGGGGAAAGGGCTCTGGCCCCTCAGAGATTTCTGGATGACAAGTGCAGCCCCCGAGCCTACTCTTTTCCAGGTCCCAGCCCCTCCTTGTCTCCTACTTCCTGTTAGTGTCCCGGAGGGCCCAGGTAGAGGCCCAGGCTGGAGCAGCGACTGGTCGGTGGCTGAAGACTAGTTCCTTGCTCTCTCTGAAATGAAACAATTTAGGTAAAGCCCTGGCCCCAGAGGCTCTGGCAGTGTGGGTCCATCACACTCAGCCCTGGACAGGGTCCTGCATACCAGGCACGACCAAGCCTCCCCAGTCATCTCCTCCTTCACACCAGACTCCCTGCTCCTTGTGATACAGCCTCCCACAGCCTGAGCCACGGCTCTCCAGCACTCTGCCCTATGTCTGTGTCCCTCCAGGCCTAGAAAAACATTGTGTCTCCCTGCCAGCTTGGCCTGTCTCTGAGGTTGGCCCTGGGCCAGAGGCTGGAGGGTCTCCCCCAAACCCTGGCCAGCCACAGGCACCCCACTGTCGCCCTCGATGCCCAGTTCCAAGCCCCCATCCCTCCATCAGCATCCCCGCCATGCCCTCATTAGCACAGCCGGCTGTCCCCGAGCCCCAGGCTTGCTGAGTTACAGCCCATCCATCCCTCCCAACGTCCTTGCCACTGCCACCGTGGGCCCATATTACGGCGTGCACATCTGCCAGACTGTGGCCGCCACCACTGCCACCGTTTCCAGGGAGACAGACTCGGTTTATGACATTATCAAAAAGTCCAGCCCCTCCCTCCCCCTCCCAACTCTTAGCCCCACCTCCCTTTATGGGGACGAAGATTTGGGCTGTAAATATCACTGCATGTCTTACCTGCAGATTCTAATGTGCCTGAATACATTGCTGCTGCGGAGGACACCACAACCAAAAGCACGCAGCCAGCATGTGCTAATAGGTGCATTAAGGCCTCACTCTGGCTACCCTGGCCACCCTCCCTGCCACACCCAATGCCACTGGAGAGTCCCCAGCCCACCCCTCGCCCATGCACTCCCTGTTTCCCTCTAAGCCCTAAAGCAGAATCTGCTCACAGTAGAGGCGGACTGGGGATGGGTCACCAACCCAGGGCTTTGAGGGAAGGAAGGTAGAGAGCTGGCCCTGACTGAGCCCCCAACTTGGGGGCCCCAACATAACAGACCCTTTACACATCAGCCACCAAGTCCTTCTTCCAGGAGCCCCACAAGCAGCTGGTGTTAAGAGGAGAAAACCGAGCATCTAAGGTCACACAGCCGGGGAAGCTGGGATTCGAACCCAGAACCGGGGACTGCAAAGCTCCTTCCGCCACAGTCCTGGCCCCCCAAGGCCTGAGGGTTAAAAGCGGACATGTTATAAGCATTTTACATGTTTACATGTAATAATTTAAGCCTCACAATGACCCCATGAGGCCGGCACTACAAATACACCCATTTTACAGACAGGACACTGAGGCAGAGCCAAGGCCACATGGCTTACAGGTGGAGGAGCCAGGATGCAAAGCCAGGCAGGCTGGCCCCAGAGCCCAGCTCTTAAGGGCTCTCCTCAGAGCAGCGTTCTAGCCTGACCAGGTGAGGTGTTCCCACCACCCGGGGAAGACTCAGCCCCTTCCCTGCACCCACCCCACAGAGATGGGCCTTGTCACCGAGATAACACTAGAGGAGCGAAGCCCAGGCGCTGGGCCTGAAACATTGTAAGGGTTCACCCCAGCCTTTCCCAACTCCCAGTCTTAATCACAGGGGAATCATGAGGAGCAAATGTTCAAGATTTACTCATCCATCAAGGGCCAGGCAAGTGGTACATGGCAACATCATCATCATCATCATCATTATTATTATTGTCATTGCTATCATCACAGCGGAGGTTTGACCCCATCGTTGTGGGCTTTCTGACCTCACGCCCCACAGGAGGGCACACACTCCCTCTCTCCATGACCCCGGGAAACCGAGGGTGCTTCACTAACTCTCTAGGCCTGTTACAACTGTATTCATTTCCAAGGGCTGCTGTCAAAATTACCACGAACTTGGTGACCTAACAGAAATTTATTCTCTCACAGTTCCAAACTGGTTTCGCTGGGCCAAAATCAAGGTGTCAGGAGGGCTGATTCTCTCCAAAGGCTGTAGGGGAGAATCCATTCCTGGCCTCTTCCAGGTGGCGTCCAGCATTCCTTGGCTTGTGGCCACATCACTCCAATCTCTGCCTGTGCAGTCACATAGCCTTCCCCTCTTTGTAGTCAAACCTCCCTCTGCCTCCCCCTTAGAAGGACATTAGTGATTGCATTTGGGGCCCACCCAGACAATCCAGAATAATCTCCCATCTCAAAATCCTTAATTTAATCACATCTGCAAAGACTTTTTCCATATAAGGTAATTTTCACAGGTTTTAGGGATTAGGATATGGACATCCTCGGGAGCCATTATTTAGCCTACCACAGTCACCAAATACCCAACTCAACACCCCTCCTGGACAACTAACAGGTGCATCAAGCTTCACATGATCACAGCTGAGTGCCTTACTTTAACCCAAGCCTGATCCTGCCAAAGTCCCCATTTCAAAAGTAGTTGAACCCCCATCTGCCCAGCTGTCGCGGCCAAAAACCACGGGGTCAACTCTTAGTTCCTCCCTTTCTCTCCCCCGGAATAGGTGATCCACCGTCAGCAAGTCTCATTGGTTTTCCCTTCAAAACTGACCCAGGATCTGACCATTTCTTGCCACCCGCACAGCCACCACCTGGTCCAGACACCATCCCTCTCTCCTGGATTACTGCAAGAGCCTCCTCCCTGCGCACCTGCTTCCACAGTGACCTCAGCACAGCAGCCAGAGGGACCCTTAAAACCCAAGTCAAGGTATCACTCTGTCAAAACCCTGCAGTGGCTCCCGACCCACTCAGAGCAAAAACTTCACAACAGTCTGCAGGTTCTGGCCCCATTTGCTCTCAGACATCAAGTCCCACCCCTCTCTCTCTCCCTCCCCACTGTCCTGCCACTCAGGCCTCCTCCCTGTTCCTCACACAGGCCAGGCATGCTTCCAACCTGGGGGCCCTTGTACCCTGGCCTTGAATGCTCTCCCCAGGTATCCATGTGGTTCCCTCACCTCCTTCAGGTCTTTACCTAAAGTCGTCTTCTCAATGGAGCACTCCCGCCGCTGACATTTCCTTTTTTCCTCCGCCTTGATTTATTTTTTTTCTCCTTGACATGATCACGATCTAACACGATACTTATCTTGCTTATGCATCTTGTTTAATGTCTGTCTCCTCTGCTAGAATGTAAGCTCCATGGAGACAGCGTCCTAGGTCCAAAAAGTGCCTAGAATGTAGGTGCTCAATAACTATTCGTATTCATTCACTCCACAGATAATTATGGAACCAGGCACTGAGGAGATACTGGGACCCAGTGGTGAACCAGACGCAGCCCCTGACAAGGACCATCCAGGGTATCAAACACAGAGACAGGGAAGCACAGAGTGCTGTGGGAGTTCAGAGGAGGGAGAGACTAACTCAGCCCAGAGAGTTGGGGAAGACTGTACTTCAGAGGGTTTTGCAGAATACATAGGAGTTCACTGGCTGGATGAGGAGACAGCTTTCTACCTGGCAGGAGGAACAGCTGGTACAAAAACAGGGAACAAAATAGTAAGACCTGTTCTTGGGACAAGGGAGAAGGCAGGATGTGAGGCTAAAGGGGTCAAGCAAGGGCCAGGTTCAAAGGACCATGGAGAGTAGGCCAAGGGAGTTGAACTTTTCCCTGTGAGCAATGGTGGGGACTGAAGGGAAGGGTGTGGCAGGTGTGGATGTCTGCAGGCTCCCCTACCGCAGATGACCAGCAAGCAGCCTAGATGTGGGGAGAGGCTGGGGTACAGGGCCCACCTACCAGGTGCCAGGGGAAGGAGTAGGAAATTCCCTCAAACTGTGGCCTCAGCCAGGAAGCAGCTCAAGCCACAGTGACATTATGGGGCCCCAGTGTGCCCAGGACTGTGCTGGGAGGAGACCTTGGGGAAAATTAAAGCCAACAGTTTACAACAAATTCTAGACTGTGCAGCTTCGATGCAGCCAGGGGACAGGAGAGCAGGGATGGCATTATGGACTGAATTGTATCCCTCAAAGTTCACACGTTGAAGCCCTAATCCCCAGCATGACTGTATTTGGAGTAAAGAAATAACTAAGGTTAGAGGAGGTCATAGAGTGAAGCCTTAATCCAATAAGATTAGTGCCCTTATAAGAAGAGACACCAGAAATACCTCTCTCACCATCTCTCCCTCTCTCCACGCCCCCCTCCTCACTCCCTCTGCCATGTGAGCACACATCGAGAAGGTAGCCATTGCAAGCCACAGAGATTACTCTCACCAGAATCTGACTGTGCTGGCATCCTGGTCTCGGACTTCCAGCCTCCAGAACTGTGAGAAAATTAATTTCTGTTGTTTAAGCCACCTAGTCTATGTTATAGCCATCCAGTATTTTGTTACAGCAGTCAAGCAGACTAAGACAAATGTCAAAGTCAAGGAGAGCTTCCTGGAGGAGACAAGGTTTGGGGCCATCCTAGGGCTTGAAGACAGCTCAGATCCTGGCTGGCTGGCCCTGTGGTCACACAGCAGACCCCAGCCAAGGCCCTCCTTCATCTGGCCTGCAAAGTCTCAGCAGCTTCTTTGGGGTTTAATTCCTCTGCTGAGGAGCACAGAGATAGTTGCAGGATTGATGGAACTTTGCATCTTCCATAAAGTATAGCCAGACCCCTCGAGACAGGGGTAGGAAGTTGGAATGTTATGGTTCCTGAGCACCGGATACCCGTGTCCCCCTTCTGCCACCATGAAAGGTAACTCAGCCTGGCCCGAACCAACCAGGAGTCAACGTGCAAGGGCCTCCCCACAACTCAGGTTCCCACCCCTAAGGGGGCTGCCTGCACGTGGAGACCTGGGCTGGGCTCTGAATGACAGAAATGATCAAGATATGCAGAGAAAGAAAGAAGGTCTATAAATAAATATACATTTTTATAAAACATGTTTAATTAAAGTGGATTAAAATTAATTTGCTTTAAGAAAATTAGAAGTGCCCTAGAGGATTTCAGAAGCAGGGCAAGAGACCCTGAATCTAGAGGCTCCTTAGAAGGGCCTGGGAGTGGGATAAGGGGGGGGGGGGGGCGCCCATTCCCTGCTCATGGTGTCCTCTGAAGGAGGTGGCTCCCATTTACACAGCATTCTGTACACCTCAAGGTGTGATCCCGTGGGATGGCAGGCACGTTCAGCCTCACTTTGCCAGGGAAACTAAAGCCCAGAAAGGGCAGTGATTTGCCCAAGGTCACACAGCACAACTGTGGCAGGGCTCAGTGGGAAGCCGCTGGTCCTTTCTGCCAGCCCTGGGCATTTTGTTCATGCTCAGCACTCCAAAAGCCCCTCACCCCACATACAGGCCCCCTCCCCGACCTGAGCTGCTGCCCCCCAGGATCCTCCCATCTGCAGGGCGGGGACTCTTGCTCTGTGACAATCTGGCTCCTCTGAGGCCTGGCACAAGGAAGGTGGAGGGAAGCAGCCCGGGGGCTGGGGACAGGAGGCAGAAAGGGAAAGGACCTGAAATCAACAAGCATTCCAGAATTTTAAGCAGTTTTTGGAGGAAAACAGGAGCAGGTTCAGCTGTAGCAATTTGCTCCAGGGGAAAATTATGTTCCCGTGCTCTATTATACAGAACAGAAGGAACATTTGGTGGGTTGAATACTTGTTAATTTATTTCTCTGTTTGTTAATGGGCCTGACGCATGCGCGTGCTCGTGTACACACACACCCCAGGCGTCAGCAGGAGATGATGCCCGGCTCCCTGAGTTTTCCTGCCACCTTCCTATGAAGTATCACTCCTGTCCTTGCTCCCTCCTCTCAACGCCGACGCCAGGGGTCTAGAGGGAGGAAGTGTGCAGTTCAGGGACTGAAGTGAGGTAAGAGCCCCTCAGTTTCCTCATCTGAAAAATGGACTTGGCAGTGAGATGACCCAACGTGTTTGACCTTGGAACGAGTATAAAGAGACGCAAGAAGTCATTTTGAGAGTGTCTAGAGACACGCAGTAGGTCCCCACAGGGCCTGAGGGAACGATGCTCCGCTGGACAGCTCCTCGGCACCTCACACCCAGCAAGTCCAAATGCGGATTGTCACGCTCCTGCCTGGCCCAGAATCCTATCTCGGAAGTGGGGCCACTCAGGCCAAGCTGACCTCCCCCGACCTGGACTCTCAGCCTTCCCCTAGCACGGCCCATCTCCAGCATCTCCCCTTCCATCCACTTCTCACCATCCCGAGGCCACTCTCCTCCCCGCTGTGACCCCATGTCTCTCCTCCAGATCCAGCACCCACCTCCCCACCAGGCTCCTTGTTTGCTTTCTTTTTTTAATTATTAGCACATTTAATTATTATTTATTTTTATTTATTTATTTTTTTGGCTGTGTTGGGTCTTCGTTTCTGTGCGAGGGCTTCCTCTAGCTGCGGCAAGCGGGGGCCACTCCTCATCGCGGTGCGTGGGCCTCTCACTATCGTGGCCTCTCTTGTTGCTGAGCACAGGCTCCAGACGCGCAGGCTCAGTAGTTGTGGCTCACGGGCCTAGTTGCTCCGCGGTATGTGGGATCTTCCCAGACCAGGGCTCGAACCCGTGTCCCCTGCATTGGCAGGCAGATTCTCAACCACTGCGCCACCAGGGAAGCCCCCAGGCTCTCTGCTTTCCCTGCCACTGGCTCTAATCCATTCTCTCCCCATGGTGGCCAGAACAGAATTTGAAAAGCACAAATCAGATCCTGTCACTCTCCTGCTTAGCGCTCTCCAGAGCTTCCCCCACCCCCCAGTGCTCCGAATAAAACCTGCTCCTGGTAGGGCCTCCCCTCTCCCTCCTTCCCTGTCCACCAGCGTGCTGTCTTCCTCCTGGTCTTCACACGCACCCAGCTCTTTCCCATCTCCAGGCCTTAGTCTTGCTCTTCAGGCACCTGGAATGCCATTTCTTCTCAGACTTGAGGTCACCTCTTCAGAAAGTCCTGCCTGGATTCCTCCCCCTCCAAAGCCACTCAGCCCACCCCAGCCACTCCCTGTTTCATGGCCCTGTTTACTTCCCTCCCAAAATCATCACAGTCTGACACTACTGAAATTATTTGAGGTTTGGCTCACTGCCATTCCCACAAGAATGGAAACCATCTGAGGGCAGGTGGAGCATGTGTAACTTTCCTCTATCCACAGAACCTAGAAATAGCACCTGGTACTTAGGAGGTATTTTATAAACACTTGAATGAATGAATGAATGAATGAATGAACAGACAGGTCAGCTCTAAGCCAGAGGGGTTAGTGAGAAGGGGGCCAGTGTTCCCTGTCCCCATTGTCTTCTGACCCAGCCTCTGAAGGGTGTCAGCACCTCTTCAACTGAGAAAAGGGAATGGTTAGGGATGAAGTTTGTGGAGCAGCACCTATGATCTGGGACCTTTTCTCTAAACAATTTCATGAAGCAGTTACAGACCTGAGACTCAGGCCTGAGTCCTGGCCCCGCCACTCTATGCAACTTGTTTGACCTCTCTGAGCCTCAGTTTCCTCATCTGCATAATGGGGTAATAACAGGACCCATCTCCTAGGACTATTCTGTGGGTGAATGAGATCTTGTTTTCAAAAATATGAGACGAGGTATTTCCCTGGCAGTGCAGTGGTTAAGAATCCGCCTGCCAATGCAGGGGACACGGGTTCAAGCCCTGGTCCGGGAAGATCCCACATGCCGCGGAGCAACTAAGCCCATGCACCACAACTACTGAGCCTGCGCTCTAGAGTCCATGAGCGGGAACTACTGAAGCCCCCGTGCCACAACTACTGAAGCCCTCGCGCCTAGAGCCTGTGCTCCACAACAAGAGAAGCCACCGCAACGAGAAGCCCAGGCACCACAACGAAGAGTAGGTCCCGCTCGCCGCAACTAGAGAAAGCCCACGCGCAGCAACGAAGACCCAATGCAGCCAAAATTAATTAATTAATTAATTAAAATAAATAAATTTTTAAAAAAATATATGAGACGATGATGATGATAAAAAGATCCCATCTCTTACAGATGAGGAAGCAGGAAAGGTTATGGGTGCTGTCTGGGTCCCATAGTTGGAAAGTGGGGAGCTAGGACTAAATGCAGACTTGCCCCCAGAAATCAGGGCTCTTGCCCCTGTGCTGGTCACCCCACCCCCACTGGCTGGGAGTGGGGAGTGGAGCACAGGAGGCCTGTCTGTCATTTGTGCCTCGGTGGTTGTGTTCCTTTATGTTCCCCACGTGAACTGGCTTAGCCTCCCGTTCCCCCAGGTTCAGCACAAAGACACTTAGGAGGCTGGGAGTGCTGGCCAAGGAGAACAACGTGGCTCCCACCCCACCCCCCATGCCTGAGGCTAGGGAGCTGGGGAAGAGGCACTGGCCCAAGCCCTGGACAGGTAAACTGAGGCAGCCTGAGAGCAAGTCTGTGCAGAGACTCCCCAGGATGGTCTAAGGTGGAGGAATGGGCAGGCCTGAGACTCAGAAATTCTGAGAAGAGTTGGCCCACACAGCAGGGGAGGAGGAATACCACTTAGGAAGCACAGCCCTGTCCCCCCGGCCAAGGGCACAGAGCAGGGGGAGGCGGCAGGACTCCAAAGGCCCTGGGGCGGGGTTCTAAGGACAGACTCGGAGCACACGCACTCCCACTCAGACTGGCTTCTGGGGTTGGAAGGTCATCACTGAAGGTCCAGAGGCCTAGAGGTAAGGCCGCCCTAGCAGAGACCCTGCTCAGGTCCAGCAAATAAGGGACACCGCTGCGAAGAGCCAAGGTGCCTTCCGCTTGCAGCCCACGCACATTAAGAATTATTCCTCTCGGGGCTTCCCTGGTGGCGCAGTGGTTGGGAATCCGCCTGCTAATGCAGGGGACACGGGTTCGAGCCCTGGTCTGGGAAGATCCCACATGCCGCGGAGTGGCTGGGCCCGTGAGCCACAGCTACTGAGCCTGCGCGTCTGGAGCCTGTGCCCCGCAACGGGAGGGGCCGCGATAGTGAAAGGCCAGTGCACCGCGATGAAGAGCGGTCCCCGCACCGCGATGAAGAGTGGCCCCCGCTTGCCGCAACTGGAGAAAGCCCTCGCACGAACCGAAGACCCAACACAGCCAAAAATAAATAAATAAATAAATAAAGTAGCTATAAAATTAGATGTAAAAAAAAAAAAAAAAAAAAAATTTAAAAAAAAAAAAAAAAGAATTATTCCTCTCGCCAGCAAACAATTTGTTACAATATCCATCGCACACTTTTCCTAGTTGGGTGCCCTCCCATACATCCTGGATTAATCCCGGAAGTCACTCCATTCATTTAGGACACGCCTGAGTGTGCCTCCTCTTTTATTAGGGAAATTTTTCATTGTTTTGAAGCACTCATAGGTTTTAATTTGGGGCTGAGATTTTAAAGCCTCCTTCAGTGGCTAAGACACATGAGTAGGCTTGTGGCTGGAAAGATTACCTCTGTCCTCAGATCTGGAAGGGCCTGGCAGGGGCCACCAGACCCTCTAGAGGAGGGGAGCAGAGCACCTCCTCTCCAGGGAGCCAGGGACTGCAGACCTCAGTGCTGTGTGGCATTGGGGCACACCCTCGACCTCTCTGAGCCTCCCCAAGAGAGGCAAAGTCAAGGAAGACTGCATATTTGGGTGTCCCTCTACTGAGTCCACCCAGAGAAATCTGGGAGATCATCACCTCTAAAACACACAGCCCTGGGCAGTAGTGTGGGGCCACTGAAAAAGCTAAAAGTTTGGAGTTCGTCAACTATACCCCAATAAAAATTTTAAAATAAAATAAAATAAAAGTTTGAAGTTCAGATCTGAAATGACCTGGGGCAGGTGAGTCATCAGCCTCTCTGAGCCTAGCTTCCACCTCCTCAGGATGAGCTAAGTGCCACCCCCTCTCTGGGTTTTTGTGCAAGCCCAAGTTCAGAGCAAGTCTGACTCAGGGCCTGGCACACAGTGGGTGCTCAATAAGAATTACTCTCCTGGCCCTCCCAACCCACCACAGACCCCTCCCACTTCTCCATCTCTCAGTCTTGTGGTCCTCAAGAAGCCAGACCCCCTGGTTCCTTAATCCAGGCTTGAGGCTGCCCTCAGGCTGCGGCACCTCCAGCCAGAGCCTCTCCGCAGGCCCATCTTGCCAGTCTGGGTATCTGCCACCAACCTCCTCCCAGGCCTTGCAAGAGGCCTCCATACCCCCCACCCGAGGCCCCGGGGCCTGGGGAGTTCTGTCTGTACACAGTAAACCCCTGCCCCCCCGCCACAGGCCCCATCCCATGCCAGGCTCTGTGCTGGGATTCAGGCTGCATGTTTGCTGTCCCCCTGACCTAAATCAAGAGACAGCTGTCCCACTCCCAATTTCTAGTCCCCCACCACCACCAGGGGTCCGGGGCTGGGACTTCTCTGGGCTCTGACTGCAACCCCCTCCCACCCCCCACTCCCCACCCCCATTACCATCCCCTTCCTGGTCTTTGCTCACCCAACCAGGCCTGCCCTCTCTACATTCCTCCCTGCCCCACCTCCTTCCCCAAATCTTCCTGGACACTAAGGTCCAGCTTCCTCCAGGAAGCCCTCCCTGACTTCTCCAGCCCTCATCTCCTTCCCTTTCCTGTACTCCCAGCATTTCTCCTCAGTCCCGATAAGTTCACGTTGCTACTCAAGAGCAGGAACTATGTCACCTACTCATTTTGTGGCCACCAAGCCCAGTACCACTGGGTACTCAGGAAGGATGGGCTCATTAAATGATTCAGAGGGAAGGGTGTAGAAGACTCTCACTGATGGAGTACACACCTCTGTGAATAGGTCTCATCATGCCCATTGAGCTGATGGAGAAACTGAAGTTAAGAGAAGTGAAGCACCTACCACAGCAACAGGGCTGGCATGTGAACCAGCCCCACCAAATGGTGCTGTTAAGACACAGTCCAGGAAATTCCCTGGTGGTCCAGTGGTTAGGACTCTGCGCTTTCACTGCCAAGGGTGTGGGTTCCATCCCTGGTCAGGGAACTAAGATCCCACAAGCCGCATGGTGCGGCCAAAAAAAAGACACAGTCCACAAATCCACATTCCACTGACATGACCCACCAGCCCTGCAATTCACACACACTATCCCGTGTGACCCTCACCACCTCAGCTCCACTGTTATCTGTGCCACCCAGGAGGAAACTGGGATCCAGAGAGGCGGGGTCACTTCTCAAGGCCACACAAACTGTTAAGTGGCAGCACTGGAACTTGAATCCGAAGTCTCTCCGTTCCCAACCTGGTCAGAGGGCCTATCAAGACCCCCCTCACGGGGTCTGTAGATCAGCCTTCGCACCCTGGTGCCCTCCCCTCCCCAGGCTGCTGGATGGCCCTCCCTGTCCCCAACCAGCACATCACCTGCTCCCAATTATCGGCCCAACCCCAGGACTCCAGGGAGAACTTGCACGGTTGATCGACCTTTTGGAGGGGCCTGGCTCTCACGGTTCTGGGTATTTACACAGACAGCCTTGCTGCGGTGGCTCCCGGAAAGTAGGACATGTCGGGGGAGGGTAGGAAGGCAGGTGCAGACTGAAAACACTCCCGCCATCCTCCACACCACCTGGACAGCGGAGCCACCCGTGGCACGGTCTCCTCGAATGACCTTAACAAGTCCTGGGGGCGGACCCTGTGGGGACTGGGGTAAAGGCCTGGACTGCCCACTGAGGGAAAGGCCTTGGCCAATGTCCCCTCCAACTCCTCTCTGCTCAGTGACCTGGAAGACCTCGGGGGACATGGGAAGAGAAGCCCCTTTTTAGCAAGAACACCTCTCTGCGTCTAGGGGTCACTTTACGTCACTGCTCCCTCATCTGTAAGTGGGGTTCAGGAAATAGAGGCCTCCACATTCTAGACATTCAGGGAAACTAGGCTGGCTTATCCCAGCAGGATCTGAGGATGCAGCTCTCCTGGGACACCCAGCAGACATTCAGCTCCAAGCAGGACAGATCTGGTCTCCCAGGAAACCAGCTGTGTAGCACTGAGTAGGGGTGCCAAGCTGAAAGGCAAGTGGACACACCCACCAAACAGCTACAAAACCACACCCAGGATGTTACCACGGAGCCCGGGGTCTCAGAAGCCAAGAGGTGCTGCCCCCTATGCAAACTGTCTGCTCCTGAGCACAAGGTCAGGCCATGTTCACCATTACAGACTGTCAACACCACACCCCAGCCTCCTCCCAACTCTATCCTGGCCTGAGTGGAAGAGGACAGAGGGTTCACAGTAGAAGGCACCAGTGTGTGGGGTTCAGGCTAGAGCCAGAGGGGCGTAAGGGCTGCAGGGGGTGGAGGTAAGGACAGTTTCCCCCTCTTTGCCCTCCCCATGCCAATCCCCATCTCCACTGCTGAGCAGAAAGGAGCTGCCCACCCCCCATCACACACAACCATCATTCTCAAGGCTGGGGCACCCGTCTTCGGTGTCCCCCACCCTCTCATCTGCAGCTCAGGCTCCACTCTGTCTCTCTCCAAGCCCAGCTCAAGCACTTTCATTATTCAGAAGAGCCTCTTGATTGAAAAGGCCTCTAAGGCATCTCGCAAATAAGAATCCTTTAATTGGGAAGTTGTTAACTTCTCAAAGAAGAATTTTAATTTTGCTTCCCCACCATCTCCTCTCCCCGAAACCTATGAAAACTATGGACTAAAAACAAAGACTAACAAAGCCAAACACCCCAGGCACCCTGTCCCCAACTGCACAGCGCCCAAGGCAGCAGAGGCAGAAGTGGCAGCTGCCCCCCCAACTTGCACAGACCCCCCCCCCGGACCCCCACCTAAGACTGTGCGAAGGCCTTGACCTCTCCCTTCGGGCCTGCCTGCTCCATACCACCCTCACCATTCACACAAAGGGTGGCAGATGGCTGAGGGGTTAATAGGATGACAGGGCACCCAGACAGGGCAGGGACTGCGTCTGTTGGGTTCCCAGAGCCAGACTCTCGAGGCACATCGCCCCATAACCTCCTCTGCTGTCCTCTATCACACTGTCCTGTAGCTGATGACTTTAAATTATATTTATTGCGCATTTGCTATGTGCCAGACATTGCTCTAAGCCCTTATGTGCACCAACCGACTTAATCCATACAAGGTCAATGCTATTATTATTCCCAATTTACTGATGAAGAGACTGAGGTCCAGAGAGCTTAAGTAAATGGCCTAAATTTACACCATTAGTGAGAGGCAGAGCTGGGACTGGATTCCAGGCAGTCTGACCCCAGAGTGGGCATAACCTAAAGTGCCACCTTCACCCGCCCGCCCCCCTCCATGGCCTGTGCACTCCTTGAGGACCAGGGCCATGACCATCTCATCTCTGGGTTCCTGGGGACAGCACAGAGTCTAGCAAACAGCCCGCACTTAAGAAATGCCTGCAAAAGGAAAGCACTTTCCCAGTGGTTCTCTCCTTCGAGCCTCACCAGAGGCCTGTGACAAAAACAAGCAGGAAAGATGGTCCCTGGTTCACAGTCAAGGTAGACTGAGGCTCAGAAGTGAAAGCAACTGCCCCAGGTCACCCAGCTAGTGGGTGCAGAGGCCAGGGAGTTCCTCCTCCAGCGCCGACTGTGCGTACCTGCCTTCCACCCTGAGTGTACAGGGACTGGGTTGTTACCGTCACACACCAGGTACCATGTTCCTGGGCCCCAATTAAAACCCCGGCCTGAAACAAACACCAGGAAGCCCTGGGGTAGGAATCTCCTCTCTCCATCCCTGACAGCTCAGGGCAGCCTCAACACCACCTTGTATACCTCAAGGCATGAAATGCTCACCACCACCAGGGCTGCCTGGTCCACTGTTCACTGCTCTGGAAATCCCAGGCTAGTCGCATGCTGTTACCAGTTGAGTTTTGCCCCTCACATTTATATGTTGAGTTTCTAAACCCCAGTACCTCAGAATGTGAGCTTATCTGGAAATGGGGTCATTGCAGGTGTAATTAACTAATTAGGATGAGGTCATACTGGAGTAGGGTGGGTGTGGCCAACCAGTATGGCTGGTGTTCTGATAAGAAGGGAAATTTGGACATACACATACCCAGGGAGAACGCCATGTGAAGAGACACAGGGGGAAGATGACCATCTATAAGCCAAGGAGAAAAGCCTGGAATAGATCCTCCCTCACAGCCCTCAGAAGGAACCAACCCTGCTGACACCTTGATTTCAGACTTCTAGCCTCCAGAACTATGAGAAATAAGCCACCCAGTTTGTGGTTACAGAAGACCTAGGGAGGGTGAGCTGACAGCAGTTTCTCCAGGCTGGTAAATCTAGACAGCTTGTCTGTAAGCCTTGGGTAACAGGCCCACCCATGGGCAAGGAGCCCCCATGGGCTGGATCCCTAAGCAGTAAGGCCCAGATTCCTCCTCTACATGCTCTTGTCCAGGCTCTGAGGCTTTATTTTTTATCTTTTTTTTTTTTAAATAAATTTATTTATTTATTTATTTGTGTAGTTATTTATTTATTTATTTCTGGCTGTGTTGGGTCTTCACTGTGGTGAGCGGGCTTTTCATTGCAGTGGTTTCTCTTTGTTGCGGAGCACGGGCTCTAGGCACACGGGCTCAGTAGTTGTGGCTCACGGGCTCTAGAGCGCAGGCTCAGTAGTTGTGGCGCACGGGCTTAGATGCTCCGCGGCATGTGGGATCTTCCCGTACCAGGGCTCGAACCCGTGTCCCCTGCACTGGCAGGTGGATTCTTAACCACTGCACCACCAGGGAAGCCCCCAGGGTCTGAGGCTTTACACACACCCTTCCCCCCGCACCCCTACCCTTGGTCAGACTGCTGACAACTCCTTCATTTACATGCCCACCCCAGCCTCTGCCCTCAGCTGCAGCCGTACAAACCCACAGTCTGTGCATCCCCTCCACGTGGATACTGGCATCTCAAACGTACCACTTCCAAACAGGACTCTTCCTTTCCCTTCCAAATTCATCCTTGGCCCCCTGAGCTCAGCTCAGTCAAAGGCTCTACCAGCCACCCCGTTCTCAGGCTCTGACCCCTCACAGCCCACAGTCCATCCTTCAGTACCCCTTCAGTCTCCTACCCTCAGCCACTCCTCCCCACCCAGGCCCAGTCCACCAGCTCTCTCCGGACTGATGCTGGGGCCTCTGCATGGGCCTACCAGCTTCTACTCTTCCCGCCGACCCACAACCCCCTCCCCAGTCTTTTCCCCATGAGGCTGTGAAAGGGAGCCTGTGAGCCATGAATAACCTCCATTCACACTCTCTAACAAGAGGTCCCGCAAGCCCATTTCTCAGCCCTTCTTACCCACCGGCTGCTCCCTGCTCAGAGCCTATCCAGACCTCCAGGGGTCTATTCCCTCTCCTCAGGTCTCTGCTCACAGGGCAGCTCACCTGAGAGGCCTTTTCCAGACCACCCTGCAGAGAACAGCTCTCCCGCATGCTCTCTCCCTTTTCCAGCCTTATTTTTCTCCACGGCTCTTATTATTCCCTAACCTTTATTATGAATTTACTTCTCTAGTCATTTTCTGTCTACTCTGTTAGAATTTAAGCTCTATGAGGGCAATGACCTGGTCTAACTTATTCACCTGTGAATGCCAGGCACATAGAACAGTGCCTAACACGCAGCAGGTGTTCGATAAGTATGTGTCGAATGATGAATGAGCCATGGAATGAATGAATGACTTCAGTAAGCATTTGTGCAGCACCTGGTATAAAGGGAACAGAGGGGCAAATCAGGCTAGGTCTGCCCTGAGGTCTGTGGGGAGAAAGACCCACGCCCATAGGTAATCCCGCCCAGCGTGTGAGCAGTGCTGGTGTGAACACACGTGCACGGGGAAATGAGGACTGGGAGGGGGCCACCAGATGGGCCCAGAGGTCAGGGAAGCTTCCTGGAAGAGACACCCCACCCCCAGCCTCCCTTCCTGGCTCTCCAAGGTCATGGGCCACCTCCCACTCTCCACCAAGGGGAAGGAGGGAGGCCTGTCTGAGCAGCAGCACTGATTCAGAAGTCCGTAAGTGTTCAGAGCTGGTGTGTGTGTCCCTCCTGCACCGAGACCTGGGCAGGGCTCACCAGAGAGACAGGGGGGCTTGATTTCAACGCCATTGATCCCTCCAGGGAGCGAGAGGTCAAGGGCTGTGGCATCTGGGACCCCCAGCCTCATCTGCCTTTCCCCCACTCCACCAACCTGCCCCCTCCCCTCCGACCACAGGAGCAGCCAGAGGAGGCAGAAAAGAAAGACCTGAACTCCCTCCAGGGCTTTGCTGAGTCAAGTCTCAACTCCTCAGCAGGTCTCGAAGGCTCCCAGTGACCAGCCCTGCCCCACTCCTGGGCACCTCACTCCGCAAACACTCCAAAGTCCCCCACCTGTATACCTCTGCTTAGCCTGGGCCCTCCTCCTCCCCCAATCCTTTTCCACCCATCATAACTCTACATACATCATCTTGTTCATCCAGGCATTCTTTATGATGACACACCACGGGAAACAATCAAACCCTACCACAGAGAATTGGTTAAACATGCTACGGCACACACAGGCTGGAACATTACGCTGCCATTAAAAATCACATTACAGAAGAGTATTTAATGATGGGCAAATGATCTTAGTATAGTATTAAGTGCAAAAGGCAGGTTAGAAAACAGTAAGTGCAGTTTGATCCCAATTATGATATAAATATGTATTTTGTAAAAGACTGACAGGCAAAACACCCAAGTGCTCACATTTTCTATGGAGAAATGCAGGCTTTTTTATTATCAGAAAAACAGAACATTTTAAATGAATCCTACAGCCTTCCAGGCTCAGCTCAGGCAGCCCTCCTTCAGGGCTCTCCAGCCCCCCAGCTGAGAGGGGCCCCTGTTAGTTTCCCGTCTCCCTGCCCACTGAGCTTCCTGGTGCCTCACGCTGTCACCTAGCCAGCGGGGAGGCTGCTGCGGCCCCTAATAGGGGGGTGGGGGGCAGGGCCCAGCCACCGCCTCCCTGACGCCCCTGCCCCCAGTCCTCCCATCACCCCTGTCTGCTTTGCAGATAACCCTGACCACATCCTCTCTCCCCATCCCCCAGCAGCAATTACAGGTTAAACTGGAGGGGCTAATTAGCTGTTCATTCCACCCGGGGCTGACTGATTAGCAGGAATACTTTGATGGAGGTAACTGGACTTCAAAACGAGCCCTAGCGCCCAGGAAGGAAATCCAGCCGTCCGCTGCCTGCCACACCCCGCGGCTTCCTGAATGGGAGGACAGTGTCGGCTGAGCCGCAGCCGTACCACAACTGTCACCCAATCCTTCAGGAGAAGGGGTTGAGGCCCACTGCGCTGCTGAGCCGCGAGGTCTTCTCTCTCTGAAAAATGGGGTTAACATTCCAGTCCAGCCTGCTGCCCTGAGCCCTCCCCCGGTGCTCCTTCTGTGTAGCAAACTTTCTCAGGGGTCACAGAGGCCTGTCCAGAGCAAAGCATTGGCCGGGAAAAAGGGTGGAAGTCACCTGTTCAAAGTCACAGGCAAGGCAGCAACCCAGGCCCCCCTCCTTCCCCATCTACCACCTCTTTGGGACTTGCTGTAGTTCCTCCACATCCCCTCACGTGAGACACAGAGTGGGAAGGCCTGTCACCTCCCACCTTCTGGGTGTCCTGCTCCTTGTGATACAGTCCAAGAGGCCATCTACTCTGCTCACACGGAGCCAAAGTCACCTGGCCACCAGTGCTTGTCACACGCATGCACCTGGGGCAGAGCCTCATCCTGCCTTGAAGGTGTCTGGATCCACACATTGACTCTGGCTTGGAGACCCATTAAATTCCACACGTTGGAGCCAGTGCCAGCCTCTTGACAGTTTCCTGGACCCTGATTGTCTCAGTCTACACGTTCCCACTCCCTCCTGACCTAGAGTCATGCACACATTTGGTCAACGATGGGACAGAACCAAGGACAGAGCCCTTCAGCTCACCATTAGAGACTTGCCATTCCACGCGGGAACCCATTAGCCGGCACGCCTGTGAAACCGTGTCACTCAGAAAAATGCCCCAGGCTTCTGAGCTGGCTGCCAGAGCCCTGCCATAGCAAAAGCAATACTGGGAGGTGGCCCAACCGAATCAAACCTCCTGGACTTGAATTCATGTGGGGATGGAAAGGTGGGAACACCCCCCGGAAAGACTGCCCCTCGATGGCCTTCCCACAGCCTCTCCCTTGAGGACACCACATCCACTCCCCATGGCCCACGCCAGCCCCGCTCTCCCAGCGGCCCAGAGCAGCTTCTTACCTCAGGTCGGGCAGGCGTTTGGGGAGTGCAGCTGCTGGGGGATCAGCCTGGTTTGACTCGGTCTCTCTCTTTGCCTGTGGGCACAGGAGCCTCAGGGCCTGTGGGAGCAGGAGGCTGTGGGAGAAGGAGATGAGCCGTCAGCCAGAGCGGAGCAGCAGAGGGCAGTTCTGGGGAGCAGCGGGGGCCATGCACACAGGGAGTCTGATCCCACCCGGCTGGGCAATAAACACTCACACATCTCACACACACACACACACACACACACACACACACACACTCCCTCTTGCTGACACACTCACACTTGCACACTTGCACGTGCCCTCACTCATTGGCACACTTGTGCTTATACATATGCACACGCTCTCACATGTACACACACATGTACTTACTCTCTGACACACTCACATATCACTCACACACTGGCATTTACACACACGTGCTCTCACTCACTGACACTCACATACACTCACATGCCACCATCTAGGGCAGGTGGGACTCTGGGAATGATGGGGCTTCTGGCAGCAGGCAGAGAGGGGGGTGTCTGAACATGCCTCCCCCACCCACTGGCTCTGTGACCTTGGGAAAGTCAAGTCCCTGAGCCTCACTTCCCTCATCCGTAAAATGGGGATACCCTCCCTCCCGTCAGGACTGCTGGGAAGATACAAGCAGACAAGGGATGCACGGCCTGGGGCTCAGTAGGTGCCCAGCCAACACCAGGGCCTGCCTTCCCCCCTAGCCTGGCTCCAGGAAGCAGGCCCCGGGGCTGGCCCCTGAGAGCAGGCACAGCAGAGCACCAGGGGTGCCTGTCCCTGGGCCTGAGCCCCAGCTTCCTGGTTCCCAAGGAAGCCCTCTGCTCCCAGCCACCCACCTCCCCGCCTTCCTTCCCCAGCCTCTTCTAGTTCATTCCTTCACCAAACACTCTCCAAGGGCAGCTCGGGTCCCTGTCCCCCCACCCTCCATGAGTGGAGGAAGACACTAGGGAGTCCTGTCTCCTTGGCAAGGCCCCAAGACACAGGCCTGGGGCTGGAAGTCCGAGGAGTCAGGTCGACTCCCAGCTTCCTCACTTGCTGGCTGTGTGGCCCTGGGCCAAGCTTCCCCCTCTGAGCCTTAGTTTCCTCAGCCTCTCAGACCAAGACCCAAATCCCCCTCTCAGATAAAGACCTAAATCCGTTTCTGAGCTATTGTCAAGAGGTTCCAACCCCATCAGTGATTCTCTAAGCATGAGACACGTTGCTGGAGGTACATAAGGGGATTCTAGGTGGTATGTAGACAAACATTTTTATTTTCATAGGTGTGTGTTTATTTTTCTGTGTATTTTTTTTTTAAATGACAAGTATATCACAGCTGTGATTTCATGGATGTGTGGTGTGGGAAGCGCTGGGTAATCCACCTTCAAACGTGAGTCAATGCAAAGACAAGGGTTAAGAAAACGCGAGTGCAGGTAGCACCCAGAGGTGGCCATAACCATGATGGTGAAAGGGAGACACAGAAAGTCGGCATCTAATAGGGTCTGGCTCCCAGCAGCCCTCACGAGGGTTAGCAGCTCCCTTCTTCCCTGACAGGCCAGGCCAGCCCCTCCTTTTCCTCTTAATTCCCCACATGGCACCATAAAACACAGGCTTAAGTCCCCGGGGGGACTCACAAGGCCTTCCAGATGGGATGGATGGACGCATGGATGGAGGGGGCTTGGAGGTGGTTGCCATAACGTGGGCGGAAGATGGCAAAGGCCTCTGAGTCTCTCCCAAAGTCAACATTCCCTCAAGTCTAACATGCAAAGATGGAATTTCTAGCTACATGGTAGGTGAAGATGGAGGGACTCTCTAAAGGCAAGTCTTCTCGTTTCATGGGCTGTAAACTTCTCCTCCAAGAAAGAGGCAGAGAATTGGGCGGGTTTCAGGGTCCACCTTGGCTTTCCTCTCCTGACAACAGAGCCACAAGCAGTGTGGACCCAATAAGAGAGGCCTGCCTAGCCCCACAGTTCACCAGCCCCAAATTATGCCCCCTGCTGCCAGCAGGTCCCAAGGGTGCCTCCCAATGGCTGCCGATCCTGGAGGACAGGACAGGACAGGACATAGTGATGCTAGCCTGGGACAGAGGGGTAGCCGGAGGCTGGGCAGTTCCTCAGGACGGGGTCCTCCAAGCCAGGCCTATCCAGGCAGGGGTACCCTGAGTGGACGCCCAAGCTGGCTCCCAGTAGATTGGCACAAGTCAGCAAAGCCCAGGCCAACCCAGGCAGCCCTGTCCCGGGCAGGCCTCCAGACCACCTGGCTGGCAGCCCTGAGCCCATTTCCACCTGAGCTGGCAGGACAAACCATCCTCACAGCTCCTCTCCAAGCACCCAGCTGCCATGTTCCATGATAATGAATGGGCCTCCCGCTCCCTTCTTCCCAAACCTTCCTGAAGCTCCCACTCTCCACGGTGGCATCACAAGGAGTTGCTATGGAAATGCGACCACAGGCAGAGCATGACAATGATTTGGGGCAGGGGAGGAGACACAGTGGGAGCCGGGAGCTCTCCTGGACACAAGGCCTGCCTGTGTGCTGAGTCCTAGAAAGGACATGAAATCCCAGCTGCAGGCCTCACAGCCCAGGGTGGTGATGGGGACCATGGCAGAGGTGGGGGGGGCGCTTCCAACCTGCCCTCCTGGCTCCTTACCCCCTCAGTGGAGCCCAGGGAGCCCTGGGAATCAAATGCCTGTGTCTTCAACAGAATTAACACATGCCCCAGGGAATGTGAGACTTCCACGGAAACAGCTACTTCAGGATGCTGCTAAAGTGACTTCAGTACTGTGGGGGGCTGGCACCAGTAGATGCTCAGCGAACACTGTGATCAAAGAGGATAGTACTGGCGTGTGTATATGCAAGTGTGTGTGTGTGTGTGTGTGTGTGTGTGTGTGTAAGAGAGAGAAACAGAGACATGTGCCTGCTCTGGTCAACACAGTCACAGAATCACAGAGCTTGAAAGGCCCATTGTACAGATGGAGAGACTGAGGCCCAGTGAGGGTCAGGGTCAACCCAGCAAGTCAGCCAAAAAGTCAAGTCCAGAACCCAGGTCTCCTCTCCCCCAGACCTGAACCCTCTACCTAATACCCCTGGTTTTTCATTCATTCATTCATTCATTCTACTTTTGGTAAGCACCTACTATGTGCTTGGTGACTGGAATAAAGAGATGTGAAGGACACCGCCCCTGCCTACCAGAAGCTCAGAGAGGAGACAGGCCATCACAGTCAGGGGGAGGGGGCTGGGACAGAAGTCCAAAGGGCTGCAGGAGCCCAGGGAAGGTTACCTCAGAGATTTCGGTTATGTGCTTCTGAGCCGTACTTCAAAGAGACCCCGACTTGTCTCCCAACTGCTTCCTCAGCCCAAGGCCCCCTACAGTCCCCACGCAGAGGCCTGCAGTGTGGGGCAGTACTGAGCCCACCTGCCCTCACCTCCAGGAGGTCATGGGGTGTTCCCCATTAGCACCCCCAATCTCCAGAAATGAGGAACCATGAGAAAAGTACCTTGCTACACAGAAGGAGCTCAAAGAAAGTTGGTGCCCTGGTGCCCTTCTCCTCCCCCAGGCTCAGCATCCTCCTACACTGTTCACTCTTTCCTTGTTCATTTTTGCTTTCCTGGGCACCTCCCATGAGCCAAGCATAGCACTGGGCCTGTGGTGGAGCAGAGAACAAGTGAGCCCTAGTCATCAGCCATGACACTCGTGGAATTCAAGTCCCCATCTCTGTCAGCAGCATGCAAATTCTCTCCTGTAGTGGGTTTTTTGGAGGGCGTAGTACTGAGACAGCAAGAGGGGACACCTTCCAGAGCTTGGCTTGGAAGACCTGCCAGCTCTGCTGTATCCCACATGGGCCACACCTCCCAGCAGCTGGTTCATATGCCCACAACCAATTTCACACAGGCGGAAACCAAGACCCTGAGAGGTGGCCAGGTGGACCCCAGGTTGCTCAGCACTGAGAAGGAAGAACAGGGAAAGAGCAGTGAGGACAGAAGGGAAAGGCCAGGTCCAGGGCTGTGGAAGTGGAGGAAGGAGCTGTCTGGGATGGCTTCCTGGTGGAGGAGAGATGGGGGTTAGCTCAGAGCCTTTCCTCAGCCTCCCAACAGGAAATGAGTTTCCGTGAGAAAGAGAACTGAGCCAGGGTCTGTTCTGCCAACCTATGTGACTTGGGGCTGCGCTGGCAGGCGGAGGATGAGGGGGGCATGTTCCTGTTTAACAGCCACGGTCCCATCCCAACCCACTGAGGGCTGCCACAGCCGCCATCTCACATCCCTAATTACCGCTGCTCAATGGGGAACCAGCTGGGGATGGGAAAACAGTAGAGACACAGAAAGGGAGGGACAGAGCACATGAGAGACAGAGGCACGAAGAAAGAGCAACTGTCTCCCCAAAGCCAGAGGACAGAGAGAGAGGCAGAGAGATGAAATGGATGGGCAGATGGGGCCATCCCTCCCTCTCCCAGAGCCAGTGCTGTAGCTGCCAGGAGGAGTCCACAAACCAGGGCTTTGCAAAGATTTCTCAGCAATAAAATTCTTATTTGAAATGAAACCTTACGCAGTGGGGGAAGCCTTCTATGCCAGACATTAAATCCAGAAGCCATAAAGTGAAAATTTGATAAATCCGACTACATAAACACATAAAAACATCTGTACAGCAAAGACACTATAAACAAAGTTAAAAGGCAAGTGAGACACTGGAAGAAAATATCACTAATATACAAAGAGCCCCTACAAATCAATAAGAAAAAAAAGACAAAAGAAGAGAAAAATTGGCAGTGAATTAGAAATCCGTAGAGGAGGAACTAAATTGGCCAATAAACATATGAAAAGATGTTCTATCTCACTAGCAATCAGGGGAATGCAAATGAAAACAACATGATATCATTTTTTGCCCATCAGACTGGGAAAAATTAAAATGATTGATAACAACCAGTGCTGGCAAGGATGTGGGGAAATGAGCACTCATGGACCATCGGAAGGAGAGGGAATTGGCTCAACCTTTGGAAGGGTAATTTGGCAGTACTGAATAACGTTTTAAACCCACACACCCTACCACCTAGTAATCTCACGTCTAGGAGCTTCTCCTACAGAAATGATAGCATAGGCACTCACATATAAATATTCTAGGATGTTCATAGCTGCATTGCTGGTAAGAGTAAAAAAGAAATGGCCTAAATGTTTATCAAGAAGGGAATGTTTAAACAGAATACAGCACATCCATACTATGGAACACTCCGCAGCCACGCAGCCCTTTGACAGAAGGAGGCACCTCTATGCATAACAATATGAAAAAAAATCAAGCTGTATAATGCTATTTCAGAAGGAACCCATTTTTATAAATAGCAGATTGTTGGTTTATGCCCCAAAAGGCTGGAGGATAATATCCAGACAGTACAGTGATTGCCTCTTAGGTGGGGGACGAGGGGGCTTTCATGGTCTCCATTGCCTACAAAATGTGTTATTGAATTTTCAATAAAGAGTTCATTTTTTTCTTTAAACCCTGCCGGGACCCCAATATAAAATGCAGATCTGAGCAGATCTGCTGTGGTTGAAATGGGAGGGGCCTATGCAGCCCCACCACCACCCCCATAGCCCCCAGGCCCCTTCAGGGACACCAGGGCTCTAGGACCAGTTTGAGAACCTCAGCTGGAGAATGTGGAGCCCATACCTTCACTCCCCCAAACCAAGGCCAGCGGGGCAGAGGGTGGCCCAAGTCACACAGGCAGTACAGACGGGTCGGGGCTAGAGGCCTCTGGCTCCTCGGCAGGGCTCTGGCCCTCCAGGGCTGGGGCGGGAGGTTTCCCTAGGTGACCAGGAAACCCTGGAACATCACAGTCTTGGGAACCCTAGGCTGAGGCTCAGGGGAGCCCAGGGGGTGAGGGCAACACGGGAAGGGTCTTAGTAGAAAACTCCAGGGGAGGGGGCTTTGAGGTCCAGCTCTGAGCTCTCACAGGGCTCCTGTGCTAGGGAAGGAGAGGGAAGGAAAGAGGAGAAGGGAAAGCAACAGGGAAGCTGTGGTGTGCTTCCCTCTGTGCAGAGAGAGGCTGGGCGAGCCCGTGGGTACAGGTAGAGGGCACTGCTGTGTGCAGGTGTGCGGTGCTTGGAGAGAGGGGGCTCGTGTGGGTCTGCGGCGGTGACTGTGAAGGGCATGTGTGTCGTCCTGTCTACATCTAGAGTGTGTGTGTGTGTGTGTGTGTGTGTGTGTGTGTGTGTTAGGGCGTCTGGGCAGCCAGCAGGCCCATAGAGAGGCCAGGAGCGGATGGCAAATTCCAGAGACCCATCCCCAACTGGCCCTCAGCCTCATGCCTGACCCAGTGCCTCCCAATACTGCCCTACCCTCCAATGAGAGGAGGCATCAAGGACTCAAGTTTGTGGAAAGAATGAGTGGGTTATCACAGCACTCAGGCCCCAGCCAGGCACCGGGTGGAGCAGCAAGGGCGTGGTCACGGGACTGAGACGCCTAGCCTCCCATCCTAGGACAGCAATGACAGGTCACATTAACCATGTCACCTAGAATCGATTAAAGCATAGTTCCTAACGGGGGTCCCCTGGGACGGGGAACTTAGGAGGTCTGTGAGCACTGAAACTGCACAAAACTAGATGTGCATTTATGCACATGGTGCAGGGAGGGGAGGGCGCGTTGTTTCGGGTCGAGGGCCCTGGCTTTCATCAGATTCCCCAAGTGGCCCACAGACCAAAAAGACTCAGAACCATCGAGCAGGAAGGGAGCAAGGCTGGGCGTCCGAAGGACAGAGGTCTCAGGGGCTCATTAACCCCTGTGTCTGCCTGTACGTCCACGGGGGTGTTGGAAGGCAGGGGCTAGGACAGGTTCTGCGGCTCCAGGCCCCAATCAGGACCCCCGCGAGAGTCCCAGGGGGTGGATGCTAGCTCCGAGCAGGGACAAGAGCCGTCCAAGGTGAGCGGGGCTGCCTCGGCAGCGGAGAAGCACCTCGTCGTGCAGGGGTGAGAGCACAGGCTAGATAGGCAGAGGTCAGGGTGAGCAAGTGGCGACCCTGAGTCTCATTCTCAGACTCTGTGGGCCTCAGTATCCCCAGGGCTACACCCCAGGTACACAAGGTGTATCCTGGGAGTCCATTCTGAGCGTGTGAAAGGAAGGGCCAGGGCCATGCAGGGGTGAGGCTCAGGCTGTAGGGCTGAGTGTACGGTCCCGCATTTGGGAGTCCTCCCACCTGGTATTGGCCTCAGCCCCTCTTCCCTCCTGGGGTAGCGGGCAGGCTGCCCCGGTTGCCCCACACTGCTGACTAGGTCTGCAGAGTCCAAGACCTTCTTGGGTGTCACCACCTCCCACAGGACAGTGACCCCAGAAAGTACAGGAATAAGAGGTTTCATTACAATCCTGGACTGGGGCCAAGGGAGCCCAAGGGCTGGACAGAAGCACTGAGCAGGGCTGGCAGACAGGCCAAGGCTTACGAGCTCAGTGGAGCCCCCCAAACTCTCTCTGAGCCCTCCAGGGGCCTCTCTCAGCCTGGCCTGGGGAAACTGAGGCACAGAGAGAGCCCTCTGTCCTGGGTCATACAGGGAGTTGGTGGCAGATCTGGGCCAGGATCCCAGGCCTCCCGCCCCTGGCTGAGCTTACTCTGGGCACAAACGCAGCTCGTCCGCCTCAGGTGACTCAGTGCCCGTCTCAGCACCCTTAATCCTGCCAGAAAGAGGCAGCTGGCACTGGGGCTCCAACACACTGATTCACATGCAGGCCTGCAGGGCCCCCTGGATCCAAACACCCTGAGCCTCAGTTTCCCCCTCTCTAAAACAGAGGTACAAAAACTCCTGTTGTGAGGATTAGAAGAGCACAGATGCACAGGCTGCTTAGGGGCACTTTCCAACCTCCCATCTCTGGGCCTCAGCTTCCCCATCTCTAAACAAGACGGTTGCTCTGAGTGACTCCCCAGGTCCCCAGAGCCTCTGAGGCTTCTGGGAAACTTGCCTGGGTGCACGGCCCATACCCATGTCTGTGGGGAGACAGGCTGCAGGGGCAGAGACCAGGGCCTGTCCTCAAGGAGCTCCTTGCTAGTTGGAAAGTGAGAAGTGTGGGGACTTCCCTGGTGGCACAGTGGTTAAGAATCCGCCTGCCAGTGCAGGGGACATGGGTTTGATCCCTGGTCCAGGAAGATCCCACATGCCACGGAGCAACTAAGTCCATGCACCACAACTACTGAACCTGTGCTCTAGAGCCCGCGAGCCACAACGACTGAGCCCATGTGCTGCAACTACTGAGCCCGCATGCCACAACTACTGAGCCTGCATGCCACAACTACTGAAGCCCGTGCGCCTAGAGTCCATGCTCCACAACAAAAGAAGCCACCACAATGAGAAGCCCGCACACTGCAATGAAGAGTAGACCCCGCTTGCCACCACTAGAGAAAGCCCGCGCGCAGCAATGAAGACCCAACGCAGTCAAAAATTAAAAATTTAAAAATTAAAAAAAAAGAAAGTGAGAAGGGTGACTGTGGAGCAAAGACTACTTAGCAGAGCTGGGTGTGAAAGCGTCCATGGAAGGGCTCCCAAACATGCCTGCACACTGCCACAGTCTCCACCTCTCCCTTTTGCTTCACACCCAGCCTGCTCCACTCATTACCTGCCCGTCCCCTTTAGGCACTAGGTTTGTACCCCTGCTCCAGGGGCCACAAGAAGCTTGAAAATAGAAAACCCATTGTGAGCTGGGCAGTAATCAAGGAAGGCTTTCTGGAGGAGACAGGACAAAAAGAATCAAGTTCACACAGGGGACCTTGAATACCCAGATGAGGAATCCAGACCCTGAGGAGGCACTGGCAGTTTCATACGGGCACCCTCACCCTGAGCAGAGATGCCAGACCCCACCCCAGGCTGGCCTCAGAGCTGTGTCCCCAGCAGAGGGCTTGAGGGGGTGGGGGACCTAGGCACCAGGCCCCCTCCACCCCTCCTCCACAGCCATGGACTCTGACTCCATCCCAGAGAAATGAGTCCTGGTCGGCGATGCCCAGCGGCCGCGGAGGCCTCATTGCAAACAGCTTTGCTGCTGGTGAGTGCCGTCTGGCCAGGGAGGGCTCCCCGACAGATTAAGAGCAATGCCGGCCCGGACTCATTCATATTCCAGTCTGGCTGCTGGCTTCAATATGGCTGAGAGACGCGAGGGCAGAGGCGGCCCTCCGAGAATGCCCGGCGATGATTCCACTCCGATTCCAATTTATTTTCTATCATTAATGCTTTTGAAAAGCCCCACATGCTCTGCAAACAGGGAAGGAGCACGGGGCTCGGGAGGGGAGGAGAGGAGAGGGCTGGGGGTGGATGGGGGCGCAACAGAGGTGGTGCGGGCAGCCGGCGAGGGGCCCTGAGACCTGGGTTCAAATCCGCACCCCATCTCCACCTGCCTAGAGAACACTGGGGGTAAACCTGGCCTATACCTGGCAGTGGGGAACGGCCCCTGCTCTGCCTAACTCAGGGGACAGTTTCCAACATCTACTGAGGGGTCAGAGGTGAGCAGGCTTTATATATTGTAAAGGGCTGTACACCTTGAGGAACCGAGAGCGAAGCAAACCTGATTGACCATGGCAACAGAGGCCTATGAACTGGACGCCTACCTCCCCAGCTACACTGGGGGACCCCCACCCCTGGGTGCAGGAAAGGTCTGGGTTGCCTCTCACCCCAGCACAAGCAGAGGAGATAAGGATTTGGGTCCCCTGTCCCCTGCCTTGTCCGTCTCACACTGCCAGCCTCCCTACCCCCACCCCCCCACAGGCTTACCAGGACCAAAAGGCCCTAATCCCTCCCACCCCTCCAACCCTGCAAGAAGAAGATAGTTATAAGCTTCCCAGCTGAGCCACATAGAATACTCTGATTACTTTTCCTTTCTTGACAGCTCTGTTTTCCCTGGAGCTTGTATCTACCCTTGGGATCAAGTCCAAACTCCCCACCTCCATGCAAAGCTCTCCCAGGCAACTCAGGCCCATCTGGGCAGCCTCAACTCCTCCCTGGCCTGACCCCACCCTCAGTTCC
This sequence comes from Balaenoptera ricei, assembly GCF_028023285.1. Classification (NCBI taxonomy): domain Eukaryota; kingdom Metazoa; phylum Chordata; class Mammalia; order Artiodactyla; family Balaenopteridae; genus Balaenoptera; species Balaenoptera ricei. Next base: position 61,613,627 of record NC_082640.1, read on the forward strand.
AGCGCTGACCACCCCTGGTCTTCGCACATGTTATTTCCTGTCTGGAACTCCCTCCTCCTTGAGCACAGGTTGAAACTCCTACCCACTCTTCAAGATGCAGCCCAGGTTCTCCTCTATGAAGCTTTTCCCAATTTCCCTGGCCAGCCCTGTTCTGTGCTTCTAAGTATCCCGTACCCAGCTATGTTACAACTCAGCAATATGGTAATTATGTTTGTGTGGCAGCTCCCCTCCATTCAGCGAGTGGCCAGGGGCTGCGTCTGATTCGTCCCCAGCATTCCCAGTGCTTGGCAAAGTGCCTGGCTCACAGTAGAGCCACTGATTCAGTCAACTGATCTTAATAGAGCACCTACTGTGTGTCAGGCTCGGTGCTGGGGATGCAGCAACAAAGACAGAGCCCGTCCTTGCCCTCAAGTTCTTCCAGTGGATGTACTCAGGGTAATGTCTGTTGAATGAATAGACATACGACCACCTTGTAAATGGGGAAACTGAGGCCCAGAGAGGCAAAATGCCCTGTCCAAGGGTGCCTCTGCCTCCTTGCCCACACCTCTTTCTACTCCATTTCTCTCCCAGAACCTTAGCAGCAGTGAGGAGGAACTCAAAACTAAAGGTTAGAATCAAAAAAAAAGGAAGAAGAGAACGTGGTGGATTTTCCTCCTTTCTCAATAATGTAAAGAAAACTGCTTTTGCCAACTATGGCAGCTTAAAAGCAATTAGAGTTTTTGGAGGGGACTCTGGGCACAAGCAGAAGAGACAGAGTGAGCGCCCAGCACAGAATTTTTCCAGCATTCGTTTGTATCAAGCAAAAGGGGAAAAAAAAAGTGTTAAAACAGCAATTTCTAGCAGCAGAGATGGTGGAGATAAAATATTTACAGCCTCCAAGGGAGGGGCCTGGGAGGGGCCAAAGACCCCCACTCCTACTCCTCTGGAGGCAGGAAAAGGGAGGGCAAAAAATGGGAGACAAGGAGAGATGAGCCACCTCCCCACCACTCCTGTCCCGACAGGAGCCGTGGGGCAAGGAGGGGAGAAGCCCCCAGGTGCCCCTACTCTCTCACCCCTTCCCCACCATTCATGGCCCACAGCCACTAACCAGCCCCCAGACATCAGAGATCCATCCCTCCAATCCTCAGACCTGGCTCTGCTCAAAATCCAGAGAACATCACCACTCCGAGCTGGCATTTGAGGCCTGCACAGCCCAGGCCCCTCTCCAGCCTCTTCTCCAGATGCTCCCCACAGGGCACGCTGCCCTGACTGTTTTCCGAGGACCCTCGCTCAGTCCCACCTCCAGGCCTTAGCCTGAGGAGGGACTATAAGGAGTGTGTACCTCTACCCTCAGGGGGAGGTAAGTCAGGTTGGAGGGTGTAGACCTTGAGCAGATGATGGAGCCAAGGACACACAGCTCTAGACCGCACGTTAGACTTCCAACCACGCCTCTCCCACTGAACCGCTCCTTCCCTACCTGGACCCTTCACCTGCCCCTTGGCCTCCCCTCTCCAAATACACAACAGCCTCCAGCGGCACCTTCCTGAACCCTAACTTCCTCCATCCCAGCTGCAGCAGAGACTCCCCTCGTGTGGCACACAAATGACATACTCTCCATTAGAAGCAGACGTTCCTAGGTTCAAATGTCAGCTCCTCCACTCACTAACCGTGTGACCTTTGCAAGTCCCTCAATCTCTCTAAGCCTCAGTTTCCTCATCTGTTAAATGGGAATAGTAATAGTACCTATCTCATGGGATTGTTTTTAGGATTAAATGAGGTAATGTATGTAAAGCACCTGGCACTATGACTAACATTTAGTAGGTGTTCAATGAACTCACCTCTGCCCTACTTCATGTTCAGTCCTCAAGCGTGACTCTCCAGGCCTCAAGATGGCCCATACACATGCACACAGCCTCCCGCGCCATCTTGTCATCACCTGATAAGTGCACAGAAGGCACACACCAGCTGGGAGCAGAGGGTGGAGGAGGTGCTGAAGGGCTCTGCACACTCAGAGGCCCAATCCCTCTGCACAGAGCCAGGGAGCCTCTCACTTTGCTTGGCTTAGGAAGGATTCCTCCAAGAACAGCAGGAAGCCTCAGTCAGAACCCTGAGAACTTGCCAGGCCAGGAGGAGGTGACTGGAGGCTCAGCCTTCCCTCCAGCCTGTGGTGCAGCGCATCCCTCAGCCATCCTTCCAGCCCTACTGGACAAAGGCAAACACCAAGGCCCAGGGAACAGCAGTTAGTAGTAAATCCCAGAGCAGAAACCAAGTCTCGAAGACAGTGTGGTCCAGCAAAGCTGGGTAGTTCTGGTCTCAAATCCCAGTCCCACCGTTGACCAGCTGGGTGACCTCTCTAAGCCTCAGTTTCCTCATCTGTAAAATGGAACCCATAATGCCCACTTTGCAGGGCAGTTGTATGCACTAACGGTAGCGCTCTTCCAGCGCCCTGCCGAGGTTCCAGCATGCAGTCAGTCAGCATGGGGACGTATGCTTGTTCTGTCCCATCTTTTCCCTGGACTCCAGGCACAGTGCACTCCCTACCCCGCAGCACTGGGAGAGCAGAGGGAAGGTCTGGAGGTGGGGGCAACAGGACCTGCCCTATTTCCTGTGATCCTTCCCAGCCCACTGCCCACCCAGCAGGGGGCTAAAGGACCAGCCAACAGACAGGCCAACAGCCATGGCCAATCCTCCCTGCCCCACTCTCAGAGCAGAAGAGGTCCATTCCCTGCCTCATTTTATCCAGGAGAGGTAGTGACATGTCCCAGGTCATACAGCCCCCATCAAGCCACTTGGAGGAAGTCGGGTGTTTTCCTCTCTTTCCCCAACTTCAGAGAATACGCAGCCTCGACATAGGGTCTGGCAGTGCCACAGGGCTGTAGACCAGGAATCAGAAGGTGTTTTGAGGTCTCTGTCTCTTGCTTCCCCTCCGATTGCCTTCCTCCCACGGGGCTCTCACGCCCACTGCCCCTACTCCTGTCCTCAAGAAAGAAGCCCAACAGTAAGCCTGGCACTAATCAGGGCTCTCCTTGTGGGGGCAGAGATGGGAGCACATGAGGACTCTCTGAGCCCTGGATGGCTGAGCCTCAGGACACCCTACTGCAGCCTCCTCCCCAACCTACATACCCATTCTCCCCACTGGTAAGTAACTGGGGCGGGGGGGTGTGCATGTGTATGCAGACAGGATCACGGGTCCTAAGAACCTGGGGCCCACCCCCAGGATGACTGATAGCCCTTCCCCAGCTGGGCCCGCCTCCGCTCCTTTGCATCTAGGGGAGAACTGGTCTGTCTGAACCACAGGCCCACGAGGCCCAGGAGCTGGGGATCCTGGGACTGAGAAGCCGGATGCCTGACTTATTGCCTAGGCTCTGCAGTGCTCTTCAATGTGAGACCCAAGATGCAGTTGGCCACTCCCTGTGGCTCAGTTTCCTTATCTGGAACCTAAAAGAATGAGATCATCTCTGAGCCTGCCTTCTCCTTCCGACATTCTCCAATTGCATACCTATGACCTCTGGGGCCCTCAAAGAGTCAAGAGGTGCTCCCAAGTCACCAAGGGCACTAAGGGCAGAAAAAGGAGTCCCAAGCATGTGTGGGTGCCGGGGGGGCAGGATCACCCTGACCCCAAGGAGACAAGGAATCCCAGGGAGACCTGCACCTACCCTAGGCTGGCAGAGGACACCCATCCTCCCTCCCCAGGGAGGAAACTGGGCCCAGGCAGGAGAGCGAACACGGCTCCTCAGTGAGGCTAGAGGCAGCCAGAGCCCTCTCTCCTTTCTGCATGTGCCCCAGCTCACCCCTCCATGCCTCACTTCCCATCTCTGTTCTGAGGCTACAGAAGATTCAGCCCAGCCCAGATCTCAGGCTCGGCCCCAAGCTGTGCCACCTGCCCCCTGGACTCCAGGCACAGTGCCCTCCCTACCCTGCAGCACATACAACCCCAGTTCCCCCAAAGCCCCTGGCTGCCCAGGCTAGGGTCCTGAGCCCTCCCTCCAGGCAGCCCTCCCCGTGCCTTCCCCACTGGCCTCCAAGGCGGCTGGTGGGGGCAGCCCTACTCCTTGTGCCAGCAGGGGCTCCCCTGGCCCTGCATGGCCAGAGCCTGATAACAGTCTCCTAAATTAAACAATAAACAAGAAGTTGTTCTAGATTTTCCTGATGCTGCAGTTCCTGATTAATCCCCATAGCAAACAAAAGGAAAAGAGCCCCGGTTACCCTAAAAGAGACTCACTTCCTGTTTCCAGGCGGAACCTCCAGCCTGAGCCAGAGGAACCCCCAGAGGGGGATCCTGCTCCAGCCACCTGCCAGGCTCCAGACCACTTACCCCCTCCCTTTCCCTCCACCGTCTCAGCCAATCCTGGTTGACACCCTTAGCGGCCTCCTACATCCCACCTCTCCTCCCCTCCGGCTCTGCGCTATGTGACCTTGGACAGGCCAGGTCACCTCACAGGCCTCAGTCTCTGCAGCTCTCAAACATCCTCACCTCTCAAGGATAAAATGAAATATGTGACCACTTGAGGTTAGACAGAAATTTTCTTGTATTTTTTAGAGATGGATGCTGAAATATTTAGGGGTGAAATGTCATGATGTCTATAATTTACTTTAAACTACTTCAGAAAGAAAAAGATAAAGCAAAACATGGCAAAATGTCAACAACTGTTAAATCTAGATGAGCGGGTATATGGGAGTTTCCTACACTATTCCCTCTATCTTTCTGTATGTTTGAAAATGTTCCTAACGAAAAGCAAAAACAAAAAAAACAAAAAAAACCACATTGGTCACATGAGCCAGAGCCCCACAAATAACGCCTCATGCTCCTGGCAGGCCTGAAAGGCAACTGGATCTCTTAAGTAGGTTAAACGTCCCCCCTGCCATCTCCTTTATGTGGTTTCCCTAGAAATCGCTTTTGCACAAATTCCACTGAGTCCTAGCTCAACATTTAGAAGCCTTGGCACATTCAGAAGCCAGACACAGTGCTGTACTGAAGCAACTGTTGTCTTCTCTTTTTTTTTTTTTGAATTTTATTTATTTATTTATTTTATACAGCAGGTTCTTTTTTTTTTTTGAATTTTTGAATTTTATTTATTTATTTATACAGCAGGTTCTTATTAGTTATCTATTTTATACATATTAGTGTATATATGTCAATCCCAATCTCCCAATTCATCCCACCACCACCAGCGACTGTTGTCTTCTGACCCACCACCTCCCTCCCGCCCACCACCTCCTGTCCTCTCTGCAAAGCAGCCCTGGGCTAGAGATCGTGATGCTGGCTCCATCCTCATGTGGCCACTACCCTCTCTGAGCCTCCAAATGTCGCCCCCCACCCCACTTAAGCACAAATGATGACAAGTCAGTGACTGCCTAGTCTTCTCATTCAAAGGCACAATGTTACCCCACAGAGACTGAAATCCCCATTTAACAGATGGGAAAGCTGAGACTCAGGCCAGGAGAGACTGGAAGCAGAACCCAGAAGGTGGGGACAAAGGGAGGTGGGAGTGAGCAAAAGCTCCCTGTCTGTCCCCTCCCCCCTCCTCCCCATTCCTCTACCCCAAACCTGACAGCGCAAATCAGAGGGAAGATGGCCAGCACCTCCCTTTCTCTGGTTCCTATTTACAAGCTTCCTGGTCAGGAATAAATGGCCATGATCGCAATCTCCCAGCCAGGCCCAGCTGACCCACACCGACGTTGGCCAGGTCCACCTCTGCCGATCGATAATGGAAGAGTTAACAGTACCTCAAATAATCAATCGCTAATTGCTGAATGCCATGCAATTCATCGGGGAGAGTTACATGTGGCCAGTGCCTGGGCATCCCTGCCCTGGCCTGGCGGAGCCTCCAGAGGCAGAGAAGGCCTCGTCTGTCGTGAGCACCTCAGCAGAAAAGCCGCCCATAACTTGGAGCTTCACAAACAGATGTCCTAGGCCCAGCTCACATCCCCAGGCGCAAAGGAGAGGCAGAAGAGGCAGTGGCCGACGAGGCCCTGAGGGATGGGCCACATGCCCCTGGTCAGCCCATCTGGCCCCAGGTCCCTGGAAGTGCCAGGTACCCAGGATGGATAAGCCCAGTCCTCGTCACCAAGGCATTCCCAGGCCATGAAGAGAGACCAAGTGCCATGTATCATGGACCTTGCACACAGTAGGCCTCACATACGGTAGGTGCACAGCAAACGTTTGCAAAATGTAAAGCAGATATGTTGCTCTCAGAGTTCTGAGGAAGGAGCCACTACTCCCAGCTAGAGTGACCAGGAGGGGTTTCTAAACATGGCATTTGGGCTGAGTGTTGAAAAGTGGGTGGGATCTACGGGCAGAGACGGAGGAAGGAATCAGGAAGAGGGGACAGCAGAGCGAAACCCTGGAGGAAGGAAAGCCAGAGCGTGTGTGAAAAGGAGAGTGAGTGGCATTTGGCTGGAGCCTGGGTGCACAGAGGAATATGGAGGGAGATGGCTGGGAGAGAGAGTCAGACTGTGCAAAACACTGAGGGGTCCAGACGCCAGTCTGAGGGAATGAGAAGCCCTTGAAGGGTGCTGAGTAGGAGCGTGACAACGAGCATGTGTTTGGAAGGACCATTAAATGCCATGGAGTCCACAGTTACTGCCAGGCTGCACGCCCTAAGAGGGCGGGGGCTGGTCTTATTCATCTCTGTCCCCATAACAGCCAGCACAGCCGGGCCCAGAGGAAGCATCCAACAAGTGAATCGCTGAATGATTACAGGACCATCAGATGTAGGACTGGGGACTCCTGGACTCACAGCTGTGGAAGATGATGTTTGTATAAAAATACATATTTATAGTAGAGTCTCAAACACAGCCTTTTGAGGCAGGCTGGGAGAGAATTATCTCCAGTTTACAAAGAGGGAAGCTGAGGCTCAAAGAGGGAAACAGTGACCTGGCCAAGGTCACACAACTGGCAGAACCCAGTGCTCTCCCCACCAGGCCCAGAAGGCTGAGCCCTGCTTGCCTTGGCATGGCCCAAGGCCCATCCCCTCCTCATTCCCTGACACCGCCACCGCTACCCTGTGCTGGCCAGACAGAGAAATGCAGCAAATGCTGCCCCATTGAGCATCCCCCCATACTAACTCCAGCTGGGATTGGCTGCTGTCACCATGGCAGCCTGTCCCTGCACCTATAATATAAACAGGGCTAGGCAGGGAATCTCTAGAATCCCCAAGCTTGGTCTAGACAGACCTTGTTGCAGACAGACCCACTTCTCCCCAGCCTCCGCCCCTCGAAATTTGGGAAGCATACCGATGGAGCAAGAGTCCTGGACCAGGAATCCAGAGCAGGGTAAAGGTCAACTCACTGTGTGACTCTGGAGAATCACTTCCAAGTTTCCTCATCTGTGAAATGGGTCGGTGCTCTCTGCCTACTTTACAGAACTGCCATGAGGACTAAATGAGGGAGGGAGTATAAAAACTTATGGAAAACTATAAAGCAAACTTTGTCCTGGAAAATAATAAGTCTCCTCTCTACTTCAGCCTGTTGGAGAACAGGACTCACTTCCCTCTCCCAGCAGAGAGCAAAACATGAGCTAACATTTACTGAGATTCTTCAGTGTATCAAGCTAGTGCACACTTTACATGTATTATTTCAAAGTACACTAATGACACCCCTACAAGGTAGGTATCATTCTCCCATAATAGATGAGGAAACCGAGGCTCAGAAAAGTGATTTTCCTGAACTCATCCCACTCAGAAGGAGCTGAGTCAGAATTCAAACTTGGTTCCAGATGGCATCCAAGCCCAGGCCCTTTGATTGAGGGGTCCATTTCCACACCCCCAAATCTCAGAGCTGCAGAATCAGTGCTCAGGGTAAGGCTGCATGTCCACACCTGAGCTGCATGTAACACACATATACTCCAGAGGCCTGAGACCCTGACATCAGATGCGCCGTGCCACCCCATGGCCTGTGGACCAGCAGGGCCATCGGAGTGGCATGGGGAATGGGGTTGGGGGTGGGGGTGGCTGGCACAGCTGGTCTTGAGCTAATTGGATCAGTCCTGGGCATGGAGCCGCCTGTCCGGCTGCCCTGGCAGATGGGTGCCAGAACTGGAACACCTGCCAAGGCTCCACCTCCATGTCCAAACCAACCTGGACACTGAGGTCCCATTTTGGCTCCCTCCCGTGCTGACCCTGGGGGCTGGCCGTGCCTACATAGATCCAGAAGGTCAGGGTGGCAGCCGCTATCCCTCCTTCAGCGGCTGGCGCCTCCCCTGATGTGGCCATATGGCCCCATACGCTCCCTGACAGCTGGACTGCCAAAGCAACTGCCTGAGGATGTCCTCTGCAAAGGCCCCGAGGCCCCAGCCACCACCCCCCACCCAACCTCTGCCTGGTGGGCCACAGGCGCAGCCAGGAAAACCCCAGGCTGGAACGCCCTGCCCCCAACTTGCTTTATGATCTTGTGTAAGTCACTGCCCCTCTCTGGGCCTCAAACTCTTCCTCTGTCAAACAATGATGTTGACCACCCCTCTACGCCTTCCCTTTGTATTCCACTTCCAAGGTCACTAACTTCCACCCAAACTCGCTCCAGGTGTCCAGGGAGAAAAACGTATCTGTTTTATAGACATAGAAACTGAGGCCCAAGGGACCTCAGGGACTTGCTCAAGTGTGCACAGTGGGAGGGCCAGTAGTAAAGGCTCATTTTATGACTCCAGGATGCCTGCCATCTCTGTATGCCCAGGAGGTGGGAGTGGTGATAACCGAGGCCTGCCCATTCTGATGGCCTACATCACCCCACCTGGCTCCCCACCCAGCCCGAATTTCTCTCCATCCTCCATCAAAGGGGAACCATGCACGGCCACTTGGCCATCAGGGTGAAGGCTGACAAGGTGCCTGCCCCTGCTGCTGCCCTCAGCACCAGCCTGGATTCCCAAAGCAGCCTCAGGACTGCCTCCCTGCCTCTGGCTCTCCTGGCCAACCCCTCCCCCCGACCACTAGAGGGAGAGGTTTAAATTGCAAATCTGATCGCGTCCCTCCAGAACTTCAACTCTACAACCCCTGAATACGGAATCAGCCCACACTCTTCAGTCGGGCACTCAAGATCGTCCTCCGTCTTGTGCCAACCTGCTCTGTGCCTGCTGTGCCCCTGCATAAACTACTCCACTGCAAACACGTTCCACCCATGCCTGGCGCCTCCCACCTCCGTGCCTTTGCTAACACTATGCCATCTGCCTGGAAAGCCCTCACTTGGTCACATGCTCCATTCATTCACTTATTCAACGTATTTACTGAGCATCTACCAAGTGCCAGAAACATCCGAACAGGTCAAATTGCAGCAGCCCTTCCGGTCCATCTGAAATAACCCCTTGCCAGCCTCCCTGCCCCATACCTCTGCAGGGGCCCAGCCCAGTCTGCCTCATACCCAGGGGTGTGGGTCGATGTCTGTGACCCCTTTCAGAGCCCACCCAGGGAGGGGCCCAGGTTTGTCATCAGTACCCCCAGTACTCAGCCCAGGCCTCAAACCAGGAGATGCCCCCAAACGTGGAGTGAGCCCCAAGTGAAGGGTTCCAGGAAGTAAAGAGCAAGGCCAAGCAAGACATGGTTCTTGGGAGCAGATGTCTGGGCCCTGGAAGTCCGCAGAAGAGGCTCTGATTGGCCATGGTGGCCCCCAGTCCCCTCAAAAGGAGGCCTGAGTGGTCAGGGGTAACTTTACCCTTTCAAGTCACCCAAGGGCCCAGCCCAATCAACAACTTATCACTGAATTTGTTATAATTTAAAAACACAAACATGGCAGGGCCAGGGCCTGGCTGGACACGGAAATTAAGGGGGCCACAATGAGCACTACCCATTCCCAGTCAGGAGGTTTAGGGAGGGGAGTGGCTGTCTTTAAGAAGACAGTGGGGGCTGGGAGCACCTGACTGGGATTTTCACCCCTAACACAGAGATCTGGGGCCAAAGAGGTACCACGTTCTCTCCCTCTCCATGGCTTGAGGTCCCATATGGAGGGCTCATCCTGCTGGAGTCAGCTGGGGGCACTGGGGGCGGTGGGGGTGGGGGGCGAAGCAGACATCTGGCCATGCTCCAGCCACCTGGGTATCAACCAGAGCATCACTCAGGTCAACACACAGGAGGCAAAAGTCCAGACTCAGGGAGCCACACAGGGACAAAGGGGTAAAGAGGTGGGGAGAGAAAGAGAGAGAGAAATGACAGCTAAGAAAGACTGAGTCAGCTAGAGCTGGCAGAAAGGAAGGGGTAGAGGCAGAGAGAGTCTGCCCCAGGGTGAAGCCAGCAAAGAGGCTGAGGGAGCCGCCACAGGACCCAGCAGGCCACCACCACCACCCCCAGCCCCAGGATGAGCTTTGGTCACTCCTGGGCAGCAGCCTCCCCACCAGAGGCCTTCAAGGGCCTGAGTGGCCCTGGGGATGAGTCCAGGCTGTCATCAGGACTGGGCTGGGGTGAATGGTCACAGAAGCCTGCCTGGAGTTGATAGCTACTCTAGCCGCCTATGTCTCAAGTGGGCCATTTGGGAAGGAAGTGGTCCCAGTAGTCACCAGACCCCATCCCCGCCAATGCACATTTAGACCACTGTGTGGAGAACCCATTCACCTGAGGGTGAGCTCTTTGGCCCACAAAGGGACTCCAGGGTAGAGATCCTGAGACAGTGGGAAGGGTTCCAGGGCCCAAACAGGAGGACCTAGAGTGCCAGGCTGGGGTTGGGAAACCCCTCTGATTCCCAGAATGATACCGACATCCCAGTGCCAGAACCAGGTTTGCAAACCATCAAGCAGAGCCCAGGGAGACTCTGGCCCCAGATCTAGGAGGCAAAGATTAATGAGGCTGGGGTCAAACCTGGAGAATCAGGCTGAGAGTGGCTGCACCCACCTCCCTGCCCATCTGGAGAGGGTGTTGGTCACAGGCAGCAGGAGAGCTGCCCTGGGGAGACCTTCCAGCAGCAGGCCCCCAGAGCCCTGCTGCCCAGTCAATAAAGAGGGCTTGAGGGGCCTCCCTGCCCCCTCCCCACCTCACCAAAGACCAGGTTTAAAGGATAACTTCACAGTGAAAGGGGCTGCCCTGAGACTGCAGTTCTCCTAGCTCCATCTCTGCCTCAAAATCCTCTTCTTACAAGGTGGCAGAGAGATTCCAGAAAGGTTAGTGGAAGTGGAAGTGAGGTCTAAGCCTGAAAGCTGGTCAAATAAGACATTACCATACCCCACAGACCCAGGTAGATACTGACTGGCCCAACATCACGATCCTTCACCCAGCATCTAGGCTGAGAACGAGACTTCTGACCCCACAGGCTCATACACTGAGTGCCAGGAAGGAGGGCACATGGACAAGGGCTGCTGGGGAACTCAGCTGCTCCAGCCCAGAATCCCAAGCCAAAAGGAAGGATTGGGAGCAATCAGAGAAGGCTTCCCAGAGGAGGAAGAACCTGCCTGGAAGCAGGGAGGATTTGGTAATTTGGAGTGGCCTGCAGGTGGCCTGAACTCTGACCCTTTCTTGGGCCTCTCACTCCTGGGGACACTGGCCTCCCTCCCTCTCGGGGCACCATCCTGGACCACATCTCCCCATCCTAACTTCTGCAGGGGCAGGGCTGGCATGGCGGGGTGGTGGGGGGTAGCTAGGAAGTTTCCTGAAGTAGTCAGCAGTGGACAGGAATGCGGGAGGAGACTCAAGAAGATGGAGGTGGGGACCGGGGTACAGCACAACCACAATCTCATCACACTGACTGAGGCACGCAGGATCATGGCTCCAAGCAAAGCAGGCATGGGGGGCGGGGGTGGCACTATGCTGGGGCCCTAGAGGTTCCCTTCCAATCCCTAGCCTCTTGGGAGCTCCTGCAGGCCAGGGCTGATGGGATGCACTTTGCCGGCAGTTCCCTTCTTCCAGCCGCCTGTCCCACGGAGCAGAAGGAGCAGGGACACACACGTACACACACACACACACACACACACACACACACACACGGGAACGTCTCCCAACTCTCCCCACCTCAAACCCGTGTCCTCAGCCTGGCTGCAAAGATGACCTCGCGGCCCTGGGACCTGGAAGCTGTGGCTGTGCCTGACCCTGGAGGGGTCACAGGGGTCCAGCGCCCGGAGCGGCTCTAGAGCGGCGCCGCGGGGCTGGACGGGTGTCCCAGAGAGCCGGCGGCTGCGCTGATGGGGTGGTGGAGATGCAGCCCTTGGCCCGCCGGGCGGCACAGCCCCCGCGCCCCCGCCCCATTCCTCCCTCTCTCCTCGAGAAAGAAAGGCCGGAGTTCCACCACTAAAGAGCCTCCATCCTCTCCCCCTACACGCAAAGTTGCTCCAAGTCGCCGGGGTTCCCGCGACACGCGAGGGTTAGGCGGGGCTGCTCAGCGGGCGAGAGCGCGGTCACGAACAGGGGTGCCGAGCGCGCCCCCCTGCAGCTCCGCGCGTGCACCCTCCCACAACGGGCGCGCACCCAACACCCCACCCCCAACCCGCGGCCCCTGAGGCTCCCGCCCAATCAGAGGCCGCGCACGCCGCGCTGCCGGCGGGCAGAGACACCCCAGCTCCCTGGCCTGCGCCCCCGCGGCCCCCGCCCCGCCGAAGCCTCGCGCCCCGGCCACACTCACCGTCCCGGGCGCGCAGTTCGCGCGCAGCTCCTCTCCGGGGCCGCATTCCCCGTCTCCGTTCCCCTCCTGTTCCCGCTCCGGCTTGGGTTCCCGCTTCGCAGGGCTCGGCTCTGAGATGGTGGCCGCGGCAACGAGCGAGGCAGGGAGGGCGTGTGCGCGTGTGTGTGTATGTGTATGTGTGTGTGAGCGCGCGCGGTGTGTGTGCGTGTGCACGGGAGGGCACCGCGCTCCCCTGCGCGCCCCGCTCCTGCCTCCTGCTCTCCACTCTGCGATGCCAGCAGAATCCCTAACGCGCGCTCCCACCCTCCTGGGCGCTCACACTCGCGCACACACGCGCACACCCGGGCGCGCACACACACCTCGCCGCCTCACACCCGGCTCCGCACTCCCGACTCTCGCCCACCTGGGGCGCTCACAAAGGCCCCTGGCCCCGGCCCGCCGGAGCCCCCGGAGCGGGGCCTGAGGAGTGGCCCTGCGGTCCTACCGGGCTGGCCCCGCCTTAGGTCCCCTGGTGCTCCCTCGGGCGTCCCTGCTCCTTCACCCTGCCCTGCCGGGCCGCGGCCGTGCTCTAAGCCTGACCCCGGCCGAGGAGCCCGACTCCGGCTTCTGGCGCTCCCACCCAGAGGCGCTGGCTCCCTCCTCCTCGCCTGCTCCGCCGCCCGCAGCCGCGTGCTCTCCCGCTCCTTTCTTTCCCCCTTTTCTGTCACTGCCTATCCTTTTATCTCCTCTCCTTTCTCCCACCTGCACCCGCCCGGGTCCCTGTCCTCAGTCTTTCCGGCTGCCTCTCTGTCTTGCCGACGACCTCTCCCGCGCCTCCTCCCCACCGCCCTGCGCTGCCCTCACATTCTCCGCATTACATGGGGTGCCGCCCGCCACTCGCCGAGCCCAGGGTGCGGACGCACTGTGGGCGGCGAGGGGACCCGCCGAGCCCGGGCCCCACCGCCCCCTCGGCTCTCCGCTTGCTCCTCGCTCCTCGCTGCGGCCTGGCGGGCGGCTACGTCCCGCGCTAGCCTCGGCTGTCGCTGACAGCTCCCATCTCGCCCGGGCTTAAAGGGATAGCGCACCGGGCTCGACCTGCCCCACCCGGGGGCGCCGACGAGGGCGGCCTCCTGCGCCGGCACAGTCCGGGGCGGTGGCGCAGCCGGGGCGGTGCGGGCGGTGCCCTGTCCAACGCGGTTGAGCCCAGCCCTCCCGGGCTGGAGGTGAGTCAAGGAGAGGGCGGTCGGGCCTGACCACGCCATCCAGGGGGCGCTCAGTGCTTGTTGGCGGCTAAGCCTAGGGCCAGGCTGGAGGTATGAGGCAGTGCAGGCTGGACGCCCTGCACTGTGGGGCGGGGAGAGGAGGGATCAGGGAAGCAGCTGTCCGGATCTGAGCACAGGGTGAGGACACCTGTCATGCTGAGAGGACAGGGCTCACAGGATGGCCTCCCGCTCTTGCTGTGTGACCTTGGGCAAATGCCTGCCTCTCTCTGGCCTCAGTTTACACTTCCTTGGAAGGCCATTGGCTTCCATCATCTCTGGGGCTCTGATTTGGTGGTAGATCCCTCCAAAAATGAGAGAGCAGGAGATATGACGGAACTTCGGGGGGGTAGGGGGGGGCGGTGGAGGAGGTCCAGGAAAGCTCCTGGAGGAGTTGACACTGAAGCTAGGTATTGAAGGATGAGTAGGAGTTGACTGGGCAGAAAGGGCATCCCATGCCAAGAGAAGAGGATATACAAAGACCTGGAAGTGGGAAACAGGGAAAATGTGTGTATTTGGGGGGAGGAGAAGCTGTAAGAGCCTTGAATTGAGGAGTTTCAACTTTGTTCTGGGGCAGCAGTGGGGATGCCACTTAGTTAATCTAGGCAGAAGCCCTCCCCATCCTTCAGCCATCACAGAGGCATTGCTAAGGGCTCCCCACATCCAGGAGCTTTTGAAAGAGGCCTCCTCTCCTCTCCTCTCCACTCCACCCTGTCCCAACTTCTCCCAATCTCTCCAGCCAGGCGCAGCACAGCCTCCCCCTGCTGACCGGAGCTGGAAGTGGGAGAAGCCCAGGCCTTGCTGTAGTGGTGCTGTGAGCCCCAGAAGGGTCAGACTTTAGCACCCACCAACCAAGGTGCCCTGAAAAGACCCAAGCCTTTGTTGTCAGGCCATACCCAGTGCCAGTTCCAGCCTCAGTGTCCTCTTCTGTGCAGTGGGAATAAAAATACTCAGCCACAAAGGAGGTTGGCGAAGAATTCATGAGAATTCACACACAAGAGTGACCCAGCACGCAGGAGGCATTCAGCAAATGTCCTTTTCCCTCTGCACACCTGGCCTTGGCTCTGTGGACCATCCCAAAGGCCCTTACTCTCTCCCTTTTCCCTTCTTCCCTGGCCATTTTCCTTCTGCCTTCCTACCAGACTTCCTGGGGGCCTCAAGGGAAATGAGCTCACGGCTGTTGCCTGCTCTGGTTCAACGCACCTCCTGAGGAGTCTTCCCAGGGCTTCCAGGTGGGCCCTAGGGAAGCCAAGCAGAGACAAACAGCCTTTCCCCAGAGTCCCTGACATCCAAGCAGAGCAGCAGTCTACAACCCCATCCATTTCTCCCACTCTCCTGTTCTGGGAGCCACACAGCCTTTGTGTTTGTGCTTGGGAATTTATGCCCCCAGTTTTGCTGTGCAACCTCAGATAGGCAGCACACCCTCTCTGAGCCTCAGCTTCTTCCCTAAGTATGGGGACATGCTGGTGTGCCACACAGGGGCAATGAACATAAATCTAAGTCATTTATTTTCCCTCAGCAGGCCCAGGCCGTGTGCCTCTATCCAGGAACTCTGCACAGAGGCAGGCAGGTACAGAAGACTCTTTGGGACCCCCTTATGTCCTGCTGTTGTGCTAGTGACCAGGAGCTGATACCACCTCTGCCTCCCAGCAGGCTTTACAGAGAGGCAAGGCATAAATATGAACAGACCCACTTGGAGGAATCACTCTCCACTGCCAGAGCAGCAAAGGCCAGGGGCCAGCCCGCTGTGGGCAGCTCCAGGAAGGAGCTCCTTCACGAGAAGCTAAGAACTAGCTGCTTCCTGCCACAAGGGCTGAGTCAGTGCCCCTGCTGGTGTCTGCTCAGGGCTCCTCTGCTGTTTTCAGCCAGGTCTGCAGGCCATTGGGGGAGCCCTTGGCAATGTCCCAGACCCAGTCACTAAGCCAGGTCCAGCCGGGGGCTAAGTGGCCCACATGGAGTCCCAGGAGGCAGTGGACATTTCCTGCCTGCCTTCTCAGCCAATCCCTGGCTTCCTGGATCAGGCTGAAAAATAAATAGGGTCACTGAGGGTTCAGAGAAATGCCCCACCCAGGCAGGCTGTCTCTGTGCTGTCTCTCATCCCATCTCCCCACCTCCAAGTCTTTTCCCACCTGTTCTAGGGCCTCTTGGCTTCCACGCACCCATCCACCTCTCAAGTCCCTGCATCCCTAAACAGCTTTCCTCGAGTACTCCCCGCCCACTCCCATCTCCCTCCTCCTCTTTACTCTTAACCTACTATGTGTCAGGAGTTTTCATACATCGGTTCATCTTTACCCTAATCCTGGTGTTATCATTCTCATTTCAGAGAAGAGAAAACCAAAGTTTAGTGTGCAGTTCCAGGATTTGAACTGAGAGCCACTGTTCTCCCTTCTTTCCATGAACATTTGTTGAGGGACTGCTCCATGCCAGCCTCTGTGCCAGGTGTGGCAAATACACATCAGAGGACTTAGTGTCTGGAGAAAGAAACAGACAGAACCCAAACAGACAGAACTCTTTACATTGCAAAGAAATGTAAAATTACAACTAGGACAAGTGCCATGAAGATCTATGGGGCTGTTAGGTTGAGGCCCAGGCTGGTCTTGGGAGTCAGGAAAGGCATCCTGCAGGATGTGACATTTGACCTAGCACCAGAAGGTTGGGTAGACATTAACTTAGAGAAGTAAGGGGCTCCAGAGAGAGGGACTAGCATGTGCAAAGGCCCTGTGGTGAGAGGAAGGAGAGAAAGCCCATGTGGCCAGAGCATAAGGAGAGGGAATTGGAGATGGGACTGCATGGGGCCAGGACAACAGGTTCTGATGGGCCCTGCAAGGAGTTGAAGGTTTAGCCTGATGGCTCTGGGCTGGCCCTGGAAGTTTGAAGCAGAGGACAGTGTCCCACTGTTCCTCCAACTGCTTCCCAGCCCACCACCCAGCACCTTTGTACCCAGGGACCACTTCTACCCCCTTCTTGTGATGCCCCAGCCCTAGCACAAGGTGGGGCATGCTGGAGGCTCAGACTTGGCAGCTGAGCTGGCAGCATGGTGAGGGGGAGCAGGAGACCTTGGCTCAGCCTTCACTCAGACTCCAGCTGAATGACTCTGAGCAGCTCCCGCCCCTCTCTGTCCCTCATTTAACTGTAAGGCAAAGATTAAGACTGATTCCCTCTGCCATGTCTGGTTGATCCTGGGCTATAGCCCATAACAAGGGAATGGAGAAGACACAACAGTCAAAATGACCCCACCTGAGCCAGATTCCAGAGCCTAGAGCCCCGCAGTGGGGATGGGGGTGGGTGCTGCTTGGGGCCTGCTGCTGGCCTAGTGCCTTCCCATCCCGCCTCTCCTCCTGAGCTCACCCTCCCCAGCCCTCCCCAAATGAAGCACTCTAAGGGGCTTTCCTCCTCCCCTCCACCCCCAGCATGGCCCATGCCCTCACCCACTTCTCCCCCATCAGATGTCTGGGAGTCCCTGTTGGCCTGTAAGAGCTGAATTGGATTCCTTGGGCCTTTGGTTTTCCCATCAGTAAAAGGGTGTCATTCTTTACTCCTCCTGTCTCCCTGGACAGGAGAGAGGATGAAGAAATGAGTTCTTGGTATAACCTCCATCTACTCCATCAGGGGCACTGCTCCCTTGTCAAGCATCTTCCTGGGACCTTGAAGTCAACAGCACTGGGGGAAACAGACACACCAGCGAACCTTTTAAAACCTACTCCTGGCAGACTGTAGCCAGCTGCCCCTCCTTAAGGACACCACATACCTTCCAATAGGACCGCATCACCCTCATGAGTGCCACTGGACAGAGACCGGTTTGTGGGTCCCATGTATAGATGGGAAAGTGAGGCTCCAGAGACAAGAGGCTGGCCCTGGTCATCGCAACAAGCCCTCCTGCCTTGCTTCATCCCAGCTGCCTGGGGGAGTTCAGGGAAGGGGGAGTCCGTGGGGTGCCACCTCCCCTCCCCCAGTGCTCCCTTGTGCGTCCAGACCGAAGCCGGAGGGGTGCTCCCTTCCTGGGCAGCACTGCCCTCCGCCCTGTGGGAGGCTCTCTTCTCTGAGTTGTAATAGCTGCTTCTGAGCTGGCCTTACCTTTTTAAGGGCCCATCCTAAGGATGCTGGGATGGCCCTGCAGGAACTGTCCCCAGGTTAGCAGGGGCCAAGCCAGGTCAATCCACAGTTCTGTCACATCAGCTTTTTCTACAATAATCACACCTACCTATAAGTGGGGAAGTACTTTGCTGTCCACAAGACTATCCCGTGTGCCTTCTCAGCGAAGGCATGCTACAGCCTGGGGAAGTAGAAACAAGGATTATCCTCATTTTACAGATAAAGAAACTGAGGCACAGAGTTAAGGCCAGGATGGACATGGGGGACCTGCAGTCCAGCACAGTCACATGTCGGGGTGTCAGGAAAGGATGGTGCCAGGGGCAGCAGGAGTGGTGGCTATTGGGGATCTAGGCAGAGAGGTGACCCTGCCTATTACTGAGAGGTGGGGTTGGAATTGCAGTTTGAGAGGCCAGTGGGGCAGGGGGCAGTTTAGGGACCTGGGAGTGTGCACAGCTCAGGGGATAAACCTACAATTCAGCTCCCACTCACAGAGGACGTGCTCTGTGCCAGGCCCTGTGGGGCCCTGTCCTCAGGGAATTCACAGGCTGTGGGCAGACAGGCACCAGGAGAGCCACATCCACAGAGGAAGGCCAGGTCTGGAGTGCGCACTGTGTTGGGGTGGCTGGCAGGATCACAGAACTAAGACTTGGGAGCCCGTGGGGCGTGTCCCTGAGCCTCAGAGGAGAGGAGGGGCCTCCTGCACTCACCTGGGCTGGTGTCAACGGGATCTGGCTCTCCCCAAAAGACTGTGGATTGGCCGCCCTTGAATGATGCATAGGAATTCACTGGGCGGAGGAAGGGGGCCTGGGGAGGGGGAAGTGCAAGCAGGAGTCACCTCTGAGTCCTCAGCCCCTAGCAGTCCAGGCCTGGCTACTGCAGGGATTTAGGGAGTATGTGCTGGCCGCTTGGATGGTGTTTGAATGAAAGAAGGAAGCCAGGGAAGGAGGGAGGGAGGGAAATAAGGAGAGAGGGAGGGAGGAAGGAAGAAAGGGAGGGAGGGAGGACTGCATGAGAACAGACAGAAAAATAAGAAAGCACCCACACTGTCGAGGGAGGGGCAGGATAGCAAGTGGGGTACACTGGGAGGAGGTGGCAGGGCAAGGGCAGGGCCAAGTCACCAAGGTTCTTGAATGCCGTGGGAGGATAATTGAACTTTGAAGGATTTTAAGGGGAGGCAGACGATCAGATCCGAATTTGTGGACGCTCCCTCCGGCTCCCCTGGGGAAGATGGATGGAGGGGGTAAAACTGGCGGTCAGAGCTGGAGAGGAGGCTATTGGGGTCCTCCAGGCAAGGAGATGGGGTGGGGTGGAGGGTAGATAATTAAGAATTGAAGAAGCAGTACTTGGCGAGTGTCTGGGTGTGGAGGTGAGGAAAGGAGGGGCCCCCAAGTCCTTTCAACAGAGTCTACTGCGAGCTGACCCCACCAGGCTTCATGACTTCGTTCCAGGGAACCCTCACACCGACCTCCCTCGATCGCCTGCCATGTGTAGGGGGCACAGACCCCCTTCAGGCTGAAGCACTTCTCCCTGCTGCTGGGAGTATTGAGGCTGGCCGGCCACAGATGAGCACCTGCCTCTCAGCTGAAGAGAGAGGCTCCCTGCCCAGGGCCTTGCCCCTCCATGGACAGCTGCATCCAACGACTGGTCAAGGCAGGGGATAATGGCCCAACCCTCTTGTCCCAATTCAGGACAACCCCACAAAGAGAGCTCAGGTCCAGAGATTCCCATGGCTCTGTACTGTGAATGCATCGCAGCGCAGCTTCCCCTTCTGCCCCATCCTGCTTCCCTCACTCCCTCCCCGCCAGGGGGGTTGATCCCAATAAACCTCTTGCATGCTAATCTTCCTAAACACGCTGGTATTAACATCCCCATTTCACCCATAAGGAAATTGAGGCTCAGAGATATAAAGTGACTTGTCCATGGCTGCACAGCTGATAAGTGGCAGGTCAGGGGCTGGCTAGGGAAGGAAGAGGCCAGGGACCCTGGCTGGCTGAAGCAGGGAGATGGAGGTGGAGTCAGTCCCCAGGGAAGCCTGGTGCAGCCTGTAGGCCAGCACTAGAACCAGGAGGGAATTATTCCATCTGCCTCTCTCTCCCCATTCCACAGATGGGGAAAAGGAGATTAGAGAAGGGGCAAGACTTACCCAGGCTCATAATGTCAGTTAATGATGACCCTAGGAGTATTCCCTAGGGTTCTGCCTCTCAGACCAGCGTGGGTGTTTCCCTTGGACCACACTAATGTTCTCTTCCCACCTGCCTCCTTTTCCAAGCCCAGCACTAGGTCTCAGGCTCAGAGACCCGGCTGGATTGACCCTTACTCGATTTCCCAAGGCTGGAATGAGGTGCCTGCAGTTCCCCAGGCCTGAAGAGACCTTGGCAGCAGCCTGAGCTGCCCAGCCCTAGCGTGAAGTTGGGATGTACTGGGCTGGGTGGGCTGGATCCGACTGGCACAGCAGAGCAAACAGACGAAACAGACGGGAAGGAAATCAATTTGAGTATTTGATTAATTTTCATTTTTAATTTGCACAGAGAGTAACGCAACCCATTTGACACTGCATACTCTCTGTGAGCTGCTAGCATTCGCCATTGCTGCCACCGCTGCAGCTTGGTGTGCCCGGCGGCTCCCTGCCCTTCTGTCAGGCGAGCCAGTCCCTCGCGTGGCAGAAGGGCCTTCTGCAAAGCAGGAAGGAAGGGTTTCCTCTGGGACCTCTGCCCCTTCTGCCCAGGAGAAAAGTGTCTGGTAAGTCCCTTCTGGGCAAGGTGGGAGGGGCCAAAGATGTGCTCCCTCCTGGGAGGAGACCAATAGGCAACTGTCTGTTCCAAAGTCAGGGTTGGCAAATGAACTCTCGGGAGTGGTGACAGACCAGTTTGGGGGGAAAGGGAGATTCTGGGTGCACATCAGTTCACAAGTGCTAAGTAATTGCCCAGGCCACCTATATTCAAGGGCAACCCTGTACCTAGAGTCAAATCTGTCTTAAAACTAGGACAGTCTCAGCTCTTGTGTTCTGAGACTTCACGGGTCAAAGCCCTGCTATCTCTTTGTTGATTTGGAATTTAATCACATGCAGGTGGGGAAAGTTGGTCTGAATTGAAGAGACTAATTCCATCACACCCTCTAGCTCCTGGCCCTTCCTTCTTCCCCCCACCGGGCCTCATGCCCTGAGAGCATCACCCTATGGGGCTGAGAACAGAGACTAATGAGGCAGACCTGGTTGCAATCCTGCTCTGCCAATTATTAGCTCTGTGACCTTGGGAAAGTCACATAATCTTTCTGAGCATAGCCTTCAAGGACCCCTTCAGACCTCATCCTCTCTTGGTATCTACGGAACACAACATTCCATGGCCTCCTCCAAGAAGCCCTCTCTGATTAAGGCTTCTATTTTCCTCACCGCTACTATTCCTGGGTGCTGGCCCTGCCCTGAGCATGAGCCCTTTCCAACCCCTCCTTGACCCTCAGTAGCTCAACTGTGTGCACTGCACACTCTGCATGGGGTGATGTGCTAGAAAGAACGTGACCTTTGTTATAGACATCCCTGGTTCAAATCCAAGTTCACCTCCATGCTGGCTGCTTAGGCCCATCTCTTGAGCACCTCAGACTCAATGGATCCAAACTGAACTCATCATCCCTCCTCAAAGTCACCCTTGCCTCTTTTTCTTCCCTATCTCATTAAACAGTACCCCTGTCAAGCAACTGCTCAAGCCAGCGAGCTAGGAACCGCTGAGACTCCTTCATCTGCTTCATTCCCAGCATCCTATCTGCCCCAGGTCCTCTGTGCCCACCCTCCACTACCTACCCTCTGATGGGGCAGGCAGAGGGGAGGAGAGGGATGCTCTGTGGTATTTACTCCACTCCATGACCGGGCTGGGAGAGCCTTTAGGGAACAGTCAGTCCTCGCCTCTCATTTTACAGATGAGGACACTGAAACCCAAAAAGGGACAAAGGCCTGCCCTGGGCCGGATGGTGAGTTGCCCACAGCAGAGCCACTATGAGAAGTCAGATCTCCTCTGCAGCCCAGGTGTGCATCTCAGGGAGGTCACAGTCAAGGCCAGGCCCTGTAACAGTGGCAGAAGGGAACATGAAGCCCCTGAGGTCTCGGCCCACTTCCCCTCGCACCCCAAACCCAAAGAGGCTGCAGGGGAGGCCTGAGGGGCTGGGGCTGTGTTCAAGTTCCCAGGCAGAATAAATAATCAACTACTGAGAAGCTCATGAAAACCAGACATCACTCCCTGGCGACTCCACAGCCTGGACCCTGGAGTCCTGCTTGGAAGTGGCCACGGCAGCAAGCAAGAAGGGGCCTTAGCCATGACTGGAACCAGTGGTCATTCTCTGTGTCCCCCTCCCCACACACCCAACTCTCACACTGCCTGAAATTCTACCACTGTGCCGGGCTCAAATGCAGATTAATGGGGTCTGGCCATTAGAAGAGCTGGTACAAGGGTGGGAGAGAGGGCCTGAAGAGGAGTCATCCCAGTTAGAGGTCCCTGAGAGGGAACCCAGGGTGGACAAGGCTGTCCCCTTTTACTGAGCACCTTCTGTGTACTGGGCACTGTGCTGAGTGCTTCACAAGCTTCCTCCCTGCTGCTTCAAGGCCCCCTGCCTGTGACCCAAGCATCACTCAACCCCTCCCGACCTGTTTCCTCTCCTATAAAATAAAATTAGTAGTAATAGCTACCTCCAGAGGCTACTGGATGATTAAATAAGAGAAGGTATGTAAAGTGCTTCCTACGTTGCTGGACATAAAGTAGATGCTAATTAAATGCTAATTATAAATGAGATAACTTCTGTGATAAGGCCGAGAATGGGCCCAGTTCATGCTGGTCAAATCTGAGCTGCTAATAAGATAAATGTTTTACCACTTGCCACTGGAATGGGGCAGAGCTGGGGGTGGAGAGGGGGGTCTGTCCAGGGCTATGGGACAAAGGAGTCGTCTAGAAACCCAGAGCATTAATGCTAAGACAAAGCATAGAGAAGGGGTAAGGCCACAGGAAATGGACCACCAGAGGCCAAAATCCACTCTTATCTTTTTTTTTTTTTTTTTTTTTCACTCTTATCTTTTTAAAAGCCTCTATCTCTGAGGTTTGGGCCTGGATGGGCTGACTCCAAAGGTCCCCAAGTCTTTTGGATTGGACCAAGTGGGGCAGTCAAGGAGAAAGGATGAGAACTTTATCCACTGGGAGGGAGAGGGGAGTGGAAGAGACCCAAAATGAGACAGAGACATTATGAAGACAGTCATGTGACAGCTGCCAATACACAGCCCTTAGAGCACATGTGCTTGGCCTTTGCCTACATTTTCTCAACTCATTCTCCAAACAGCCATGTCAAGGGTATTGTTATGCCCATACACAGTTGAAGCTCTAAGAGGCTAATAATGACTTGCCCAAGGTCATTGCCTATAAGCCTTGGAGCCAAGATTTGAGCCTAGATCTTTCTGGTTTCTCAAGACCATGCTTAGAACCATGTAAAGAAGGATCAGGGAGGGAGCTGGTGCCAGCCTCTTCTCTGGGTTCCAGAGCCCCTGGCCCAGGGTAGTGGGGCCTCCCAATTTCCAAATCAATGCTTCCTCAGGTACTCCAACAGTTTACAAGGCCAGAAAATGTCTGCCTCTTCCTAGTCTGACCCTGGAAGCAAGACTGGGAAGAACCTGGCCATGCACCAGAGCTGGGGCAGTCATGCTTGAGATTAAAAAATAATAATAACATTTTGCTGCACTAACTACACGCCAAGCACTGCTTTAAGTGCTTTATATATTATGTTTCATTCTATAGCACCCTTTGAAGTAGGTGCTTTATCATCCCCATTTCACAGATGAGGAAACTGAAGCATAGAGAAGTTAAGTAATGCCCCCAAGTTCACACAGCCTGGGGGAGACAGAGCTGAGATTCAATTTCAGGCAGTGACGTTGCAGAGGCCGTGACTATAACCATCTACCATGCTGCCTATCAAAAGGACCAAGTACTGCCCCCAAGCCCACAGCAACCAGGATGGTGTCGGGGGTAGGATCGGACTTACAGCACTCTTATTTGCACACACTTTTTAGAGTGAAGAAAGCGAGACACCTGTGTCTTTGCAGACTCAGCATAGAGAAGCTAGCTGGGCTGTCCCTGCTTTTGCCTCGGTTCCAGAAGACACAACCACAGGCAGTCAGGCTGCGGGGAAACTTGAGGCCACTGACCCACTGAATGACTTAGGCAAGTCATGTTCCCAGGGCTCTAGTCCCCAGGTCCCACCCATATGATGATTTCCCAGGATGAGCCAGTTCTGAAAAGCCCAACTCCACATTCCACGCACCTCTGGGGAGTTTGGGGCACTCTCCAGGGTCCTGAAATATCTCTACTGCCAGTAAGCAGGGAGTCTGGAGACCCCAAAGCAGCTGACTTGGTTCTCTGAACACGTTCTTAAAAACCAGGAAGGTACATCAGCATTTTGGACATGGACTATTACCCTGAGCACACATGGGGAGCTATTTCTTAGATTCATCACCACCACCACCAAGGACAATCCTTCTGTGAAGTCAATGAATTGATGCACCTCTCCCTCCTCCCTGTGGGTGGCTCCGTTTCCATTTGAATTTTCATGTAAAGGACATGCCTCAATGAGGTAGGCTGGTCTGTAGCCCTGGAATTGAGGTGAGTGCAGCACGAGGTGTTTAGCCCAGGGGCTCGTAAATGTCATCGGCTGCCATCATCACCACCATAATCCTCATTTTCCCTGGGTAGACCCCTCTTCTGGGTTAGCAGCCACACCCAGATGTGTACCTCCAGCTTGTGGCTCCAGAAAGCACACCTGGGGAGAAAGCAGTGGTCTCCATTGTTGCGTGCAAAAGATGGCCAGATGGCAACCTTTAGGGGAAGGAGGAGGAGGGCCTTCCTTTCAGAGGCTGCTCAGATCCTCTCTGTCCCAAAGTTCCCCCTTGGGGGACCTGGAATGTCCTTGTCCTACCTGTGCTTTCAAGTTAAGACTCGGTAAGGATCTGAGAGGGTCTCCCTCAGTCCCCCACCCACCATCCACAAGTCCTGATGGGGAAACCCCATGAAGTGACTCCAGGACCAGTTGATTATAGAGCCATCTTCTCCCTCCATACCCGCTTCTTTGGGCCCCAAGACTCCCCATCTCAGGGGAAAATCAGGCAGCCAGATTCTAGCAATTCTTCTTCTGCCTGAAGAAGGCAGGGGCCCTCCCCATTTAAGGAAGGGTCCCAGATGCTGGGGAAAGAGATGTGTCCCCACACAAGGGTGGGGAGTGGGGAAAGAGAAGGACTTACTACCCTTTGCTCCCCCCTCCCACCTTCTTCCAGTTACCCCAGCGTGGAAGGGGCAAGGTCTCGAGGCAGAGGCCCCTTACTCTTGTCATCACGTTCAGCCCCAGCCAGCCAGTACCCTGTTACTCAGTCTTCATTACAGAGCAACTCTGCAGGCTCCACTGCTGGGCCTGAGAACCCTCAAGTCCTCCTTCCAGCAGACACTTATTAAATACCTACTGTGTGCCTGACCTGTGCCAGGCAGTTCTCTTACACTGGATCCCATTTGATCTTATGACAACCCATGCAAGTAGCTATTTTACAGGTGAGAAAACTGAGGCTTAGAGAGGTTATTTTCCCAAGGTCACACAGCTGGGGAGGGGTGAATCAGGAACACAAGATTGCCCCTTTTCCAGTCTGATGAGAGTGGCTCTCCTAGCCCTACCCCAAATGTTTGATCCCACAGAGCTGACTACAGCACAAACTTTTGCCTTAGAACAGGTGAGCTTCACTGAGGAATCAGAGGGGAAAGGAATGTCTAGCCTCGTTTACACCTGCTCTGGGAGAACCTGCCCAGCTGGCTCCCTGGGTCTTGGAAGGATGCCCCATGTGGGCAATGGTCAAGGTGATGAAGGAGGAAAAGTAGTCACTTCCAAGGCTCGACTCCTTCCTTGCTTCCCACCTGACAGGCCATCAGGCACCGCTGAGACTGAGGGGTGAGGAACAAAGGGGGTTGTGCACCGTATCCAGGAGGCAGATGTGCCCTCCTCCCCCACCAGAATACAGGCCTCTCACTTCTCGGGGCCACCGGAGAAGACCCCTTCTGAAATGCCAACATTTTCTGAAAGGGTCAGGGGTCACTACCCCCAAGGGTCAGGCAGGTAACCAGAAACGGACCTGCTGAGGAAGGGCCAAGGAAGTGCAGGCTCTGCCTAAAAACCCCAACTACCCTATGTGGGCCTGCTGATTTTTCAAGAGAAGCCAAAAGCCAGACTTCCTTCGGAAACTGCCCATTTTTTAAATATTGGCCACTAATTCAATTTTTTAAAGTACCCTAAGGGCCAAACATTTGCCATCTCTGGCTCGTGCACTTAGACGCTCCCACTGACCGAGGCTTCAGTGGAGACCAGCACAGTGTGGCCCAGCAGTTCACAGAGCCCCTGCCCAGCCCCCCTCATCTGAGCCTTGGGGATCATGGTCCCCTTTTTACAGCTGTAGAAACTGAGGCTCAGACCCCAGCCGAGGCCTCCTCCTGCTCCCCAGGTCGGTGAGCTGACCCCCCGTGGTAGCCTAGGGAGCCCAGGCAGGCTCTCCTATGGGAGGGGACCAAGGCTCCACCCAGATGGAACTGCCCTGAGCACAGATGAGGACCCCAGGCTGCTCTGAGGAGCAAGGCTCAGGAGCCTGGGGCAAAGGAGGCACAGATTTTATTCACCCCGCCATCCTCAGTGGGCCCTTTTGATTGAGGTGCAGGAGCAAGGCCCCAGGGCCCAGAAGAGGTAAAACTGGGTGGCAAGAGGGCTGCCAGCAGCCCTGGTAGTGGGAAAGAATGATGCATTGGATTGGATTTTCTCCATTTGGAGGTGATGTTGGCTCCACTGTCCACTAGTCTCATCAGTATTTTTCATCGAGAAGTTGCTACATTGGATGGGGTGGGGACTGAATGGGGACAAGGTTCAGGGACCTGGGCCCCCAGGGAGCTAGAAGCCAGGCTTCTGATGGGGAGACCACAGGGGTGTGAGAAAATCCACAGTCCAAGACAAGGAGGCACCAATGTCCTTTCTCGGCTTTTTACACACATGCACACGTGTGCCTGAGACTTGTGCATGGCAACACCAGCACATGCACACATATGTGTATATGGGCAGGTATACGTGCAAACGTTCTCACACATGCCTCCAAAGCCCTTGCTTAAACTGTGCTCCCCGCCTAGGATACTCTCCCCTTCTCTCTGAATCCTCCTGTATCATTTCTTGGGCCGCCTCCATGCCTAGTCCCTGGAGCCAGAGAGGCGTGTCTGGATCATGACTCAGGCCTGGGGGTAATGGGCCCTGGGTGTATGTCTGAGAGAAAGGGAAAGGGTCCTAGGGCAGAGTAGAGCTCAGGGACCAGGACAGTGCCAGTGCTGGCAGCAGGGCAGGGAGGTGTCCCAACACTGCCAGGATGGGAATGCTGAGGCTGCCGTCAGGGGACTGAGAAGGACCCACTGTTCACAGAAAAGGGCACCAAAACTGGGCCTGAAAATCTTCCTTTGGCACCCTGCTGGAAGTCCTCCAGGCTTACCCCTGACCGGGTGCTCTCTCCTTTTTCCTCTGAGCTCCGACAGCCCTGATGGTGGGCTGAACCCACTGGACACTGTGCTCAAGAAATCTTAAATCCATCTTCCCAGAGCATCCAACCTACTGGATCAGCTCCAGACCCAGGACTGTACTTTTAAAACCCAAGCCCTTTGGTGGTGGGGAGGTAGCCTTCAGCACCTAGCAACAGAGAAACCTGGCTGAATGTGATTGGTCAGTTCCAGCTTACGGGAGGGAAAGCGTGAGCTGATTGGTTGGCGATGTTTATAAAAGGGAGACACCAGCGACCACGAAGGAGCAAGTCCATGCAAAGGACCGTGGTAGGGCTTGGCTATCCTCCCAAGAGAGCCAGAGAGCTAGCCAGAAGGAAGAAGGAGGACAGTCCGCAGCTCAGAATTCCCCCTCCCATCCAAGCAGGCCATAGAGGAGCACTCCCATTGGAGGTAAGTGTCCAGTTTCAGATCCCAATCTTGGTGTTCCAGGAAGATGGGCCCAATTCTCAGTCTGCTCATGGAGACTGGCAATAAAGCAAAGTTTCTGGCACTCAGAGGGTTAAGCCTGAATTAACTAGAACAAACCTAAAAGCATTTCCCAGAGGGTCACAACACCTGTGTCCCCAGGCAAATTCCTGGAAGGTAGGCCAAGGGTTTCCAAGCTGGAGAGGCTTTGGGGATGAAGTAGCCCAGTTCCCATTACACAGATGAGGAAACTGAGGCCCAGAGGAAGCAGTGGGGGGTAAGGGGAGGATTTGTCCTTGGTCACACAAGTACTTAGAAGCCAAGCTGGAACTGGGACCCAGGTCTGCTGACTCCTGGTCTGTCCAGCAATCTTCCATCTGGCCCACACAAGCCTGTAGGTCCTTCATGAGGCCCAGCTATTGTGTACCTCCATGCTTTTGCATATGTCCCTGGAATGCCTTTCCCTGCATCTCTACCAGGCAAACCCCTATCCATCCTTCAGTTTTCAACTCAGGGATCACCTTGTCTAGGAAGCCTTCTCAGATGCCCCCTCTGTCCATCCTTGTGCTCCCATGGCTTCCTTCGTGCTGCCTGTCATAGCTCTGGTCACAGGGGACTCCTATTGTCTGTTTACATGTTTGTCCCCTGACAAGGCTGTGGCCCCTCAAGGGCAGGGTCAATCTGCTCCATCCTCATGTCTCCACCACCCAGGCCAGGCCCAGGGTGCAGCTGGAAGTTGAGAATTAAATGTCTTTTCAACAGAGGAATGAAAGACTTTGATGTTTTAATTTCAGTTTGCCTCCAACATGATTCCCATCTTCCATGTGCCCAGCCCTGTGCTTGGGAGGAGAGAAGGGGAGGGCAGAGGGCCAAGCCCTGCCCTCCAGAGGTCCCAGACTGGAGCCATAGAAGAGGATGTGTTAAGGCAGGGGTTCAGGCATGCTGTGCTCAGGGTTATTACTTAGAGGCCTGGGTGCCAGTAAGGGGAGTAGCACTAGACAGGGCTAGGACCCTGTCTACCCTTGCCTGGGTACCTATGCAACAGGTAGATCCAGGGGGAGGGCTGTCCCCTTCCTCAGGTCTTCCTAGTAGCTGTAGAGCTGTGAGACTGCTACCCCGAAGAGCTCTCAGGCCTCAACTGCACACCTCCAGGGGTCATTATTCATGTTGTTTTCCACTAATGGCACCCCCTGGAGCCCAACTCCGTAGGCTACAACGTGAATGGCACCCCCTGGAGCCCAACTCCGTAGCCTACAACGTGAATGGTACCCCCTGGAGCCCAACTCCGTAGCCTACAACGTGAATGGCACCCCCTGGAGCCCAACTCCGTAGCCTACAACGTGAATGGCACCCCCCGGAGCTGCGTAATGTGGTGGCTCTGGGCGCTCAGGGCAGCCAAGCTGATGGTGGACCCCAGAGGGAGTCTTTAGTCTCACCTTTGCAGTATCCCTAGTGGTGGTCATGGGTGGGGGCTGACTAAAGACTGCCAGCTCAGATGCCCCTGTACAGGAGAGTCTGGACACTGTCAGCCCGGAGCCTCTCTTCCCAGCCCCTGCTCCCAGCCTCCCCCCTCAGCAGTCATCGACCAGCTAGCTGGACGGGCCCGTGGATGACATGTCTGCAGCATGTCATCCATGGCAGCCTGGCAGCTGAAAACCACAAGATGCCCATTTACTGCAGGGCAATATTTACATTTTCCAATACCAGGCAAAGAGGTGGGTAATGTAACAATATTGGGGGCATAAGGGCTGTTCCATACAACAGGGACACCGTTAGAGGAGTACCCTCTGTGTGCCAGACACCATGTAGCGTTTCTGATTCTCACAAAAATCTTGGGAAAGAAGTATAATTACAGTAGAACCACTTCACATCTGAGGACACTGAGGCTCAAAGAGGCTCAGGGACTTGCCAGGCCGCACTGAGTCATGGCAGAGCTGGATTGAAGGATGCCCTGCCTGATACCAGGGCTTTCCACCTGCCCCCTAGTAGCCCAGCCCCCAGTAACCTTCTGTCCTCAAAGGCTATAAAGGCAGCAGGAACTTATGTCCGAAGTAGCTTTGGCCAGTCCAGTGTGATGAGAGGGCTGCACTATAAGGGTCCCCTCCCCAAGGCTGTGGGCTCTCCTTTCCTGTAGCAGATAAGAGCTGTCTTTGTGCTGCATGCAAGTGTGGCTGCATGTGCATGTGACTCTATGTACCCGTGCTACATGGAACAGTCATGTGCTCTGGTCCCAAACAAGCTGGCCTCAAATCTCACTCATTCACACAGTAGCCTGGACCCTGGGGAGTCATGTCCCAGCTCTGCCACTTACCATCTGTGTGACCTTAGTGGGCTACTTAACCTCTCTGTGCCTCTGAGTCTTCATCTGTACAATGGGGATAATAATAGCACCTTCCTCAGAAGTATATGAGTTTAATACAGTGCCTGGTGCATGGTAGGTGCCATATGGGTGCTGGCTAGTATATTTTTTCAGCAAAGGCTTACTGAGCACCTACTATGTGCCTGGGAGTCTGATAGGTGCTAGGACCGCATACTTATCCAGACAGGCACAATTCCCACCCTCAAGGGGATCTAGCAAGGTTCCTCAGGGCTGCCTCCTTCCACAAAGATGCACTTGCAGGTGGGACAGGTAATGATTGAGACAGAAGACGGGAGAGGTGGCATCAGGGACCCTGCTCTCTCTGGTTTTCCTCCTACCCTTCTGGCTGCACCTCCTCAAGCTGCCCCCTGGCTCCCTGTCCTCCACCAGCCCCAGCTGTGGGGGGCTCCCAGGGCTCTGTGCTTTGCCTCTTCTCTCCCCACTGCCCACCCTCGCCAGCCCACCCACCCTCTCCCATCTCCACAGCCATGGCACCCACATCTCTTTAACCTGGCACACCCAGCTGCCTGCTCAACACCTCCACCTGGGGGTCCACCATGTCCAGATAACAAATCACCCTCCTCCCCCACCAGGTCTACCCTCTTTCTGGGTGCCCATCTTAGAACCTAGCCCTCCCAGCTACCCAGTCACCCAAACCAGTAGCCTGGAAGCCCCCTTGTCATCTCACGCTCCATCACCCCTTCATTCAACCACTAAATCCTATCAACTCTACCTCCTAAATCACCATGAATCCATCCATTTCTCTCCAACCCCACCAGACTCCACCTCCCCCAGTAATAGGTGCTGTTGGTGCCTCACCCAGATCCCTTTCACCAGTGCATTTGCCCCCCAGCTGCTGTGAGCGCTGGCTGTTAACAGCTCACAGCTGCCCTTCTCTGGAGCATTGCCCTCCACCAAGGAAGACTGACCTTATCTGGAAATGCTTGAAGGTTTACAACCCACAGCCAATGGCTGACAGATCCAGGAACAAAAGCCCACTCCCCAGCCCCCTTGCCTCCTGACAAGTCTGACACTCTTCAAGCTCCAGGGCTCCCCTGGGATCAGGCTGAGACCAGACTTCAGCTGACCCCCCTCATCCTTGCCTAGCTTCCTCCCCATCCTATCTCACTCTCTTGTGGGCATCACTTGAAAGAACTCATTTAATAAACCTCTAGACTCAGATCTCCTTCTCCTACTCTGCTTCTCAGGAACCCAATCTAAGAGACCGTCTCCTTGCTGGGCTAGTCAGAGTGACATATCCCAGCCCCTGGGGGAAAACTTGAAGGACAGGTGGGGGCCAGGCTGGGGTAGGGGACCATCGGGCCCTGGGAAGGGAAAGAAAATGAGCCCTGATCCTCCCCACCCATTCTGTATAGGCTGGCCTGAAGGAGCAGCTAGTACCCACCTGGCCTCCCAGACACTGTGATTAAGTTTTGTGCCAGAAGGAGAATGGGGAGCTAGTGCTTTCCCTCCTCCCTTTTTCTTTTCACTTCTCTTTTGCTTTTTTTCAAAGGCTGAGCCCAAGTTAATCAGATAAATTCTTCGCCGGTTGCACCAACAATTTTTCTAAGGTTCAGTCTCCCCAGAGCGACTCATAATTACTCCAGACTGAGACATTAAAGCAAAGGGGAAAGAAGAAGGGGAGAAAAAAATGTTTTTAATTAAAAAATTAATTTTTCCAACAGACCCACTAATGGCTACCCGGCTGTGATGCTTCACTACCCCGGAGACAATCCCCCTCCATCCATCTTTTCCTCATTAAATCTCGAGGAGGGGGGTGGGCCTGGAGAGAGCAGCCCCTCCCTGAACAGAGCTTTCTCACCCTCCAGCTAAAGCATCCAACTCTCTGCCCTCCTGTAGAGTAAGTGGTTGGATTGCAGGAGTCTAGGTGGGAACAGCAGACCCAGAGTGCAGGCTTTGGAGTCAGACAGACACGGGTCCCTAATCAGTCCCTTAGGACATATGCAACCTGGCAGAGCTCCCTGGCACCTCCCTACTCAAGTGAGGTCCTCCGACCAGCAGCATCGACATCACCTGTTAGAAACCAGAATCTAGGGCCCCTCCCCACACCTGTTAGAAACCAGAATCTAGGGCCCCTCCCCAGATCACCTGAATCCAAATCTGTGTTTTAATAAGATCCCTGGTGATTCATGTGCAGACTACATTTTATGAAGCACTGCCTAGACTTCCCTGGTGGCACAGTGGTTAAGCATCCGCGTGCCAATGCAGGGGACACGGGTTCCCTGGTCCAGGAAGATCCCACATGCCGCAGAGCAACTAAGCCTGTGCGCCACAACTACTGAGCCTGTGCTCTAGAGCCCGCAAACCACAACTGCTGAGCCTGCCTGCCACAACTACTGAAGCCCGCGCGCCTAGTGCCCATGCTCCGGAGCAAGAGAAGCCACCGCACTGAGAAGCCCGCACACCACAACGAAGAGTAGCGCCCGCTCTCCACAACTAGAGAAAGCCTTCGCGCAGTGATGAAGACCCAACCCAGCCAAAAAATAAATTAAAAAAAAAAAGAAGAAGAAGAAGAAGCACTGCCGAGTGGCTCTGAGCCTCAGTCATTTCCTCTGGAAAATGGGGAGAATAAGGACCTCTGCCTTACAGCTTAGTTTGCAAGGATTATAAAGATGTAGAAGAAAACAGTTTGGCAAACCATAAAGCAGGAACCTTAAAAAACACTCACTACTTATTACCCTGAGCCACTTTGTTGTTTGCTGTCAAACCTCCTCACATCCAGTAGCATTTCAGGAACTTGATTTGGTGAGCCAGAGGCCTTCCTGCTCACTCAGGCACTTTGTTCCCTGTATCTGGGGCCCAACCAGGAGTCTCTTAAAGGAACTAAAGAGTTTGTAATCAGGGAACTCTCGACCAGAGGAAATAAAGTCACTCACTGTCACAAGCATTCTCCGGGTGCCTCCCCTGCTCACAGCAAGCTAGGAGCTGCTGGGAGTGGGTAGGCTGGGGTGAGGGCAGCTCAAATCCCAATGTCATAGGGATGCAGGTATGCACTCTAGACAGATAGCAATAGCCAGGGCCTCTGATTTTTACTTCATCATTCCCTTCTGGGGTCTTTCCTGAAGACATAATCTCAAGTGTGGACAAAGCTTTATGCTATCAGATTACCTCTAATTAAGAGTAACTGGGGGGCTCTGCTACCCTTGTAGGGTGTGAGAGCTCCCCTTTCTGGTCTCCAACTCTATTGTAATTGAGGTTTCTGTTTATTAACTTTTTACAACATTTTACCTGGAAGTTTTGATTTTTCCCACTCTCAAGAGTCTCCATTCTTGGCAAGAACACTGGAATCACAAATAACTGCTGAGCAATCATCGACAGGAAGACACTGGAACTCACCAAAAAAGATACCCCACATCCAAAGACAAAGGAGAAGCCACAGTGAGACAATAGGAGGGGTACAATCACAATGAAATCAAATCCCATAACTGCTGGGTGGGTGACTCACAAACTGGAGAACACTTATACCACAGGAGTCCACCCACTGGAGTGAAGGTTCTGAGCCCCATTTCAGGCTTCCGAACCTGGGGGTCCAGCAACGGCAGGAGGAATTCCTAGAGAATCAGACTTTGAAGGCTAGCAGGATTTGATTGCAGCAAGACTGGGGGAAACAAAGACTCCACTCTTGGAGGGCACACACAAAGTAGTGTGCACATCGGGACCCAGGGGAAGGAGCAGTGACCCCAGAGGAGACTGAACCAGACCTACCTGCTGGTGTTAGAGGATCTCCCACAGAGGTGGGGGGGTGGCTGTGGCTCACTGAGAGGACAAGGACACTGGCACCAGAAGTTCTGGGAAGTACTCCTTGACGTGAGCACTCCCAGAGTCCGCCATTAGCCCCACAAAAGGGCCTGGGTAGGCTCCAGTGTTGGGTCACCTCAGGCCAAACAACCAACAGGGAGGGAACCCAGCCCCACCCATCAGCAGTCAAGCGGATTAAAGTTTTACTAAGCTCTGCCCACCAGAGCAACAGCCAGCTCTACCCACCACTAGTCCCTCCAATCAGGAAACTTGCACAAGCCTCTTAGACAGCCTCATCCACCAGAGGGCAGACAGCAGAAGCAAGAAGAACAACAATCCCACAGCCTGTGGAGCAAAAACCACATTCACAGAAAGACAGACAAGATGAAAAGGCAGAGGGCTATGTACCAGATGAGGAACAAGATAAAATCCCAGAAAAACAACTAAATGAAGTGGAGATAGGCAACCTTCCAGAAAAAGAATTCAGAATAATGACAGTGAAGATGATCCAGGACCTCAGAAAAAGAATGGAGGCAAAGATCGAGAAGATGCAAGAAATGTTTAACAAAGACCTAGAAGAATTAAAGAACAAACAAACAGAGATGAACAATACAATAACTGAAATGAAAAATACACTAGAATGAATCAATAGCAGAATAACTGAGGCAGAAGAACAGATAAGTGACCTGGAAGACAGAATGGTGGAATTCACTGCCAGAACAGAATAAAGAAAAAAGAATGAAAAGAAATGAAGACAGCCTAAGAGACCTCTGGGACAACATTAAATGCAACAACATTTGCATTATAGGGGTCCCAGAAGGAGAAGAGAGAGAGAAAGGACCCGAGAAAATATTTGAAGAGATTATAGTCGAAAACTTCCCTAACGTGAGAAAGGAAATAGCCACCCAAGTCCAGGAAGTGCAGACAGTCCCATACAGGATAAACCCAAGGAGAAACACGCTGAGACACATAGTAATCAAACTGGCAAAAATTGAAGACAAAGAAAAATTATTGAAAGCACCAAGGGAAAAACAACAAATAACATACAAGGGAACTCCCATAAGGTTAACAGATGATTTCTCAGCAGAAACTCTACAAGCCAGAAGGGAGTGGCATGATATACTTAAAGTGATGAAAGGGAAGAACCTACAACCAAGATTACTCTAACCGCCAAGGATCTCATTCAGATTCGATGGAGAAATCAAAAGCTTTACAGACAAGCAAAAGCTAAGAGAATTCAGCACCACCAAACCAGCTCTACAACAAATGCTAAAGGAACTTCTCTAAGTGGGAAACACAAGAGAAGAAAAGGACCTACAAAAACAAACCCAAAACAATTAAGAAAATGGTCATAGGAACATACATATCGATAATTACCTTGAACGTGAATGGATTAAATGCTCCAACCAAAAGACACAGGCTTGCTGAATGGATACAAAAACAAGACCCATATATATGCTGTCTACAAGAGACCCACTTCAGACCTAGGGACACATACAGACTGAAAGTGAGGGGATGGAAAAAGATATTCCATGCAAATGGAAATCGAAAGAAAGCTGGAGTAGCAATACTCACATCAGATAAAATAAACTTTAAAATAAAGAATGTTACAAGAAACAAGGAAGGACACTACGTAATGATCAAGGGATCAATCCAAGAAGAAGATATAACAATTATAAATATATATGCACCCAACATAGGAACACCTCAGTACATAAGGCAACTGCTAACAGCTCTAAAAGAGGAAATCAACAGTAACACAATAATAGTGGGGGACTTTAACACCTCACTTACACCAATGAACAGATCATCCAAACAGAAAATTAATAAAGAAACACAAGCTTTAAATGACACAATAGACCAGATAGATTTAGTTGACATTTATAGGACATTCCATCCCAAAACAGCAGATTACACTTTCTTCTCAAGTGCACATGGAACATTCTCCAGGATAGATCACATCCTGGGTCACAAATCAAGCCTCAGTAAATTTAAGAAAATTGAAATCATACCAAGCATATTTTCAGACCACAACGCTATGAGATTAGAAACCAATTACAGGGAAAAAAACGTAAAAAACACAAACACATGGAGGCTAAACAATACGTTACTAAATAACCAAGAGATCACTGAATAAATCAAAGAGGAAATCAAAAAATACCTAGAGACAAATGACAATGAAAACACGACAATCCAAAACTTATGGGATGCAGCAAAAGCAGTTCTAACAGGGAAGTTTATAGCTATACAGGCCTACCTCAAGAAACAAGAAAAATCTCGAATAAACTATCTAACCTTACACCTAAAGGAATTACAGAAAGAAGAACAAACAAAACCCAAAGTTAGCAGAAGGAAAGAAATCATAAAGACCAGAGCAGAAATAAATGAAATAGAAACAAAGAAAACAATAGCAAAGATCAATAAAACTAAAAGCTGGTTCTTTGAGAAGATAAACAAAATTGATAAACCATTAGCCAGACTCATCAAGAAAAAGAGGGGGAGGACTCAAATCAATAAAATTAGAAATGAAAAAGGAGAAGCTACAACAGACACCACAGAAATACAAAGCAGCCTAAGAGAATACTACAAGCAACTCTATGCCAATAAAATGGACAACCTGGAAGAAATGGACAAATTCTTAGAAAGGTATAACCTTCCAAGACTGAACCAGGAAGAAATAGAAAATATGAACAGACCAATCACATGTAATGAAATTGAAACTGTAATTAAAAATCTTCCAACAAACAAAAGTCCAGGACCAGATGGCTTTACAGGTGAATTCTATCAAACATTTAGAGAAGAGCTAACACCTATCCTTCTCAAACTCTTCCAAAAAATTGCAGAGGAAGGAACACTCCCAAAGTCATTCTATGAGGCCACCATCACCCTGATACCAAAACCAGACAAAGATACTACAAAAAAAGAAAACTACAGACCAATATCACTGATGAATATAGATGCAAAAATCCTCAACAAAATATTAGCAAACAGAATCCAACAACACATTAAAAGGATCATACACCAAGATCAAGTGGGATTTATCCCAGGGATGCAAGGATTCTTCAATATACGCACATCAAGCAATGTGATACACCATATTAACAAATTGAAGAATAAAAACCATATGATCATTGATAAATATCATTGATAAATGCAGAAAAAGATTTTGACAAAATTCAACACCCATTTATGATAAAAACTCTCCAGAAAGTGGGCATAGAGGGAACTACCTCAACATAATAAAGGCCATATACAACAAACCCACAGCAAACATCATTCTCAATGGTGAAAAACTGAAAGCATTTCCTCTAAGATCAGGAACAAGGCAAGGATGTCCACTCTCACCACTATTATTCAACATAGTTTTGGAAGGCCTAGCCACAGCAATCAGAGAATAAAAAGAAATAAAAGGAATACAAATTGGAAGAGAAGAAGTAAAACTGTCACTCTTTGCAGATGACATGTTACTATACATAGAGAATCCTAAAGATGCCAGCAGTAAACTACTAGAGCTAATCAATGAATTTGGTAAAGTTGCAGGATACAAAATTAATGCACAGAAATCTCTGGCATTCCTACATACTAATGATGAAAAACCTGAAAGAGAAATTAAGGAAACACTCCCATTTACCATTGCAACAAAAAGAATAAAATACCTAGGAATAAACTTACCTAGGGAGACAAAAGACCTGTATGCAGAAAACTATAAGACACTGATGAAAGAAATTAAAGATTATACCAACAGATGGAAAGATATACCATGTTCTTGGATTGAAAGAATCAATATTGTGAAAATGACTATACTACCCAAAGCAATCTACAGATTCAGTGCAATCCCTATCAAATTACCAATGTCATTTTTTACAGAACTAGAACAAAAAATCTTAAAATTTGTATGGAGACACAAAAGACCCTGAATAGCCAAAGCAGTCTTGAGGGGAAAAAGCAGAGCTGGAGGAATCAGACTCCCTGACTTCAGACTATACTACAAAGCTACAGTCATCAAGACAATATGGTACTGGCACAAAAACAGAAGCATAGATCAATGGAACAAGATAGAAAGCCCAGAGACAAACCCACGCACCTATGGTCAACTAATCTATGACAAAAGAGGCAAGGGTATACAATGGAGAAAAGACAGTGTCTTCAGTAAGTGGTGCTGGGAAAACTGGACAGCTACATGTAAAAGAATGAAATTAGAACACTCCCTAACACCATACACAAAAATGAACTCCAAATGGATCAAAGACCTAAATGTAAGACTGGACACTATAAAACTCTTAGAGGAAAACATAGGAAGAACACTCTTTGACATAAATCACAGCAAGATCTTTTCTGATCCACCTCCTAGAGTAATGGAAATAAAAACAAAAATAAACAAATGGGACGTAATGAAACTTCAAAGCTTTTGCACAGCAAAGGAAACCATAAACAAGATGAAAAGACAACCCTCAAAATGGGAGAAAATATTTGCAAACGAATCAACAGACAAAGGATTAATCTCCAAAATATATAAACAGCTCATGCAGTTCAATATTAAAAAAACAAACAACCCAATCCAAAAATGGGCAGAAGACTTAAATAGACATTTCTCCAAAGAAGACATACAGATGGCCAAGAAGCACATGAAAAGCTGCTCAACATCACTAATTATTAGAGAAATGCAAATCAAAACTACAACGAGGTATCACCTCACACCAGTTAGAATGGGCATCATCAGAAAATCTACAAACAACAAATGCTGGAGAGGGTGTGGAGAAAAGGGAACCCTCTTGCACTGTTGGTGGGAATGTAAATTGATACAGCCACTATGGAGAACAGTATGGAGGTTCCTTAAAAAACTAAAAATAGAATTACCACATGACCCAGCAAACCCACTACTGGGCATATACCCAGAGAAAGCCATAATTCAAAAAGACACATGCACCCCAATGTTCATTGCAGCACTGTTTACAATAGCCAGGTCATGGAAGCAACCTAAATGCCCATTGACAGACGAATGGATAAAGAAGAAGTGGTACATATATACAATGGAATATTACTCAGCCATGAAAAGGAACGAAATTGGGTCATTTGTAGAGACGTGGATGGATCTAGAGACTGTCATACAGAGTGAAGTAAGTCAGAAAGAGAAAAACAAATATCGTATATTAACACATATATGTGGAACCTAGAAAAATGGTACAGATGAACCGGTTTGCAGGGCAGAAATAGAGACACAGATGTAGAGAACAAACGTATGGACACCAAGGGGGGGAAAGTGGTGGGCGTGGTGGTAGTGTGATGAATTGGGAGGTTGGGATTGACATAAATACACTAATATGTATAAAATAGATAACTAATAAGAACCTGCTGTATAAAAAATAAAATAAAATTCAAAAAAAATAAAAAAGAGTAACTGGAAATAACACTGAAAGACTGAGCAAATGATAGTAAGGACCTTTGAAATATTAAACTATTAATGACAAGAAATGTTTATAATGTAATGTAGGATATAGAACAGCTATAAACTTATACCTATGTTTAAAAAAATTGTAAACATAAGTTTGTGTGTGTGCAGGTGTGTGTGTCTGGGTTTCTGGCCAGAGAATGCTGTAGTCCTGGTTTCCAGGGTCTCTATAAGCCCAAGTCCCCATAGCCAGGGCATCCTGTAAGCAAGGCCCCGCCCAGGGAGAAGAGGGCTGAGGGAGGAAGAGAAAATAACAGAGGAGAAGGATCAGGGCCACAGCAGACAGAGCCAGAGTTCAGGGCTTATCTCCAGCACCCACAGAGAACTGCAGAGACCAACAGAAGGAAAACAGAGAATGAGGCAGCCATGGACCACATTGCAGGGGTGTGAGGGGAAGGCTGAAGCCTCAAGATGGAGCTCACTCTAAGCCATGGAATGTAGGGCAGAGCAGCTCCCAGTATACTCCAGGCGTGGCTCCTGGAACTGGGGCCAAAGCTTCAGCATCAAGCCTTACAGTTAACGTTAGCCCAGAATCGGCAGGAACTGACACCTTGTCACAATATCGAAAGGTCTTTGGCACTGGCAGTGTTTAGGGGGAAAGGTGCTGGGGTTATAGTAATGTTGAAGTCTATCCAATAGCTAAAGCGAGTGGAGCTTCAGTCAAAATGCTTCTCTAAATTTGTGCTCTGTGGGCCTACCACTAACTCCCTCTACTTTTCTGCAAAACTTTAACAGTGACAGAGAAAATTTAAAAAGAAAAAATAATAAATAAGGCATAACCTAGGAAGGCCAGAGGAAGATGACCCAGCAAAGCCACATTCTGGCTCTGGGACTGGATTTGCAATACCTACAAAATCACCAAGGGATAAGAGCCTTAAGCAGGGTATAAAAGGAGGGTAAAACCAAAATTTTAGACAATAATAAAAAAAAAAATAAGACCTGGCTTTGCACTTGGAACTTCAGGGGATTAAGGGAGCAACTGCAAAACCAACAGTTGTTAGGGACAAAAAAACAGAGAAAAACTTTGTTTTGAAAGTTATCACTTGTTTGGGTAACCCCATTATATCT
The DNA here is from genome assembly GCF_028023285.1 of Balaenoptera ricei. NCBI lineage: Eukaryota > Metazoa > Chordata > Mammalia > Artiodactyla > Balaenopteridae > Balaenoptera > Balaenoptera ricei. The sequence goes on from NC_082640.1 coordinate 61,654,091, forward strand.
GATGTTTTTCTTTTCAGGAGGCTTGATAATGGACTTTATTTCTTTTTTTTAATCAGTCATCAATTTTATACACATCAGTGTATACATGTCAATCCCAATTGCCCAATTCAGCACACCACCATCCACACCCCGCCGTGGTTTTCCCCCCTTGGTGTCTATACGTTTGTTCTCTACATCTGTGTCTCAACTTCTGCCCTGCAAACCGGTTTGATAATGGACTTTAAATACAGGCCTGAATGTTTTGACCAGGGAGTGGGGGTAGAAATCTTTGCCAAATACTTTTAGGCTTCCTACCTCATCCCCATCCTCTCAACACCCAGTGAAGTGGAGGGCTGGGCTATCACTGAGGGCCAGAGAGGCAGAGTCTGTGGACAATGGTTAGTGGCACAGCCAGAAACAGAATCCATGTCCCAGCCCCCCCACAACCCCAGTTTTTCCTGTGTCTCCCCAGGCCACCTCCTAGTTGCAGGGGGTTGTGAAGTATCTTTCCTTGAAGTCTCCTTCCTGGGGCTGATTCAAACCAACCTCGGGCATATGACCTCATTCAAGATGCCAGAGGTGAGAAAACGCCAATGGCCCTGGGGGACACTGCCAAGCAGTCCGGGCTCCCCTCACTCTCACTCGGGGAGTACGACAGATCTGAGACCAGGAGAGCTCTGCACTGGAGCGCAGTCTCCAGCTCCTGGTGTTTTTTTTGTTTGTTTGTTTGTTTGTTTTGTTTTGTTTTGTTTTTTGCTTTTTTAATAAATTTATTTATTTTATTTATATATTTTTGGCTGTATTGGGTCTCCGTTGCTGCGCGCGGGCTTTTTCTAGTTGTGGCGAGAGGGGGCTTCTCTTCGTTGCGGTGCGCGGGCTTCTCATTGCGGTGGCTTCTCTCGTTGTGGAGCACGGGCTCTAGGCACACGAGCTTCAGTAGTTGTGGCACGCGGGCTCAGTAGTTGTGGCTCGTGGGCTCTAGAGCGCAGTCTCAGGAGTTGTGGCGCACGGGCTTAGTTGCTCTGCGGCATGTGGGATCTTCCCGGACCAGGGCTTGAACCCGTGTCCCCTGCATTGGCAGGCGGATTCTTAACCACTGCGCCACCAGGGAAGCCCCACCTGGTGTTTGAGGCTCACCTTTGCAGGCAGACAGCAGGGAGGGGCTGCCTTATAAGATCAAAGACAGCGTTTTCCAGATGGACAGAAGAAAAAGCTCTTGTGAAGAAAATCATCGTTCTTTGGATCTGCTTAAGGTGATGCCCAGCCGTTCTTTAGTTAATCTCTCCACCTACTTAGGAAGAAAGGTAAATCATTGACAGCTTCTCACTAGAATGACTTGGCCCAATATTGTGGTTATAAAACCTTAGGCTGGTAAATTCCCTCATCTGTGAAATGTCCTTCCCCAGACAGCTACTGGAGCACGGCAGACATCCAGCGACCTGAGAGTGGGCACAATTAGATCCAGCCTGAGATGGGCCAGAGAGGCCTGCACTGCCACCCTTCTCCCTGCATGGTCTGCTCCATGTTTATTGAGTCACGATGGCATCTGGTTCCCCCACAAGCTCTGACCTAATGGGTTGGACTCTAAGACAACCTTAAGGAGAGTCACCAACCACTGGCCTGGGGGCTAGTAACATGTTTCCCTGGAGGAGCAAGAAGGATGCCCTCATTGCCTGGGGTTCCTGTGGAGTGAAGGGAAGACAGAATCAGCGTGCCCACCCAATTCCTTCACACTGTCATGATCTTGGAAGAAAACACTCTGCAATTTGCTTTGAAATCTTAAAAAAAAAACAAAAAAACTAAGTCACAGAGTAGTCAAGGTTGAAAGGAACCTCAGAGAACAACTGGTCCAACCCCGTGACTGTTCTGAGAAGGAAACTAAGGCCCAAGGTCACACAAGGAGGATGAGGTGGGCCTGAGTCCGCAGCCCCCAGGGTTGGCCTCCGCTGCCTGCAGCTCACATCCCCAAGACCCAAGCTGCAACGGGGACTGAATCTCGGCTGCCCAGAGGGGAAGTCTAAGGAGCAGGAGAGAGAGGAAAAGAAGGGGGAGGACAAAACACAGGGTGGCAGGAAGCAGTGTGAATTTGCTCAGCCCAGTTGTACTTGATCAATCGTACGCGGGGTGCGGGAACGGGAGCGGGAGCCGCTGCTGGAACCACAGATCCCCGGAGTCCCATCACTCAGCGATATGGTAATAAAGTGGCCGGGGCTGGAAAAATGCTATGAGATTCCAGAGAGCTCAGTCTCATCCTGCTGGGTTATAACCCTGTTATTGACACCCCTGAGGCTTGTTCTGTCTCCTTCGGCCCCAGGGGGGGATGCAGCCTGACCCAAGCCCAGGGCTGGGAGAGAGGGGAGGTAGGTGGCGGGAGAAACTGACTCCCCAGGGCCACACCTGCCATCAGTGTCCCTTCTCCCTGAACCCCAACTCCTGTGTCCACTGAGGCTTCAGCCATTCACGGGCTGTGCCAGGAGGGACAGTGGGAGGAGAAACTGGGGTCAGGCTTGAGGGTCCTGGAGTGCACAGTCCTCACCTGCCAAAAGGTTAGCAGATAGCAGAGATTGTGCGGTTCAGCTGTTCATACTCAGAAGACAGAAAAGGCCATGGGGGTTTCAGAGGGGAAGACAAGCTTCCGGGGGGAGGTGCAGCTACACCGGGCTGTGAGGGTCATAATTCTATTCCGGAACCATTGCCACAGGCTCCTGCAGACCATCCTCCTCCTCCCCTCCTCCCACACGTGGATCAGAGAGCATCCTAAACAGCAGGTGCCCACTGTCATTCTACATGAAACTTTCCCCAGCATGCCAGCACTTCCAGGAGAAAGTCAAAATCCCATCATGTAACAATAATATTCAGCCATAAACAGAAATGAAATTCTGATACATGCTACAACATGGGTGAAACTTGGAATCATTATGCCAAGTGAAATAAGCCAGACACAAAAGGACAAATATTATATGATTCCACTTATAGGCTGTACCTAGAATAGGCAAATTAGTAGAGACAGAAAGTAGAATGGTGGCCGTCAGGGGCTGGAGGCAGAGGAGGGGGGAGGGGAATTATTGCTTAATGGGTACAGAGTTTCTGTTTGGGAAAATGAAAAAGTTCTTGAAATGGATAGTGGTAATGGTTGCACTACATTGTGAATGTACTTAATGCCAATGACTTGTACACTTAAAAATGGTTAAAATGGTAAATAAACTTCATGTTATATATATTTTACTACAATTTTTTAAAAATCCTTACCCTTGAAACTAATGTTGTATGTCAATTATACCTCAATTTTTAAAAAATCCATCACACGCTGCCATGCAAGGCGCCTGCCACCTCTCCCTAATTTCAAGAGGGCATGGGACTTCCCTGGTGGCACAGTAGTTAAGAGTCCACCTACCAATGCAGGGGACACAGGTTTGATCCCTGGTCCGGGAAGATCCCACATGCCACAGAGCAACTAAGCCCGTGCGCCATAACTACTGAAACCCGCGCGCCTAGAGCCCGTGCTCCGCAACAAGAGAAGCCACCGCAATGAGAAGCCTGCACACTGCAACAAAGAGTAGCCCCTGCTCGCTGCAACTAGAGAAAGTCCGTGCGCACCAACAAAGACCCAACGCAGCCAAAAATAAAATATAATAAAATAAAAAGAGAGCATGTGCCTAGAATGATGGGAGAACCAGAAGACTTGCTGAGCACAGGTAAAGTCACCACAGGCACGCAGTTCATCCCCTGAATGAGCCTCTGTCCTAGCCTCTGCAAACTGATGCCGCCTCCTGTCGGCACCATGTCCTGTCCTGTCTCCGTGCCTTTGCACATGCTGTTCCTTGGCCTAGAACTCCAGCTCCTCCTTCACTTCCTGGCTAATGCCAGCTGGTTCTTCAGGACTCCACGGATGTGCCACCTCTCTGTGAATTCTCCCCCACCGTGCTCGCTACACAAGCAGAGTTAGAGCCACCCTCCTCTGGGCATCCACATCTCCTTGGATGCCTGCATCAAGGACCCTATGCTGACAGGTGCTGAATTTGTGGACACATAAGATGATACCACCCTCTTGCAGTGAGGCTGGACAAGACAGCCCAAGACATCAGAGAGAAGAGTCCAGTTTCACTTGCTGTAGGTATTCTTAATTAAAGCAACAACAATAAGCTACATCGCTGATCAGAGGTAGAATCTGGGTTACCTCCTCAGCACTTTCAATTTGAACGTAAGCCATGGTTCAAAAGCAGTAGATTCATTTCTAGGGTCAAGCTTAATATTAACTTCCCAAGAGAATGTAGTGATATTTTGGTCCACCAGCAACTGAGAAAAAAACAGAAGATAAGGACTTAGAGAAAATCAAAAGAGCAGCTAAAAGCTGGAGCTACACATCTCTCTAGGAGAATTTTTAAGTGGCCCCAACTAGAAGAACTTAAAACATGGATATTAGCTTAAAACCTTTATGATCTATAAAAATGATAATCTACCAATCAAGATTTGATTTCCTATTCTATTTCGGTACAGAGGATACTGAATTTACATAAGTAAAATCACATTCACTAGACAGATGGATAGATAGATAGATAAATAGAGACATGGAGACATAGAGACATAGACATATATGTAACTAAAAATACTTAGATTATTTGAATCCTTGTAAATCCACGATGTGACTTGCACCCCTGCACATCTTATACATCAGCAAGTCCACTACTGTGTCTATATCCCTGTTTCCTCATCTAGACTGGGAACCACTTGAAGACAGGTCCCTTTGTTTGTGGTCCCAGCCCAACAGGGTTTGGTGCTTTGTAATTTAATGAGTTAGTCTTTGTTTCTCCAGCACCCAGCACAGGATGTGGTTCTCAGCCAAAGCTTAGTATGTACTGGAAAAAAGGAAGGAAGGAAAGACCCGACCACTGACACAGTGTCCTCCACTGTAAAATGGCCCGCCTCCTGCCATAAGCACGTGGAGAAGCAGAAGTAGCTGCAGACAGAGAGCTGTGTGTCCCTGCTCACTAGTCTGCCCACTGGGGAGGACGGCAGTAAGGTGAGGAGGCCCGGCAGAGTTGCCTCTGTCACTGAGAGGCCAGAACTCCTGGGTTCTGGGGCCGCGAAGGCTGAGGCAGGAGCCGCATGGAACTCTCCATGAACTGAGAGCAGCTCAAAATCTGCAGTTTGGGATGATGAAATCCAAGTGAAATTTCAAGACAAGACTGTTCACAGTAGCAGTGTTTGTAAAAGCAAAAAACAAAACAAACACAAACAAATAAATCCTGAACAATCTAAATGCTCTTTGAAAAGAAAATGGGTACATGGGGGTAGAATCATTCTATGAAATACTGAACTGTAATAAAACAGGAGAAATCACAGCTACACACAATCGTATGAATAAATCTTAGCAACATAATGTTGAGTGAAGAAGTAAATCTCAGAAGATCACATGTAACATGATGGATGCCTTTCTATAAGGTTCACAACTAAAATCAAAAACATATTTTCACTCATCACAAGGAAAAAAAGTTTTCTATTTCTTTAATGTTGTAGCTATATGAGATGACGGATGTTCACTAAACCTATCGTGGTCATCATTTCATGATGTACGTAAGTAAAATCATTATGCTCTACGCCTTAAACTTACACAGCGCTGTACATCAATAATATCTCAATAAAAACAGAAGAAAAACAAAAACAAAAACCTATTATTTCGGTATACACAGGTATGTGATTTTGGTAACATTACCGAAGCTCGACAAAACTTCCAGTTCTTCCTTCTTTCTAGGTACCTGCCCTCTTGAAATTAGGGAGAGCCGTGAGAAGAGCTTTGGCAGTGAAACGTCACCGAAGTGTTCAGTGTCACTTTTGGGCAGAAACATCTAACTACGTGTGCTTTGTTCTTACTCTCTTCCCCTCCCAAAGCAAACCCCAGATCTTAGTGTTGAATAGCAAGCTCACAGGATGGTGGCTGCACGGTGCCTGGGGCCCATGTCCGCAATGGTCTCCGCCAATCTACATTGGCCATGTAGCATGAGTGAGAAATAAACTTTTGTTGGGTAAAGCTACTGACATTAGGGGTTATTTGTTACTGTGGCATAACCTAGTTTATCCTGACTGATACAATAATAAAATTATATTAAAAGTCAAGAGAATAATAAACACAAAATTCAGCATCGTAATTAACTCTGAGAGGGAGGCAGGAGAATAGGATAGGGTAGGAGCACAAGACAGGTGCAAATATTGTTAAGGCTATAGATCTTGGGTTGAGTTCTGAGCCCATACGTGTTCACTATATTGTTGTAAACAAAAATATATCACTGTAAACTAATGACTTCATTAATTAAAGTGGCCCTGCATGGGCCAATAATGAGTGTGTCATAACCAGGGGTTGTGGTTACCCAGCTCCGTGTACCTGAGGTCCATTTAAAAAGGAAAAGAAAAGAAAAGAGAGTGTCGTTCAGATATGAGCTGGAAACCCAGCCACCGTACCTGCCAAAGGGCGCTTGCCTCTCATCTTGTAGCAATGAACACCCACCAAAGTGCGGAAGGAGGGCAGGGGATGAGCTCAGATGTGTGGCTTTTTTCCTTAATTCCCTGAGGTCCAGGGCCAGAGATGCCATTCCCCACAGCCCCTCCTCCAGACTCCCCCAAGGAAACTGTCCAGCCAGCTGGTGGGGGAGGTGGGAGACTGGAGCATCACAGAGCCTTTGTTCCTGGCAGCTTATCAAATCCGCCCAAAGCCTCATTTCAATACATTTGCATGAAATGGTTTCATCCCAGAGTCTCCTCCTCCCTATCCCCATCGCCGCCCCACCCCGCCCCCAGGGTGCTCGCAGGCCTGGCCTGGCTCAGTGTCCTCACAGGCCCCTGGACCAACACCAGGCCCCCTTTGATGATGTCATATTTACCAGGAAGAATTCTGCTTTTTCTGCACGCCGGGCATCATGAATCTTGCATAATTTTTTCTCCCTCAACCATGATGCTAAAATCACTGCATTCGATGGGGAGCTATTGGGGAGTTTTCAGCAGAAGAGGATGTGGTGGGATTTGCAACTTGAAGGCTGCTCTAGTTACCAATGAGGGACAAGGGTGGAGGCGGGGGGACCACTGGGGCAACAAACAAGGCATCCGAACTTGGGGTGGGGGGAGGGCGGCAGAGGTGTGGGAGGCCCCTGGGCAGACCCAAGAGCCACTCAGAAGGTGGAATCAAGAACTTGGCAGAGAGTCAGAGAGGCAAAGCCTGACTCCACGGTCACTGGGGAGGAAAGAGGAGCAGGCCTGCCACCCACCTGCTCCCGACACCACTCGGGGTGTGGAGAGGGAGAGAAATATCCAGGGAAATGCCTGCATGGGGTTGTGGCCTCTGGAGGAGACTGGGCCGTAGGAGGGTGTGAGGCGGGGACAGCCATTTATCTTTGAACTTTTAAAACTAGTTGTATATATTAATTTGACCCAAAAAAATCAACTGAAAAAAAAGCACTTAAGAGTCAGAGCTCCTCAGTCATGCTTTCTTACACATGTGAGGTTCTGGGAGTTCATAGTCCGAGAAATTATGCACCAAGTTGGGTTATGTGGGTGCAGGTTTTTTCTGAAAAGGGGTCTATATGTTTTATTGGATTCTCAAAAGAGCCTGGTGACCTGGTAATACTAATTAACATTTATATAATACCATACTTCAGGCTCTGCACTATATATATGTTCATTTAATCCTCACAGCAGCCCTGTGAGAGACAATCTATTGTCATCCCCATTTTACATATGTAGGGACTGAGGCACAGGGAGACTAAGCAAGGTGCTGCAGTTTGCTCAGGTTAGTGAGATTTGAGTCTCCAGAGCGTCAGCCACTAACCTGGACCCAGTCTGGTTCTATACTGAACTTGCTCAGACGGACAAGTAAGGTCGCAGGCACAAGCGTTCACCCCAGATCTGAGGACAGACAAAGCTGGGCAGCCAGGGCGCGTGGACCTCTGCGCTCCCAGCCCTTCTCATGATCAAGTTCAGGAGCAATAGGAAATCTGGGCCCCTCACTGTCATCCCGGCCCATGGCAGGAAAGGCAATTTTGTGCCAGGGTCATCTCAGGAGCAAACGTCGGGGAGGGAAGCCTCCCCCCAACACCCACTGGTACCCCTGCTGCTACTGGCCCCCCAGGCACCACTGCAGAGACCAGCCTAGCCTGGCCGACCCCCTGCAGGGACAGGGATCCTCCTTCCTCAATAACCAAGCCTTGTTGTCTCCCTGGCCTCTCCTCCACACCTCTGCCCTCAGCCTCATCTGTGGCTGAGGACGAGCCCCAGGCTGTCCACGCTGGGTGGGCCCAGCACCTCTAGCCTCACTTTCCCTGTCTCTCCTCCCTGCTGTCTAGCCTGAGCAGGGGTTGGTCCCTGCCCACCAGGTCTTGTCCTCTGAAGCCTTGACTGGGTCTAGCCCCGCTCCCTCCTGGGAGTACGTGAGCCCCTCGGCCAGGCTGGAGCCCTCCCCCAGGGAACTGTGGCAGAGGCAGGGCCTGGAGTAGAGGCAGGGTAAGAGGCTGCCAGCAGGGTGGGGCTGCCTCAGGAAGTAGTGAGGGTCCTGCCCTAGGAGACATGTGAGCAGAGGCTGAACCCCCAGTCTCTGAGAGGGGCCTGGACCAGCGGTCATGCCCAGATCTCCAATTCTCCCCTTCTAGGACTCCGTGGGGGGCATGGCGACACTCACAGGATGTCACAATAGCATGTACAATGGGCTCCAACCAGATGGACCTCAGAGCCTGCTCTACCTTGATTTCACGGAGGGACAGTGGCTTGTCCAAGGTGCCACAGCATCTTGAGGTGCACTAGGGGAAGGGCAGCCCTGGGGGGAGAGGGATAGGCTTGGAGGAGTGGCTGGTCCCTTGAGCAGGAGGATCCGAGTAGCTTCCTGGAGGACAGAAGACATACACGAGGGTCCCTCAAGGTAGATGGGACATCTTCAGACAAAGCAGGAGATGGCTGGAGTCAGACATCCCGATGGTGGGTCTCAGTGGGGACGCTGAGAACTTGAATGCCCAGCCTAGCAGGAGAGTCCCCTGTCGACAGCCCCCCACCCCGCAGCCCACCTAGGACAGAACCCATCCTGGTGCCCCATCTCAGCCTGACAGGGGGAATGTCTCAATTATCCTAACAGTGTGGCAGTCGGTGGGGGGCGGTTCTGGGCCTCCCCCACCCACCCTCAAGTCAGAGCTCTGTCTGCCCGCCACAGCCTTCCCAGAGCAGGGTCCTGGCTCTCACCAGCCCCACCCACCTCCGGGCCCCGCAGGCGGCGCCGACACTGGAGAGGTTGCCCCAGCTGCAGCTCCTGAGCTGATTTTCCCCGGTTCCGGTGGCATCAGCCAAGAGGGAGCAGGCTATTTTTAGCGGGTTCTCCGCAGCAGCGAGAGGGCTCAGAAGTGCCAGCGTGGTCGGTCCCACACCGTTCTCAGCTTTTAGCTCTTGCAGGGAATGATTCTCTCACCCAGCACGCTCTGATCACCAGGGTGACCTGAGCAGCTGCCACGCATCTCCTTGTGGGCTAAGCCCGCAGGCGGGAGACATGAGAGGAGCCAGGGCAGAACTCCCCACCACTCTGGTGCCCGTCACATTCCAGGACCATGGGGGCAGAGGGTGGGGTGGGTGAGTGACTTCACTGGACTTCGTTGACTTGATTTGCATAGCCTACCTGGTGCTTCACGGGGTGTGAGGAACATTCCAGGAGCCCACCTGCCTCCGCCCTTTGCAGAAGGACATGCCATGGAGGGGGTAGACATAGGTCACCCCAGTGAAGAGGAGCTCTTCGAGAAGGGCCCCACACTCCCCTCGACAGGGGTCAGACACTCAAATGTTTTCAGGGGGGTTCAGCGAGTGCCAGGAGTGAAATGATCTGCTTTGCATGTAAATGGTTCGTGCCATTCTTCAGTTCCACAGAGGGATGTATGCACACTGTGTTGATAGGTCTTCTCGTTTTTTTAAGAGAACTTTAAAATTCAAAATCTGTTGTGGAATCTCCCAGGTTTTAAATGTTGGCACCCAGGTCAAATTTTAAAAGAACATTGTGTGATTTAAACAGAACACATTCAGGAACCACACCTGATCCACAGGCCAGGAGATGGGAGCAGTGTTAACAGTGGGGCCAGCTTTCCAATGCCTCTCTTGCCCCAAACCAAGATGTGTCCCCATGGGAGGCCCCTCCATACCAGGGGGCAGAGCAGGCCTCAGGACCCCAGATCCCAAAGGACAAGGCACCACACTTTAGGGCCCATCCAGCATTTTTCAAACAGTGGTCCAGGGAAACCAGTTCCTAGAGCAGTTCAAAGATGTTCCTTATTTATGGGCAAACACTCTGGGAATCTCTGCCTTAATTAAAGCAAAACAGACTTCTTTACTACAGGACTTGTCTGAGCCTTTAACATGCAACAAAGCGCCTTGTGAATCTCTGGCAGCTGGAGCATATGCAGTGCTTCTCAAAATAGTTCCACGCGGACCCCATTTTCAAGGCAGGCATACACATTAACTCTGGAAAAACACTAGTGTTCTATGGAATATGGTTCTGGAAGTAGGGCTCACAACACTGACCTAGGCAGTCCACAAACCAACATCCTAGGGTGGCTGGAGCACAGGAAGGGTGTGGAGAGGGTCATCGGAGAAGCTGAGACCAGCAGGCACTGGTCAGGAGCATGGCTGTGTCCTCAGGGCAGTGGGAACCATCAAAGGGTTTAGACAAGGAGGGGTGTAGTTGGTGGACCGCTCTCACTGCGTGGCGAGCAGACTGAAGAAGGGACACCAGGCCGGAGGCAGGGAAGCTGGTGCAGAGGGAATGGGTCCCAGGGATGTTTTGGAGGTGGAACGAATTGTCAGGACTAGGTGGCTGGAAGGCTGTGGGGAGTGTAGGGGAGGGAGGAGGTGAAGACGAGGCCAGGCGATAGGCTAAATGGGCAGAGCCCAGACCGAGGCTCTGAGCCAAAGGAGGGGAGAACTTCAGAGCCCAGGCTGGGAATCGGTCCTCTCCCTGCCTGTCTCATCAGGGAGCCGGCTTCAGGTAAACTTCAGACACCTGGGGTTCCCATGGCAACCAGGAGAGCGAATCAGCTGAGCATCTGGGCAAGCAGAAGGTGGGGAAGGGGTCAGGAAGGGTTTCTGGCCTGATCAGTGTGCTGTGGGCCCCAGGGGTTCAGAACCTTGTCACCCCGTCCCCCAGGCAGCTGGCAGTGGCCAAGGGGTGGTCAGGAGAGAAAAGCTCCTACCCCCCAAGGCTCCTGATCCCAGAGCCAAGTTAGGAGGGTTGTGTGGGTTCTTGCTGCTGCAGTAAACCCAGCCCCGTTCTGGGACCAGGCTTGTGTCCCTCATCTTTCAGCAGCCCTGGTTACTTCCTCTGAGAGAAAAGGCAGGGCGATTCCCATGACTGTGTTTCCTGCTGCCCTCACAACCACGAGGCTAATTTTAGCCCTGACATCAGCTTGTATCTTGGGTGCTGGGTCGGAAAGGGCCGTGTGTCTGCCCAGCTCAGAATGTAGGCCCCGGGAGCCCTACCCTCAAACGAACCAAGCAGCTCAGCCAAACAGCCCTTCTGACACTCCCACCTCCACCCCCAGCACCCACCTCCCTCTCCACACCCTCTCCCACCCTCAGCCCTCCAGGAGCTGACCCTGCCCACTTTTCGGTTAACTCCCAAGGCTCTTGGCTCTCTCACCAACCGAGTTTAGACTGGTTGGTAGTCAGCTCCCCCAGTCTCCAACGCAGAGCAAACATGCTACACCATCTATGTCGACAAAGATAGGATGCTTCCAGCAACCCCAGAACCACATGCTAAGATCCCACCTTGTGGCGCTGATCAAATATCACCCCCTCCATGAAGCACCGCTACTCCTCAGTCAAAGCTAAATTCTCCCTCATCTGTGCACCCCAAGCTCCCTGTGTCCCCATATGTCACTGTTTTTGGACACATTGTCTCCCACATAAGACTCTAAGCCCCTGAGAGCAAGGACTGAGTCTTGTTCATCTCCGTCCCCCCATAAGCCCAGCATGGTGCTTGGCACACGGTAGGCATTGCTGGAGCCCAGGTCGAGGGGGCCGGGGTGGGGGGCGTGAGTGTAGCCTCTGAGCCAGGGAGGACAAGGCTGCTGAGCCCAGCTCAGCCACCAGTTTGCCCAGTGGTCGTGGTCCCCTGTCCCCTCTCCCTCCCTCCAAGGAAAACAGGATCACTCCCAGGTCTGATGGCTTCCTCTGGGTCACCCTGCAGCCTATGAATATCTGACCTCCGAGGCCACGCTGTGGGCTGTGCACTGACTGTTGGCCTGATGGGAAATAACCCAGACCAGACTGTCCCGCTAAGTAACTTGACCTGGGACCTTCCACGTGATGCAGTCAGTTCATGGCAGAGGCAGAAGCGAAGAGCATACGTCTAGAGTGGCCAGGATGTAGAGTCAGGACCACAATGGAGATGTAGGAGATGAAGATGAGGAACAAGCAAGGAAGAGAAGGAACAGTTCCATCCCAGGCTCAGCCCCAACCCTCCCTCCACTGATGCCCCTGCCTCCCACTCAGTCCCACCCACCCAGCCCCACCCCAATCCCTGCTCTGTGCAGAGGCCCTGGGCCATTCTGCCTGGCAGGTTCGTGAGGCTGATTCAGTGCCTGCAACCCCCCTAAATAGACTCCCCATGCAGCCCATGTGGTGGGTGACGGTCCAGCTCCCTCTTGCCCAGGTGGACTCTCGCTCAGGGCAGGGAAGCCCAACCTTGCCCCTCCCTGGAGGAGAAGGCTCTGGGATGGCGGAAGGACCACAGCAGGGAGAACACTGTGCCCTCCCACGGAGGCCAATGGCTTCTCTGCTGTGGGAAAGTGGGCTCCCGAACACAGCTATGGGCCCCAGGCCAAAGGAAAAGACACCCCTCAGCTGTGCAGGCCGCAGGTCTCCAAGTCCATGCTCCCGCTCTGGGAAGAGAGACAGGGAGTTTCCTCAGGGCCTCTACCTGCCAGCCCACAGAGAAGGGTCCAGACAAGCCAGCATCAGGCAAGGCCCATGACCTCTCCAGCGGGCGCCAGAGAGCTCCCTGCCCACGGGCCAGGGCCTCTGCTGTCCAGTCCTGCTGCAAGGACCCTGATGCTTAACCTCCTAGACTGGCAGCTGTGGATGTGCTGGGCTGAGGCAGGATACGTGGAGGCCACCACTGGCCACGTGATTCTCCCCCTGGGTCTCAGTTGCCCCTTGTGTGAGCTCCTGAGGGCAGGACCCAGGGTGGCCCCTCTGTCTCCCAGTCTGGACATTCTCCCAGGCAGGGGTGGAGCTCTTCTGATTCTATCCAAGGGCACCAGGGCTGGGCACACGCCAGGCCTGACACAGATTTGTTCCCTCCCACCCCCCTGAGCCAGGAGATGCTGGAGGAGGGGAAGCTGGAGAGGCCCCGAAGCCTGGGATGGAGCAGGCCCAGGAATGACCACCCTGCCTTGCCTCACCCCCACCACGGGCAGCAATCCCCAAGGAGCCACTTCTCCAGGAGAAGAGACCCAGGTGGCAGCCGGTGGTCACATAGCCGTCTCAGAAATGCTCCTGGCAGCCAAACATAAGTGCCCGTGCCACCGTGAGTAGCAGAGCTGGTAAATTACCACTGAGGGTTGCACACACACTCCCTCTCTATTTACATCTGCCTTGGTGCCTAAAAATGGATATTTATGCATTTTCAATATTCAGGGCAAACGCTCCATCACTCAGCACTGCGTGTCTGCAGCACATTACCCGGGCCCCGCCGAGACATTACTCTTCCACCTGGTGTGCTAAACCACTTGGTTTGCTTCCAAGTACGGCCTAGACCCTGAGCCCCTGCAGAGCCCCCACCCCCATCTGCAGGCCTGTGTGCCCCAAGGGGAAGTGGAGGGAACAAAGGGCCAGGCCAGCCTCCCCTCGGGGCCCCAGGGCCCACTCAGAGACTGGCTCCTCTCCCCCACTTTACAGACAAGCAGCCAGGACTCAGAGAGGTAGGGTGGCCTGGGCAAGGTCACACAGCATCTCCTCTAGGTCAGGGTTACACCCCCATGTCCCCAGGTGGAGTGGCTCCCTCGTCACCAAGGAAAGTGGCGGAGCTGGGCTGTCTCTCCCGCTCTCCCAATCCTTCTTTGCCTCCTTTACTTGAGGTCCGTCTCCTCTGGCTCTGATTCTCTCTCTAGATTCCTCTCTGTGTCTCTGCACCTGGCTGGCTCTCACCAGCTCAGTCTCAGTGTCTCTCACATCTTTCTCTGTCTCTCCTTAGTGTTCGCATCTCTTTCATCTATGGTCCCTGTGTCTCTCTGTCTTCCTCCCACCCATACCCCACACACGCACCCTTTCTCTTCCTCAGAGCCCCTTTGTCCACCCTATCTCCCCAGCTTCGTCTTGGGTCTGAGATCAGGGCAAGGGGGAGGGAGATGTACTGATGTCCAGGAGGGGCCTCCTTGGGCAGTCGTATCTCCCCCACACTGGCCCTGTGAAAGGGGAGCCTCCACGGCCCCTGAGCTGAGAGACCCACAGAGCAGAGTGGGGCTGAGGTGAGAGGTTCAGGGGGGCAGATTTCCACTCACTGGAAGCAAGTGAAAGATGGGCTGAGTTTCCCATCCCAGGATGTGCAAGATTTCTACATCAGCCCAACCACTTGACTTTAAAGGACCCATCTGGTTTGGTGATTGGGGCTGAGTGATGGGGTCCTGGGCCTGCCCTGAGCTGAAAGGGTTAATGCCCTGGGCCCTGAGGGCCTCTCACACCTGCTCCCACTCCCCCTTCACCTGCACCCCTCCAGCTGCTCCTTTTGCGCTCTCGCTCTCCCTCTCGCTCTAGCTCTCGCTCTCTCTCTCTCTCCATCCATCCCTCTCTCCCTCTGTCAGGAATGATAAGAATTAATTAAATGTGTCCTCAGCTCCTGTCTGCTCACTTCCCCCAGGGAATTAACCAGTCCCAGCACTTCAGGCCTTGTTAGATTCCAAGAAAAACATACCACTTGTGCACTCTGTAACATGTATGTGTGCACGTAGCTGTCCCTGCACACAAAGGTGCACACAGGGGCGGTGTGCTATTGCATGTTTCTGCATGTCCCGTCTGCTGGCTCATCAACATATACAAGACTGTGTACAACTCCATATGCGCTCCTGAATCTGGAGACACATGTCAGGATGTTGGTGTGAATATGCATATGAGTCTCTTGGTGTGGCCGTGTGTCTACACCCTGAGTGGGCATGCATACGTGTGCATCATATGTCTTCACATTCAGGTTCACTCTGTGTGTGGACAGGTCTCTACTGAGTCTCTGTGCTTGTGCTGTGAGTCTGAGTAGACCTCATTACCATGCAAGTCTGTTTGGATGTAAACATATACGTCTCTGTGTTCTGGGTGTGTGTGTGTGTGTGTGTGTGTGTGTGCATAAACCTATGTGTGCACATCTAACAGTATGCATGCACTGGTGCATGAGCATGTGTGGGGGGCACATGGGCCGTGTGTGTGCCGTGTACACACACCCATACACCCGGGCTGCCTTACACTCACATCTCCTTCCTGGCTCCCCCGGGAGCCAGCAGCCTTGTCCCCAGCAAGAGCCATCGTGCCGCATCTCCGGGGGGATGATGGTGGCAGCAGTGGCAGTACGGGTGGCAGAAGTCCGAAGTTAGGAAGGGGGAGGTGGTGGAGGGGAAGGCGCTCACTAATGAGGCCACCTTCCTTGCCAGCCTGGGAGCTGGTGCCACTCATTATCGTCTCAGTAAGCAGCTCCCCTGGGAAGAGCTGCTGCCGGAGCCCTGCTCTCTCCCTCCCCTGGGATCCCCTTTCCCCACCTCCCCACCAGTCGTGAGACCCTGCAGGAGCCCTGGGCACCAAGAAGAAGGGCAGACAGAGAGGAGGGCCAGTGCCTGGTCCCACCAGGGCACCCAGGATGCCCGCCTGCCTGCCTTCCTGCTGCCAGGAAGCCCACCTTTCAGTGTACTCCTCTGTGTTAGGACCTGGTCTCCAAAAGACTTCTGGAAATCCAAATGTGCTTCTGGAGAAAGGAAAGCCTATGCACCCTGACCAGTCCCATGACAAACAATGAGCATGCTCCTGTAAAATAAGCACTAGGCGAGAGTCAGCTGGTCTGGCTGATAATCCCAGTGTTGTGTGACCTTGGGCAAGCGCCCATACCTCTCTGGCTCTTGGTTTTCTTGTCTGTAAAATAGGGGAAGAAGACTAGAGCCACTGTTCTCAAAGAATGGTGCATGCATCATTGGTGAGATATAAGACTATTTTAGATAATACACAGAGATGGGCATCTGCTATTTTAACTATGTATTTATTTTCATTTATATATTCTCATGTATGTGTGTGTGTATTTGTGTGTATTTAACTAGCACATCAGACCCCTGACTTCACAAACATTGCTTAAGACAAGGCTTAACACATTTAAATTTTAAAGTGAGCCAGTTTAAAGAAAAATGTTAAGTAAATGAGAGGAAAGGCTAGCATCTGAGTATGACAAAGTCCTGGTGGAAGTTGACAAATGACTGTGGCCCTGGGCCAGAGCATCTCTGAGGCCCTTCCCTCTCTGAGAGGCAGTGGATTTAGGACTCCAGACCCCCAAGAATGAGAAATACACAGACTGGGCCCTGGTTCCCACCTCATCCTCATCATCACCAAGACAGACCATCGTGAGGAGTGGCAGGAGAAGCTGCTATGCGGTAAGTGGGGTGGTCCCTCCTGGCACAGGCCCCCATGAGAACTCAGAGGACACAGAAGGTGTCCACACATGTGGCCCCTGTTGTGATTCAGGCCAGATCAGGCCGGGGCACAGGAATGGCTGAGACTGAAGGCAGAGGTAGCCGGGGTCTGGACAGAGAGGGCTCAGGCTGGGCCTGATGTGTCGTGCAGAGTCGGCAGCTGCATCTCCCACAGAGGCTGGAGGGGAGGCTGTCTGAGCCCCCCAGGCCGGTGAATGAGCCATTCCACCTGTGCTGCCCAGGGAGGAGCAGCCTGTCCCACAGCCCCAGTGCCTCTGTCCTCCAAGTGGCCGGGTGGGAGTCCCAGGAATTTACAGCCCAGCCTCCAGTGGGATTTATGAGTCTGCCTCAAGCCTGGCCTGCAGGGAGTGGCCGCCTGTCAGCCCGCCCCCCCCACCCCCCGTTGCTGCTGATTGATGAGGATGTTTCCTGCCAAGAAAAACTCCCCTCTGTGTCAGGCAGCAGAGGGAAAGTTTCCCAGGCCCAAGGGCCAGCCCCTCACCCCATACCTGTCCCCGATCTGGTCCCTTCTCCTTCCCTTACAGCCCACGCCTTCCCATGATCCCCCCAGCCCCACACGCTGACACCCAAACAGGAGGTGCACCCAAGGATCCCAACTCCCGGCCAGAGCTCCACCCTCCCAGACCTGCCACTTGCTCATCCCTTCCCAGTGCCCTTCAAAACAGATCCAACCCAGGGTCCAAGGCTGGAATGCCAAATTCCAGAATGAATCACTGAGGGAATCCAGAACGCGTGCACACACACACACACACACACACACACACACACACACACACATACTTCACAGATGAGGAACCAGAAGTCCAGAGAGGGATGGGCCTTGCCCAAAGTCACACAGCAGAACAGTGGTGTGGCTGAGACCTGAACCCACAAGACCCTGGACTAGTCATGTCCACGTCTGGTCACGGCTGATTGTCACACAGTCATACGGATAGTTTTCATCTCCAGATAAGGGCTCCTCTCCAGAGAACTGATGGATCTGGGTTTGAATTTCTCCTCTGTCACTTTGTATCTGAAAGTCACCACTTCTCTGTGCCTGTTTCCTCACCTGAAAAATGGGGCTCAAAAATAATCCTGACCTCCTGGGGTCATTATGAGGTTCAAGTGGTATAATACAGGTGAAGTCCCAGGACAGAGCTGGGACCCTGGCAGTGCTCACTAGGTAGTGGAGATTGTCCTCCTTCATTCCTGATGTCTCAAAGGGCCCCACTCCCTGATTTGCTAGGGGATAGGATAGGGTAGTTTAGGGCAGGTGGAGCAGGAAGAAAAGGAGAGGATGTATGTGGGGCTGCAGGGCAGGACTGAGGCCATTTCCTGCTGGAGGAAATCCTGGAAGGGTCCCTGGAAGAGGTGACTTCAAGCAGAGGATGCAGAGCTCTACCTCTCTTGCTCTGAGGCCACTTGGGGACTTCCTGAACACCACAGGGTTGAGGGGAAGCGCCCTGCCCTGGAAGCCAAGCCCAGCCCCAGCCCGAGCTGCTTCCCTGAGTGATCGGGGGTCAAGACCCTCCCCTCTCTAGGCATCTGCAAAACAGGGCCAGAGAGGACCGGACCACACACCCTAGAGGCATCTTCCAGCTCTGACCTTTATGCAAGCCCATCTAGACCCATCCCATGCAATACCTAAGTTTTACCACTGGGTGGAAGAAGAGAGTGCAGCTGGAAGCCAGCCTCCCTGCAGCTGCTGCTGGCCAGTCCCTCGCCCAGCACCAGATGTTCTTTGCTCCCCAACACCATCAGCTGGCTCTCCAGGGAACCAGAGCTGAGTGATCACCCACATCCAGACATTTGCTTCTCCCCACAGCCCTGCAGAGCAGCCAGCATTCTCTACTTTTCAGATGGGGAAACTGAGACCAGAAGAGGGGAGGCCTTGTTCAAGGTCACACATCAGACATGACAGAGCCAAATCTCTAACCCTTTTTCCCAGCCCCCAACACCCAGCCCCCTAGCAGAGGTTGTGTGAAGGGAGGACTGGAGTCAGGTAGACTTGGGCTGGAATCCTGGTTCCACCACCCCTAGCTGTGCATCACTAGGCAGGTCCCCCACCTTCTCTGATCCTTGGCTTATGTAGGCGTCTGGCATATGGCAAGTGCTGAACACATGAAGCCACTGCTTTGTTTCCGGTATATTTTACACTCCACGAGAGCAGACACATGTCTATATTGCTCACCTTGGTGTCCCCAGAGCTAGCATGGGGTGGATGTTCAGAGAATAATAGCTGCCTGGAGGCCCTCTCCCTCCCGGCCCTGTCTGGCACTCAGTATAAGGGTCTAGCCTCCTCCAGTCCCTTCCACCAACCCGAATCAACCCCTTCCCTTTCCCCCTTCCCCTTGGCAGCCCACACCCACCCAGGCCCTGAGGTAGTGGCTCCTGCCCACCTGCTCACCTTTTCTCCCCGTGTCTCTCAGCCCCACTTTTCCCTGTCCCTGCCTCTCCCTCAGTCCCTGTCTCCTGCTGAGCCCCTGCTCTGCACCACACACTGTGTTTACAAGAAAACCATGACAGTTTTTTATTTCTCTCTTTTGTCTCCCTTCCTCCCCTGAAGGGAACGCGCTTCCACTCTCCCAGGAAAAAAGGAAGGCTCCCGAAGAGAAAAAGCAAACAAAGGACAGTGGGGCCATGGATGCCCCCAGCCCCACCCATGGGCCACACGCACACACACACACACAATCCTCCTCTTGTCCAGGCCTCCAAGAGCCATTCTGTTATTTGGGGGGTAATTGAAAAATGTCGATCTTTATTGTAGAGGATAAACGAGGCAGAGGGACATGGGGAGCAAGAGGGAGAGAGAGAGGAGAAGCAGAGGGAGGCAGAAAGACTTAGAGGGGAGAAGAGTCAGATGGGAGAACGTGGGCTCAGAGAGGAGAGAGGAGAAGCCAGAAGGAACAGGTCGGCGGCAGACTCTTCCCCTGCAGTGAGCCTGGCAAGGCAGCTTCTGACCCCACCGGGAATCCCGGGAGAGCCGGGTGGCAGGAGCTCCTATTCTGGTCCTCCTGTCCCTGGGCAGCCCCTGGAGTGGGGTCTCTGAGTGCTGGGGGCAGGGAGAAGGGGTCTGGCTTGGTCAGCGAGGGCTTACAACCACAGGCGCCCCATCCAGAGGTGGGACCCCAGCCTGGAGGGTTGAGAGCCAGCCAGCAGTTCCTCTGCTCCCGGGACGAGGAATCATGCCCCAGCTCCATCCTGAGCACAGAGACCCTGCTGAGCTCCCTTCCCGAAGCCCACCCCCACCCCCTCTGCACGGTGGGGAGGAGGGGAGGGTTCTCACGGTTTATCTACTCTGAATCTCCAGGGCAGTGGGCTGCGCAAGGGAGCCTGGGGGGACATGAGTACGCACGTGAGACAAGGAGGCACCTGGAGAGAGGGGTGTGTGTGGTAGTAAATGTGCGTGTAATATGCGTGTGTCTGTGTCTATGCCTTTCCCTGTGAATGTAATTTAAGGCCGTGTTTGAGTGGGCTTGGTGTCAGGGTGTGTGTACGGAGTAGGGTGAGCGGTCTGAGCGTGCGCGTGCATGCGCGTGCACGTGTGAGCTGTACTGTGAGGAGCGTCTGTGTCCTGTCTCCATGCACATGTGGGTAAAGGACATGTGTCTGTGCACAACCCCTACCTGTGAGCCTGTGTGTGGTGTGGCAGTGTGTCCCCGCAGGCAGGGTCCCTCTTTTGCCCCTGGCCCAGGGCCACCATCCCCCCAGTCCTGGGAGCCAGAGTGACAGCTGGCCCTCAGAGTCCCTCCAGCAACAACAGAATGACGGTGACCTATCCCCCGCCCCGGCCAGTGTCCAGGAGGGTTGTGTGACTTCAGTTTTACCACCAAGCCCTGGCAGGGGTGACCCACGGAGGCCAGGCCTCCCCCTGGCCCTGGGAAGGGAGGGCGGAAGCGCTGGTAGGTGCCCTGCCATGCACTGACCCTCACCCACCCTCCTATGTCTGCCCCCGCCTGGAGAGCGCTGCTTCTCATCCTCCCACCAAGCCACGCTCTGAATTCCTGGAGGGCGCGGCTGGGACTCCGAGGCACAGCCAGAGCCTGGCATAGGGCAGGAGCTTAGCAAATGTTTGTTGAACAAATGAATGATTGTGTCTGTGTGATCATGTGCCAGGCTCTGGGACCTAAGTACCCGAGGGTACAGGCTAAAGTCCTACAAGAATCAGACCAGGGCTTCCTGCCAGGTCAAGCGTGGCCCCCGAGTTGTTCAGAAGCGGCAGGGTCATCACCCGGCCAGGCCTGAGAGGCCATGCCCACTGACCTTCTCCAAGTCATCTACATGGTCACCACCACAGGAGAGGCAAGGCCAAGAGATGGGGACTGCTTCATCCAAAGGTCTGTCTCAAGCTAAATGACCCTGTCACTTCGTGGGCTGAGGCACAAGGGAGGCCCCATTTATCTTCTCTGGAGGCCACATCCCTTTCTTGGCGGGGCCATCTCTCTTCCAAACATCTTCATCCCCCAAAGATTCATACTGAATTCTCCAGCCTCCTCTCCTTCCCTTGGGACTTCAAACCAAGGGTTAGTTCTAGCTCTAGGGCTAACACCCAGCCCCTGCCCATAACTGGTGGCAGCTGGGGCCAGGCTGAAGGTCTGTCACAGACTGAGCCATGGAGGCAAAAACTAGGATTTAGTCCTAATGTAAGTCAAGGGTCTCACCCCAGACTGAGCCCTCACTCTAATCACACTGCCAAACCTGGTCACACTGTGAGCCCTGACCCTGTCACACAGTGAGCCCTGACCCTGTCACACATTGAACCCTGACCCTGTCACACATTGAGCCCTGACCCTGATCACATACTGAGCCCTGATTCTGGTCACACACTAAGCCCTGACCTTGGTCACAGACTGAGCCTGGGCTTTCATTTAGAGACAGGCCATTAATTTGTCATAGGGCCAAAGCTGTTTCCCTGCCTCTGGGCCTCAGTTTTCTTCTCTTTTTAATGGAGGGCCTTGGGATGGGCTGAGCACTAAATCAGAAAACCCCTACTCAGAGGTTGGCCTGTAGCTTCCCTGACCTGGTGACACAGGAGAGCATCAGCCACTGCCACCTGCCAACCCCCACCCCTACCCAACACTTTCAGCCCAAGCATCACTAATTTTTGCAGCCGCCGTGATAAATGGCGTTGTCGGCAAAATGACATCTTTCCAATCTGCTGCAAGACAGATGGGTCCCCAAGCTCACTTGCTGTCTCTCGAGCCTGCCCAGACCAGCCCTGTGGACGAGTGGGGAGGACAGGACAGACACAATACCCCAGGTATGGAGGCTGCGGCGGGAGGGGGAGGAAATTTCAGGCCCAGAGTCAGGTATGACCCCAGTGGGGTTTTTTACAAGCCCCTTTTTAAATTATTCAGTTGTTTGTTTCTTTTTGATATTCCAAAGATGTTCTCTGCTCCTTTCTATCCAAAATTAGTTCTTCAATACCATTTTCATTTTCAATTAAAACCTGAATATTGCTCAAATTCGCAAGGATGAGCCACCAGACACTGGTTCCTAGTGGCCCTTTCCTCCTGCCTCCCTCTGCTTTGGGGACAGTGGCTGCAGAAGGACATGCCTCTGCCTGAGCCATCAGGCCTAGGGGACATTCAGCCTCCTCTCCTCCTTCCCTAAGCCCCTCTCCCTCCACAGTTCCTGCCCTCCCTTCCCCACTTCTGCAGGCTGCAGAGCCGGTGTGGAAGTCCTCCCCACATCTCCTGTGACGGGGGGAGCTAGGAGAGGGGCTGGTCCTAGGGCTGGGGACAAGTCGGAACAGGGGATCTGGATACCAAGAATTAAGGAAAGACGAATACCAGACCCTGAGACCCCAGCCTCCCCAGACACCGGCAGGAGAGCTGGCACCAGTCTGTCCAAAAGCGGCGAAGCCAGAAGAGGTAGGGGCTGCGGGCATCGCCTGGACTCATGAGTGAGGCAATACTGCCCCCTCCTGGCTGGTTCACGGCTCCTCCTCTCCTCCTCCACGGGGCCCCTGACGGCTGGCCGTTGAGGCTGGGGACACACAGGCAACTCTCCAAAGACAGCATGTGACATGCAGACCCTCCTCCCAGCAGCCCCCTGCGCTTTGCCTATTCCCTAGGTTGATCCCTAGCTTCCAGGCTCTGCCCATCTTGTCCAACTTTCTCTCACTGCCCAAAGAATTCTGAAAAGACCACATCTTATCTAGCCCCATCACACTGAGGACGAATCCTGAGTCCCCTCCAAGCTGCCCACCGTCTGGTCCCATTATGGGCCAGCCTCCTACAGCCCAGGCACCCGCTCTCTGAGCCTCCCCCTGTTCCCTGCCCCTGCACACTTTGGTCCCACCTGCACGCCTTCCCTCTCATCTTCACCTCCACCAAGAATACCCTCCCTCCTTCCTACACACTGTCTCTGCTTGTCCTCTTGGGTTCCTCACCCCAGGAAGGCTGCCCTGTGCCCCCGCCCCAGCCAGAATGGCTCCTCCCTCCTGCTCCACTTGCCCTGCTCCTCTCTTGGGGGTGACCACTATCAGGGATCAGAATCAAACAGTTCGGGAACTGGAGGGAACTTGGACACCCTCCAGGTCCACCGTCCCCCCTCACAGAGGCCCAGAGAGGTGAGGGAGCTGCACAAGTCCACACGGCACATTAGTGGCAGAGGTAGGCCTAGAACTCAGCTCCCCGGAGTCTCTGCCCAGGGCTCCTTGGAGGACACCTGATGAGCCACAACAGAACATCTCCCAGACAGGGACTCTTACTACACCGCCAGTATCCCAAGACCCTCATCAGGGCCCAAAGAAAGCCACTGTGAGTGTTTGCAAAACGAAGGAATAAATGAAAATATTTATCTAATGCCTTCTATGTGCTGGATACAGCAGGCATCAGCTCTGCTACTTAAAACCTTGGTAAGTTGCTCAATTTGGTACAGAAAAATAACTTCTGGGGACGGGGGGTGGGGGTGAGTGCACCAGGAGGGGCCTCAGTCGTGAATGTCGACAATCAGTGGGCACAGGTGGGGCGAGTGCTTGATGCCCATGGTGAAAGCGGGCGTGCGGGACTTGTGCACCGTGACCTGCTGGACGTCATGGGAGCCGGGGCCGGGCCGAGGTGTGTGGTCCACCGGGTAGGTAAAGCGCCTGGCCATGCTGTACATGGGGCTGCGGTTCTGGTAGACAGACGGCTCAGGCCGGGCGTGCATGGCCGGTCCAGGGCCTCCTGCCACATCCTCCTTGTAGAACCAGTTCTTGTCCAAGGGGCTCAGGCTGTAGCAAGGAGCAGCTCTGTTGGCGGGCAGGTTGGGCCCCAGCAGGAGTGGCAACTGGTACTGGTTGGGGCCCGGGTTGGGGTCCATCACTCTGTATGGGCACCGGTAGCCAAAGGTGTACTTGGGAGCCCTGCGCTCCCCAGGCGGGTGGGTCTTCTCCAGGTGGTAATGGCAGGAGGCCAGGGTGGGGCTCAGGCCTGAAAGTGTATGAATGAAGGGGAGGGGTCTCAGGACAGGAGCCAGGCCACATCTCCTGGTGTCCAACTAACGGGTCTAGGGAGGGAGCTGAGGTCTTGGTTAGCCTGGTATGACTTCTCTATAACCACCTTAGCATCGGGCAGGAATATCACCACCCCTGCGTGAGACTATGGGATGGAGGTGGGGAGGGACTTCGGCCATCCTGATATCAGGATTGTGACACTGTTTTCATAATATAAAAACCCCAAGTGTCATCAGAACATCACCCTTGGGCTGTCATTGTCCCTGTGACAGCACCAAGAAAACATCCTGAAATCACTACAGTGAACTCATTAGCATGACAATATTACTGTCACGACATGAGCCCTGTGATATTTTTATCATAACATCACCCTGCAACATACATGCATAACATTGGCCTCAAGACATTAAGTACTGTGACACAGACACTGTGACATCAGTGTCTTGATATGACATTGCAGGGAGAGGCCAGAATCTGCAGACACACCTGGCGAAGGGAGTCATGACCCCTTTGCCCCTGCTCCTGTCCCAAGCATGGACCCCCATCCCCCAACCTCCCAACCCTGACCTCCCTCTCCCGGCCCGTCTTACGCAGGTTAGAGATGCGCTCCGCCATGGGAACCTGAGGGCAGCTGGACATTCCAAACCGAGTTATTTTAGGATCCAAGAAATAGCATGGCCCAGGGTTGCATATGTCCATGATCCCTGCAAGGCAGCCAAGGAAAGGCCCGGTCAGCCCCAGAGGCCGCCCCAGGGTGAGTCTGGCCTGCATCCAGGCAAGATCCCCCTCCCCCAAAAAGGATCGAAGGCTCCCTTCCAGTTCCTCGGGCTCTTGAGTGTTTCGGGAGCCTTGATTTCCTCATCCATAAAATGGAGCTTTTAACACATGAACTTGTTCAGAGGAACAGATAAAATAACAGCTGCGCAGCAGTTTGGTCAGCCCCCACCCCGCCAGGGATTGGTGCCAAGGGGATAATAATAGGCATAGTGGCTACTGTTAGTATGAGGAAGGGACACAGCCCTGGAAAGGGGGTTCTCCTGCTGAGGAGGGTGTGTCACCTCTGGGAGGAGCCGAGATCTCAGACCCCCAGATACACGCCCCTGCCCACTTTCTCCTCTCACTGGCCTTGGCTGTCATCCCCAGCTCTTCGATGGCCCTCTGCTCCCCACCTTCCAGGGGGTTCTAAGCCACCTGGGAAGCTTTGAGGGCACCCCCCACCACCACTTTCCCTCCACTCACCAGCTATTCCTGTCCAGCTGCTATGGCAAGTGAACCCATGGCAGCCAGAGCAGAAGGGCCCCAGCCAAAGACCACACAGAAAGGCGACCCTGCCAGCTGGATGCAACAGGTCCCTTCGAAGCTCCCTCAGGAGGCCCAGTTGGGAAATGCCCAGAGTTGCCTTCAGAGGGATGGGTCACCTGGCACCCCTGCTGGCTTCCTTCTGGACCCAGCAGGCCACGTGGGTGTCCCACTCAGGACAGGCCTGGGTTCCCAGGGGACTCTGGCTACAGATAATGACTCCTCACCTCTCACCGCAGCCCCAAACATCCAACAATAATAATCCTACGCCCACGGGGATGATGGGTGTGGTGACCACTCACGCTTCTCCGAGTGCCGGGTGTGCAGGGTATAGGCTGGCTCCTGGAACAGGGAGACGTCGTGGTCTGTGTAGCCCGTGCAGGATGGCCGGAGGTATTT
Organism: Balaenoptera ricei; assembly: GCF_028023285.1. Taxonomy (NCBI): domain Eukaryota; kingdom Metazoa; phylum Chordata; class Mammalia; order Artiodactyla; family Balaenopteridae; genus Balaenoptera; species Balaenoptera ricei. The sequence continues at coordinate 61,679,873 of NC_082640.1, forward strand.
AGCAGGCCCCGGACCTGTGAGCACCGACAGGGTGGCCCTCAGCCTGGGCCCGCCAGATCAGAGGCAGGGGAAGCCCCAAATACAGTGTGCCTTAAGAACTCTGGGGTCTTTGCTCTCACTGATGTCACCCTGAGACAAAGACCACCATCGAGGTGCTTCCTTTGGGGAAACGCAGTGTTCCCAGATAAAATGTGATTTCCCTTGGACAGGCAATGCATAATCAGAAAAGTAATAGTTACAAGGAACTGAGACCTTATTCTGTGCCGAGTACTATGCTAAGCATTTTCTGTGGGTTATTTCAGTTAAGCCTCTCGACAATTCTGTAAGACAGATACCCTTGTTTTCCCCATCTTACAGATGAGAAAATTGAGGCTTAGAAGTATCAATTTACCCAAAGTCACACAAGCCATTATTGTGAAAATTCTGAGACACCAGCCAACAGAGCCTAAACGTTTAATCACATACTAAACCACCTCCCACATAGAGCAACAATCAGTCATTAACAATGTAGTAAGAATTAGTTTGTCTGCTTTCAGTTGAGAGTAAGATTCAAGGGAAGTGAAGAAAGCTAGAGCTGGGCTAAAGATGCCACAGAATCCTTAGCCTTTTTCCAAAACTGGCCTCACTTCAAACCCCTTCCACCCCCCTCTCCTCCCCCCTCTCCCCCCCAAAAAAATTCCCAGCAGCTAATACCGCCTGCAAAGTTTAGCTTGGAAGTGCTGATCTTCTGTGGCTTTGAGGCGAGTCTGAAAGGGCTTTGCAGGAGGCAGGACTGGAAGACTAGGACACCTTCGGCAGCTCTGCAAAGAGATGAATGAGCCCAAGCCCAGGTCTCACCTTTAATTGTTGCCAGGACAACAGGGGTCTGCTTTACCTCCTGCCCTGAGGGCACCTGCACCTTCCTCTCTGGCTGTTGCCCATAGAACACAGGGTTCCTGACCCCCTTGGGCAGTTTCATGTCTGGGGCCAAGCAGAGGGCAGTAGCAGCTGCTGAGAGACCCTAAGCAGCGGGCAAGGAGCTGGGCCTGGGTGGGGCCTGTTCCAGGGGCGCCTGCCCAAGCCCCTCTTTCCACTCTCTCTCCCTGATGCCAGAGGCTGTGTGGAGGCTGGGAAGCAAGACAGTCCTCCTGCTCGTGCAGCTGAGGCCACCTGGGGTACAGCCAGCTGCAGGGCTCAGCAGGCTGGAGTTGGGGATGACATCACTGCAGAACTTAGACTGTTTATTTCCTCCAGTTGCCGTGGTGCCTGAACCGTAATTCTACGCTGGCAGCTCAGCTGTGGAACCCTGAGAACTCGGCCCCCCTGTCCCTGCTCCCAACCTGGCTAAGTAGCCTGAGGGTCCCCAGAACCTTGGGGCAGGAAAGAAAAATGGAGAAGTGGAGTGACAGATCCAACTCTTCACTCCTGGTGGGTGCCCTGAGGTTTCTGAAAGAGTGGACTGGTCATGGGTGAAGGGTTCTTGCCACCTGCACAGCCCCCTGGGGTGGTCCTCTATTGCCTGTCCCTCCCACCTATCTCCCAGGTTCTGGACATGCCCTCCCTTCTATCACAGTCTGTTTTTTCTTGGGAAAGTATCAAGCCAATTATTTCACACTAAGGTGTGATTGTCTGATAGCTTCCCAGACTCCTATCCCACAGTGTCTTTAGGGATCCACGTCTAGCTCAAGGAATACTTGCCTGCTGCTGGCATTTCAGGCAGGCAATGGGGAGCAAATAAAGAAGGGGGGAGGGTGGTGCTGAGGCCTCAAGAAGTTACTTCCTGTGCCTGTGGTCAAGAGCACCCCCTGTGGCGGCAGAAGTGTAAGAGAAAACATTGAGGGATAGGGAATATACCCAGCTACCATATGATTGATGGATGAGCCCCAAGGCTAAGGAAATGCTAGACACTCCTTCACCCTGAAAAATCCCAGAGGCTCAGGGGCCCCAGGGCCTGCTTGCACCTAGCAGTTCATAGCTCAGACTAAGGATTTGATCTAGAGGGGTTTCCATCTCGGGGAACAGATGACTGCTGGCTTTAGAGAGAGTGTCTGTCACAGCCCCGGTACACAGATAAGGAAGCTGAAGACCAGAAAGGGGCAAAGACTTGCCCAAAGTTTCCCATTACATTAGTAGCAGAGACAGAACCAGAACACAAACCCCAGAGCTCTCTTTAGATCATAGCCTCTGATCTAATGGAAACCAAACCATGCTCTGAACTCATTCCAACCAACAGGCACAATGAGGACTTGGAGCAGACCAGCCAGGTGTGCTGGGTGCTCCAGAAACCCCTGGTGGGGCTGAAAGGCTTGGAACAGAAGGCAGGGCTCCCCACCTCCGCCAGCGGCAGCAGATCTTTCCTGTGCCTCTCTCATAACCCGCGGGGCAGCCAAGCCTCGGATTTCTGGGGAGGGAGGGCTGGGCAAGGCTGGGATTGGCCCAGCCTCAGCTGGCCTCGGGCCACAGGCAGTGCCTCTTCCTCACCCCCATCATTGTCAGCTTTTCCTGGAGGAAGCTGCAGGCCTGCTGGGCCCAAGCCCTGATGGTCCCCTCATGCTGATAGGGGCCAGATGTGGGGCTGGGCTCTTCACCTTCCTGGGCTGGGGGGAAGGTGGTGATCTACAAGTATTTCAGACCCAGGGAGCCTTCCTGACACCCACACAAACACTGTTCCTGTCTGCCATCCTTGTGCCTGGCTCTCTTAGGGAAACCGAGCCACTCTACACCCCGGAATGTCACAAGCCACCCCACTTCTGCTCCAAAGGCTCCTTTCACTTCAACTTTAACAGAGACTTAGCTCACCCCTGGAGACAGCCTTTGGCTAGCTTCAAAGCTGCTGCTCTGTCCCTCAGAGCCCAAGGTGGAGCAAGTCCTGGTTTCCTTGGTATCCACCCAGGCAGTGTCCCCTCCCTGACAAGAGCACATCTCCCCAAGACGCCAGCATCCAGGGTGCCCCGCTTCATCTCTCAGGGGTGCCGTCTGTCTTGACGTGTTGACCTGGCGGCCCTGGCTCATGGTCTTCTTCCCCACTCCTCAACTCCTGCTATTACCCTGGTGACTTAGGCCTCCCCAGGGACTACCCACCATCCCTTGGCCTCCCAGGTCCCAGACCTCGTCATCTCCAAATGCCTCTGTTCCACTCCCTCTCAACCACCCTCCCCAGCACATCCTGGGCTTCTCACCCTCCTCCCAGGAGCACCATTCCCTGTCCTTCCATTTCTGGCCCTGTACAGATTGCCTGCTGTCACTGAGATCCCATCGGTGACCCTGCACCTCCTCCCCATCCTTCAGGCTGCCCTCCTTGTCCCACTTCTTTGCCGGTAAATCCCAGCCCTGAGTCACCATGTCTGCCTTGCCCTCCTGTACCAGGCAGCTAAAAGCTGCTGGGGGTAGACCCATGGCCCCCAGACCCTGGACTTCTGTCCATGCCGCCCAGTTGCCCATCTCCGCGCCGGTCAGCTTGCTCTCTCCCTCTCGCCAGAGATCATTCACACATGGCTTATTCCCATCTGTGTGCCTGGCCCTCCCTCCAGCCCCTGCTCTGCCTCCTGCTCACAGAGAGAACAGAGGACATCAGACTGGGCTTGGACTCAAACCCTCCGTACTACACTGTCAGAACCAGCAGTTTCCATCTGCTGTCACCTGCTCCCACTTCCCTCCTGGGGCTTAGGAGGACCCACCAAGACCTCCTCCCATCTCCTCTGTGTCTCAAGAACATTTCGCTGTCCATTGCCGCCTTCTCCTTTCTTTAAAGGAGCCTCATCTGGCTCCTTCCTATCATGTTCTACATACTCTGCATCCCTTCCATCTATTAAGAACCATCTAACACAGGGAACTATATTCAATATCCTGTGATAAACCATAGTGGAAAGGAATATTTAAAAAAAGAATGTCTATATATGTATAACTGAGTCACTTTGCTGTACAGCAGAGATTGGTACAACATTGTAAATCAACTATACTTCAATTTAATTTTTTTTTTTAATCACTGCTATCGAAAAAAATAATTAAAATGTTTTTTAAATTTAAAAAATAAAAACCATCTTCCTGGCCACGCACACCTCTCCCCAGTCCACAGGCAAACTTCCCCAAAGAGGCATTTTTCCTACAGTCTCATTCTCGCCTCCCTTTCACATTCTGACTCCTTGCAGGCTGGCTTCAAGCCCGTCGCTCCCCCTAAACTGTGACCTGCATATGGAAGCTGCAGCCAATAGCCACCTCTCACTCTCACTGGACCAGCCTCCCAGCAGCACTGGGCCACAATGACCGGCCACTGCCTCCTTCTTGCAGGACCTCTTCCTGGTTCCAAGATGTTCTGGTCTTCCTCCCATGTTCCCATTGCCCCTTCACAAGCTTTCTTCCTGGCTCTTCTCCCTCAGCCTGACCTTTCAGTGTTGGCATATGCTCATTAATTGCAAAGGGAAAAACAGTAACTTTACAGGGAGAATCTTGGCAGGCACCACCTCAACCAAGGGATGTAAGTTAACATTATTGGGACTTCCCTGATGGCACAGTGGTTAAGAATCCGCCTGCCAATGCAGGAGACACGGGTTCAAGCCCTGGTCCACGAAGATCCCACATGCCGTGGAGCAACTAAGCCCATGTGCCACAACTACTGAGCCTGCACTCTAGAGCCTGCGAGCCACAACTACTGAGCCCACGTGCCACAACTACTGAAGCCCGCGCACCTAGAGCCCGTGCTCCACAACAAGAGAAGCCACCACAATGAGAAGCCCGCGCACCACAATGAAGAGTAGCCCCCACTCGATGCAACTAGAAAAAGCCCGCACACAGCAACAAAGACCCAACGCAGCCAAAAATTAATTAATTAATTAATTTTCAAAAAAGAGTTCTTTGTACATTAAAAAAAGAGAGTCACACTGGTTTAAAATAAAGAGAGAGTAAAAAGAAAAAATATCATCAACAATGGGACAGATAGATGCTGTGTACCTCCCGAGAGGATGCAATGAGAAGGACACAGGATCACTTCTGGGGTGTTCCCACCGAGGGTACATAACCTGAATCTAATTGCAAAGAAACCAGATAAACTCAAATCAAGATTCATGTTCCAAAGTAAAATAGGTCTGTACTTGCCAAAAATGGCAATATCATGAAAGATAAAGAAACACTGAAGAGCTTTTCCAGATTAATAGAAACTCAATGTACCTTCTATTCAAATGCAATGTAGGAGCCAGGAGTTTCTTTTTGCTCTCAAGGATATTACTGGGGAAATTGGCAAAACCAGAAAAAAGCCTGTAGCTAGTTAAAAGTATTGTACCAATGTTAGTTTCCTGATCTGGGTTCTGAAAGAGAAGGTCCTTGTTCTCAGGAAATACATATTGAAGTATTTAAGGATAAAGGAGCATTATATCTGCAACTTACTCTCAAAAAATTCTTACAGGCAAAAAATATGTATATACGTAGAAAAGAATTTAAAGGTGATAAAACATTACCATTTGGGAAATCTAGGTGAAGAGTATGTGAAAAATACTTGTAATGGCCTTGCTACTTTTCTCTAAGTCTGAAATTATGTTAAAATAAAAATTTTTTAAGAAAAATATGTTGGTATCTCAAAGTTCAGTCCTGCAGTCTTTTATTGATCACTCTCTCATATATCACAGCAACAAAACATGTATGCAAATTTGTTTAAAATTTGTTTCCTATAACCATAAATAATAAATAATTATTCAATTCAAAAAAAAAAAAGTTCAGTCCTGGGCCTTCCTCTCCCATTTCACCACCCTCCTCTCACTGGGAAGTCTCATCCCCTCTTGTTGCTTCAGTCTCATTATCTGTACCCCAATAATTCCCGAATATATATGTCTCTGGCTCAGATCTTCTTAGGAGTTTAGACTCCCGTATCCAACAGCCTGCACAGTGTCACTTGAGATTCTCACAAACATCTAAAAGTCAATAAGCCCAGAGCTTTTCTCTTGAGATGCTCCCTGTCCCCCATTTATATCAATGAATGATGTCACCACCTACCCAAGTCTCCAAGCCAGAAATTCTGGACACCTCCCTTGTCCTTACTCCCCACATCCAACAATCACCAAGTCATTTGGGGAGCCTGTGAGCTCCCAAAGACAGGGCTCTGTCACTTACCCTTGTGTCTCCAGCCCCCAGCATAGTGCCCTGACATATGGTAAGTGCTTAAGAAAGGTTTGTGGAATGAATAAATGAGTTGATCCATTCATTGATCAAGGAAACATCATTCCTCCTCATGGGAACAGAGTCTTACTTTCTGAACCCAGACACAGACCCAGTCTGGCTGACTGGACTGCAATTTACATTCATGGAGGTCTGTTTCAGTTATCTCTTGCTGTGTAACAAATTATCCTCAAAGCCTAAGAGCTTAAAATAGCAATACACATTTATTATCACACACAGTTTCAAGAGTTTAGGGGCTAGGAGTTTAGAAGTGGCTTAGTTGGATGGATCTGGCTCCAGGTCTCTCCAGAAGTAGCAGTCAAGATGTCAGTAAGAGCTGCAGTCATCTGAAAGTGTGACTGGGACTGGCACATCCACTTCCTAGATGGCTCACTCATGTGAATGGTGGGCTGGCGCTGACCATTGACAAAAGGCCTCAGTTCCTCTCCACAGGGGCCTTTTGCAGGCTGCTTAACTGTCCTCAGGCCGTGGTGGCTGGCTTCCCCCAGAGCAAGCAATCAGAAGAGAACCGCCATGCAATCAAGGCAGAGGCCGCCGTGTCTCTTGTGACCTGACCTTGGAAATCATACTCCATCATTTCTGCAATGCCCTATTGGCCATTTGGGTCAGCCCTATTCAATGTGTGGGCGGTGACTCCACAAGGTTGTGAATGCCCAAAGGTGAGGACCATTGAGGGCCATCTTGGAGGCTGGCTACCACAGGTTTTTCACTGTACAAGGACACCTAGCCAATGGGGCCAATAGGAGCTGAAATTCAAGCTGTATGTTCTTGGGTGAAGTGGCTGAAGACAGCCCTGCCAGCTTGCTCCAGCTGCCTCTTGGTTGTCAATCTTGCCTCCCCTTCAAAGGATTCCTGGAAGACATGCAGAGAACACAACCCTGGCCTCAACAGGTGCCCTCATCATAACCACCAGGCACTGCCCTTCATAGTTTATAAAGCCCCAGCACCTCTGTTGGAAGGCATCATCCAAGCACCATGGCGGTTCTACTGTTTACTAATGAGGGAAAAGGTGCCTAGAGGTGAAGAGACTTGCCTGAGGCCACACAGAAAAGGCTTGGCAGAACCAGACTTCTGGCTCCTAACCCCACATTCTTTGACTGCCCTGCCCAGTCGCCAGCTCAGACCCATGTCTCCTAATGCCCACTGAAGCCTCATTCCCAGTTCTGAGCAGGTATTTCTAACCCTTCTTTTGGGAGTCCCACCCCAGCCCCCAAAGTACCTGTCCCATGCCAGACCCTGAGCAAGTATGTTCACAAACGTTCCATCCAAACAAGGACTATTCATTCCCCCTCCCAGAGGCTCTCTCTGCAGCCAGCTGAATATCCATTGGTGGAGCAGAGCAGGGGGTAACAGCATGAACCAATATTTAGAAATAGCACAACCCCAGGAGGAGTCAGCTGCGGCCAGCTGGTCATAGCCACCGAAGCCACAAGCCTTTGTGGACGTGGTGTGGAAGACGACTTCCTGCTCCCGGGAACAGAGGCTCTGAGAGGGTCCTCTACCACCCCCAGCCCCCATCTCCCCAAGACAGCTTGGGCATGGGGAGAGCCTGCCCCTGGCCAGAGAAAACCCTGCCACCGGCCACCCATCCACAGCCCACAGCCGGCTCCCGAGGGCAGCAAACATAACTTTTCAGCTCCTGAATTGTGTAATTGTTGGGAATAGCTGCCCCCACCCCTCCTGATCCTGGCTGCCTGCACTTGGAGGAGCCCCATGCATGCCGCCAGCCAGGAGTGGGAGCAAGACCACTCCTAGCACAGGCCCTGGCCTGGGGCCCACCACCGCGGAGCTCCTGGCCGTGTGACTACAGGGCCACGGAATCGGGACCAAAAGCCCATGTCCCCTTGCACAGTAGTGGCCTGAGTTCTGTGTCCTTCATGGCAGAAGGCCACTTCCCTGAGGTTAGGACCTACACAGCGCGGGCTGAGGCACTGTCCCATCTAGGACACAAGCACCAGCCATTTACCAGCAAGCTGGCTTTGGCCACAAGCTCCCTGGGTGGGGCCCAGGCGGTCAGGGTGCAAAACACAGAGGCATTCAGATGCCAGGCCCTGGCCAAGGACAGGACTGAGCCACGGCCGCTGCCAGAGCAGGCGCTCTTCGTCCAAGAGGCATGAGGATAAGGATGACCAGCAGGTCCTGGCCAGCACGCCTGGCTGAACTCCAGCAGAGAAGAGGGTAATGCTCTCTGTTGTCTGTTCTCCCAGAGGCCGATCACTTGGGGAAACTGAGGCAGCACACACCACAGGTCACTGTAGCTTCAGAAAAATTTAAATCCTCCTTCATCCCTGGGGCGTGGGCATCCTTCTTCAAGTGTGTTCTGAGTCTTCCTCTCCCCTATCCCAGGTACCCTGTCTGGTGATTTGCTGGGAACAAATCTGTCCAGGGGGCCAGGAGGCATTGACTCAACCACATGTGCCCTGGGGGGCACTGGGAGAATACAGAGATCACTACTCGAGGGAGTCTATGGAAAGGGAGGTCAGTGGTGAGAAGGAAGGCTGTGAGGGCTTCCTGGAGGAAGGTGAGATACGGCCCGAGAGGCAGGGGCAGTCGGGGATGGTCACCAGGGACACCCGGCCAACCCAAGCCAGAGAAAGTAAGGGCAAAAGTCAGAAGGCAGAGGAAGAAGGCCTGAGGATGCTAGAGAGGCCCTGGTGGGCTCTACTCAGGATGGGGATTTGGTGGGGGCTTCAGGGGGGCCATGCCGAGGAGGCTGGGGAGAGGACAGTAGAGGAGCAGGCACTGCCTGGCCTAACAGCCTTTGCTCTGAGACAGTAAGAGGCAGTCAGGGATCAGTTCCAAGGCAACAGGAGGCCTCAACTTTCTGCCAGTCTTCCTGGCATGAGGCTGCTCGGCACCAGTCGGGGGGTCAAGTTCTAGGCTACAGGTTGAACAAAGGCCAGGCCTATGTGCGCCGGTGCCCCAGCATCCCTTTTCCACTAGAGCCTCAGTTTTCTCATCAGTGAAAAGGAAACACTGTCCCCCAACACACACACTCCCCAGGGTTGTCAAAAGACCAGGTGAATGTTTTGTAAACTGAGAAGCCCCAGCAGAGAAGCCAGTGTGGGCTATTACTGCCGTGCTGGTTGCCATTATTTTTCCAGGCCTGTGTTTCTCTCCCCAGCTAGCAACCAGGCAGGGGGAGGCTGCAAGCTAATCCTGACCTGAATCTCAGCTGTGGGCGGGAATTCCGTCTGGAGGCTCCACAGACAGACCAATGACTCCTGGTAGCGGTGGGTAAATCTGAGTGGGTGGGGATCAGGGGAGGACATGGGAGAAGATGGGGAGGGGGAAGGATGGGCAGATGGGGTGGGTAGAAAGCTCCACCCACATTTTTGATTCATAAAGAAGCAAAAGTCTTCTCCTCCTTTTTTCATTCCTAAAAAGAAATCTCTTTTCCTCCAAATGTTGTCTTCTCAGCAGCCTCCGCAACTCTGGGCCCACACTTGGCCAGTAATTAGCCCTTAACAAGGACCAGGTGCCTTGCTGACTTGGGGAGAAGGAAAAACAAGGGACAAGTGCGGAATCAATGGCTTTATTGCCACCGACCGAGGCCAACTGAGCACAGCCCCGACCGAGGCGTCCTAAGGTGAACTGGGTGGGAGTTGTTGCATTTGCCAAAATCCCCACAGAACAGCAGCAACTGGCTTCTTACTCAACCCCAGCATGTATTTATTGAGTACCTACTGTGTGCAGCTGCCTCTGGAAGCTAAATACAAACTTTGAGACACATGGAGGATGTGCAGCAGGACTACAGGGCAAGGAGGAAAAAAGACAAGCATATGTTGAGCACCTGCTGTATACCTCGGGCTAGGCACTTGAGGTACATTAAAGGATTTAATCCTGGGACTTCCCTGGTGGCACAGTGGTTAAGAATCCGCCTGCCAATGCAGGGGACACGGGTTCGAGCCCTGGTCAAGGAAGATCCCACATGCCGCGGAGCAACGAAGCCCGTGCACCACAACGACTGAGCCTGCGCTCTAGAGCCTGCAAGCCACAACTACTGAGCCCATGTGCCACAACTACCGAAGCCCGCACGCCTAGAGCCCATGCTCCGCAACAAAGAAAAGCCACCACAGTGAGAAGCCCGTGCACCACAACGAAAGAGTAGCCCCGCTCGCCACAACTAGAGAAAGCCCGCGCACAGCAACGAAGACCCAACGCGGCCAAAAATAAATAAATTTATTTTTTTTAAAAAGCATTTAATCCTCACAAAGCCAATTTTACAGATGAGGAAACTGAGCTACAGAGAAGTGAAGTGACTTGCTCAAGGTTGGACAGCTAAGCAGGAGAGCTGGAATTTGAACCCAGAGCCCCGGTTACCACTGTGCTGTGGTGGTTAAGAACCCTGGGCTTGGGGTCAAAGACCTGGCTCCACCTCTTTGCAGCTGTGTAGACTTGCTCAAGTCCCTTAATCTCCCTCAGCCTCAGTTTCTTTATTTGCAGAACGGAGCAAAATTTTGTTGCAAATTCTGAAGGGCTGTACCCATGGTAGGACTGTCATCAGGCAAGGGGAGGGGCTGGGGAGACAGCAAGTGGTGGGATGGGGTTGGGGGTGGGCTGAAGCAGGCAGGTGTGACAGAGAGATTCTGATGGAGGAAAGGAGGGGGAAACACTCCAGGGGTACTCTTCCACCCATTCACTGGACAGAGAAACCGAAGCCAGGCACCGCTGATGCTAGGGCTAGGCAGAGCGCAGGCAGAGCCTCTAGGTGCTGGACGCTCTGCGATAATATTGCCCTTTCTCCTGCTTGGGACAAGGCTGATATTGTTGCCTGGGAGGGAACCAAGAGGAGCAGGACCCCAGCCTGAAGCTGTTAGGTAGGTGCTAAATCCAGGGTCAGATTTCCAGGAGGCAGCCCAGGAAGTTGAAACAGCCAGATTCGGGAGTCAGGCGGCCTGGGGTTCTGGTCCCATGTGGCCAGGGACCTACTCTCCATGTGGGGGCCTTGCAAGAACCACTTCCAGCTCTGAGCCAGCTTCCTCCTCCATAAAGTGTGGGCAGGAGTGTTGTCACCCACCTTGCAGGATTAGTTCGAGGCAAATAAATGATACCAGGGAGTTGAGAATCCCTCCTACCTTGTGGGAGACTCTAGAACACCTCTCCTTTACAGACTGGGAAACTGAGGTCCTGTCAAGGTTGCAATGCCAGTGGGCACAGAGCAGTGTAGAACCTCAGGTTGGTGCTTCTCTGCCCAAATGGCGTCCTGAAGAGACTTCAGAGGCAAAGCAGCCCAAAAGCAGTCTGTGGGGTGGAGGGCATCTGTCCTTCCTCCTAGGCCTGGCGTGAGGACGCCCCTGACACAACCCAGGCGAGAGCAGAGGGCAGAGAAGTGACGGGACTAGCTCAGCTCACATCTCCTCCCAGCGGAGCTCCCCGGGAGCCCTTGTGCCAGAGCCCAGGAGGTCTGGGCTCCTCTGGGATTTTGTCCCAAATCTCTAAGGTGGAGCCTGGGAATGATCGAGCTGTAAGGGTCCCCTGACCCCTTACGGGGAGGAGCAGCCCAGCACGGGCCCTTTAAGAAGACTAGGGGTTGGGGGCAGACAGGAGAGCCCCGGCCTGAAACCGGAGCGCGCGCGCCAGTCGGCGCCTGCCCCGCCCCCGGTTAAGTAGGCGGCGGGACGCCCGGATCCCCAGCCCGCGCCAGTTCTCTCAACTCGAGACTCTGGCGTCCAAGCTCCAGGCTCCCAACTCCGTTCTTCGCCAGTCCCGCTGCCCAGCCCGCCGCGATGCGCTCGGGCCCGCGGCTCCTGCTCTCAGCCCCCGCCCTGACCCTGGCTCTGACCTTCGCTACGTTGGTGGGACCAGCATCCACAGGTGAGTGAGGGGCCTGAGACGCCGACCTAGACTGGCAAGAGCTGCGGAGGGTTTCTTAGGTAGAGGAAAGGGACAGGAGGACCCAGAAGTGGCCCCCAGACTGGGAAACGAGGGGACTGCACTTCTGCCACCCCAGGCTGGGGTCTCTGGCAGTACCACCCCACCCCCCAGGGGATGCAGGACCCCCAGCCATGGCTCTCCATCTAGGATGTCATGTGGTCTGGTTATCTGAGGTTGGCCCCAGGGTCACTTCCCTAGGGCGTGGCTCTGTGCAGGATTGTTCTCTAGATGCAGTGGGGACACCGAGTGCCGCCTGGGCTCCCTGTGCCCAGCAGGCTATGACTGACTTGGTGCCCAAAGGACATGTAGTGACAGTGAGAAGCGAGTCCCCCACCTCAGACACCCAGGCAAGGAAGGGGGAGTGCTGCAAGGCATGAAATGGGGAGGAAGCCACCCTGCCCCACCCTGTGTGAGGCCCCGCAAGCACCCCAGCCTCCTGGGGCCTCCTCCAGCTGCGCCCCAGCTCTGCTCCTGCTCCCCTTGTTCCCGGGTGCATTTTCTGTCTGGCCTCTTCACCACCACCTTCCTCCTGGCCTCCTCCTCCCCCTCCTGTCTTCTCTCTCCTCTCTCCTCACTGAGAAGGCCTAGTTAGTGACAGACAGGACCACCCACTCTTCAGCCTCCTAGAGGCAGGGCTGGTGCCCCTCAGATATCCTGTGCCCCTCAGACAGCTCTGGGCACCCCCCTGCCACACCTCCCTGTCCCAGGCATTGGTGCTTGACTCCAGCAGAGACTGCCGTCTGAGAGGTGCTAGGATGTATCCGTCTCTATTGCAATGCCAGAAATCCCACCATTATGGCATTCTTCCCTTAGTTAAGGCACGGTCTAGTTATGCCATAAGAACTGTGGCCTCAGGGCCCATCAGTCATTACTACCCATGTATGTATGAATCAGTGCTTCAGCCTACATCTTTCGGGACCATTCCCAAGAACAACTTTGAGCAGAAGAAGGGCCTGAGTCTCCCTTCCAGGGACCTAGGCCACACCCTTGTCCCCATTAGATGGGGAAGCCAGTTAGAATGGACAGTAATCACGAGGCACCCAAAAGGGAAATGAGTCAGGGGAGGACCCCCCAGTGGGGTGAGTCAGAGCTGGATCCCCAGGGTCCCTGTTCCTGTCCCCAGGGACCCCATCCTTCAAGGTCTCAGGGCCTGGGTTGTGGGCTGGGCCTCTAGAGAGATAGGAAGGGGGCATCTGAGCTGACTAGAGAGGTCTGCTTGCCCAGCCTCCACCCAAGGGAGGGACTCCGGTACCCACCTCCTTGGGCTTCAACTGAGAGCCATTCTCAAATACCTTCTCAGCATCAACAGTGTGCAGACATTGTGCTGGGCAGTCAGGAGTGCACAGAAATGCATAGGCTGGGCTTGGACTCATTCAGGAGGCAGAAAGGCAAACTAAAACTCAAACAGCAATTCCTATCGTGTCTGCAAAGATCCAGATGAGGAGAATGGTGAAGAGAAATTCAGAGGCAAGCTGGGGCGGGGCAGAGGGTGATCCTTGAGCCAAGCCTTGGAGGATGGGAAGGGGGTCAGAACTCCAGGCGAGGGCTCAGTGAGCAAAGGCTCTGAGGGGCTATGAGCAGAGGGAGGTTGAGATAAGGAGTTCCAGCAGCGTGGCTGGAAGGTATATATATTTTGAGCACAAGCCAGGAAGAGACACTGGACTGGGGCACAGAAACCTGAGATGGCAAAATACAGTCCACAGCCTATACCCTATTGGCAGTGGGGAGCCAGCGAAGCTTTTAGAGAGGAGAGCAACATGGTGCCAGTGGGGTTTTATAACATCAAGCTGACCCCGGCCCTTAGGAGGGATTTGGAAGCGGTGAGGGGGTGGGCGAGCTAGTATCCTGTCCCCCTCACAGGCAGAGCTCCCCTCCAAGAGCCCACCTCTGTCCCCTCTGTCCCCCTGTCCTGGTCTCTGCAATAGGGACAGCCCCTACCGAGGAAGGTATCACTCCCACCCCTCCTGGACACCCCTAGCCCCAAAGGCCCCCAAGTCTCAGGTACCAGAGTGAGGCACACTGGGATGCTTTCCCTGCACTCATCAACATTCCAGGGCATCCAGGTCATGGGACCTGAGAGTCAAGCACCTTTGGAGACCACCTGGGCCAACCTTCCAATTGTACAGACAGGGAAACTGAGGACCCGGGGAGGAAGCAAAGTTCTGTAACCCACAGAGAAGCCCAGCTGCCCAACAAAAGCCCCTAGTCCCACTTTGTGGGAGCTCCCCACCTGCGTGGGCAGCTAGACTTGGCCCCTGTGCCAGTGTGGATGATAAGTGTGATGTCCAGCCCCGTCTAAGCCCTGTGGGAGGCCCAGCAGAGCCACAGGCATTGGGGAGATTGGGTTTGAGCTGATGTGCTTCCAGCCAGGGGGTACAGCACAAGCAAAACTGGGAGGTCAGAGTGAGCACAGAGCATGCAGTGCCAGTGGCTCCCGCACCTCTCCCCTGCCTGGCATAGCTGACTTTAAAAGGTAGAAGGTGAGGGGCTCACGTGGGACTCAGGCGGGAGTAGCTGGCAGAGAGGGTTCCTGTGTAATCTGGGTGAGGGCTCTGAACTGATGGGGGTGTCTTAGAGAGCAGGGCTGGGGTGGGGACGGGGGAGCCTCAGGTGCGAGGAATTGAACCAGGGTAGATTCTGTTGCCTCTAAGGATGGTCTGGGCGAACGAGTGGTGCTGGAGACAGCCTCTCAGCCTTGTGTGTGTCTGTGTGTCTGTGTGTGTACGTACACTGCCCCAGCCCTCTAGAGCAGGGCAGGGGCCAGGGCCCTAGGCCCAGCACCCCCGGACTCTGAAAAAGCTGTTCCAGACCAAGTATAACTGAGCCCCCCCTCCCAACATTCACCCGCCTGCCCAGCCAGGACAAGAAGAGCCTTTCAGTACTGCCCGCCTGGGGGGCCCGAGGAGGAGGCTGCGCCAGGTGGGCCAGGCGGCTGATGAAGGGCCGGAGGGGAGTGGGGTGTGAGGGACTGGGCGTGCTGCCCAGGAGGGGGCGGGCAGGGGAGGGGGAGTTGGAAACAGCCCTGACTACACACTCACTGGCGCACACAGATGTGAGCCCGCGCAACGGTGCACACAACCAGCGGTGCTCACAGACCTGGGCTGGGTGGAGCCTTCAGGGAAGGAGGTGAGGACGAGATGGGGGCAGCGGGTGCTGAGCTGCGCTGGGGCTCCTATTCAGTGCCAAGAGCAAATAAACAAGGGGGCCTTTGGGTCTGGGACTTGAGCCTGCTCCCTTCCAGGTCCCTCCGCCCCTTTACTGCCTTGCCGCCGACTCCTGGCCCCATCCAGCTCCCCTTTTGCCTCCAACATGCCCCTGACCCAGCGTGGGTCCAGTTCTGTAGAGCCTTCCAGAGTTAAGACTCCTCCTCCAGGTGCAGGCTTAGGGTGTGTTTCAAAAGTACTGTATTTCCATTATTACTGAGTGTGTATGAGTAATTTTTGAATGAACCGAATTTGTATGAACAATTTTGTACTTGGATTCTCCCTGGGGTAGGGGCTCCTGGCTCTCTGCTTCTCAGGAGGGTCCGTAACTCCAAACAGGGGAGAAGATAGAGCTCTCTTATAACAGAGCTCCTACCTCCAGAGACACCCCGTGGGGGGCACTAACATGTTGTCCTGCAGCTTCACAGCAGCCCTATAAGTCAAGAAACATTCCCCATTTTACAGATGAGGAAACTGAGGCTCTGAGAACCGGAAGGACTGACCTCAGGTCCCTCTTTGGGTACACAGGCCGCGGTGTTCTCACTCACCCCAGCAACAGATCAGGCCAGGTGGGCAGCCACCGACCAGTGGACTCGGGCCCCCCAGCAGAGGAGAGAGACAGGTCTTCAGGAGAGAGACAGGTCCCTAAGGACCCCAGATCTCTGTTCCCATCTCTGCAGACCCCTCCAGCAAGTGCCCCCTACCTTTCCAAACCCTCCCCACTTCCTCACAGCATAAGCAGATCTTCTTCAAGGAAGCCCACCACTCCTCCACCGACAGCTGGGGTGGCAAATGAAGCCCCATCTGTCTCAGATGTAGGGTAGTGGCTCTGGGGCTGCCGTCAAGGTGGCTTGGTGGCATGGCTCACTCATGTTCTGGACAGTGCCTCTGCTGTTGACCGTTCCTTCCTCCCCCTCAGCTCCCGCCCACGCCCTTGCCGCTCCCAGCCTGCAGAAGAGCCAGCCCTGCCAGCTCTGACGTGCGTTAGCCAGGCCTCCCGCCACTGCTCATGCTAAACCGTTTCAGTGTGTGTCTCTCTTGCGGTTTAAGTGTCATGGTGGGTCAGTAAGGCAGCCTCCCCTCCCAGACCTCACTGCAGAGACTCCCCAGCCCAGGCCAGCCCTCCATGGTTCGTAGGGAAACCAGAGCCCAGAGAGGGGCAGCTATTTTCTCAGAGTCACACAGCAAATCCTTAGCAGGGTAGGGGGTAGACCTCTCTGCTGTTTGTCCTTGTACCCTGGTTTGGGTGTGGCCTTCCCCACAGGACCAGCAGCTCCCCAAGGGCAGACCTCCCATCTACTTTTCTCTGAGGTCTCCACTATCTTGCTGCACCCAGGACTGGGCCCACAAGGGGCATAGAGATCACTGAGCCAACCAGGGGTTTTCAGACTGTGTCCAAGGTGCTCCGGGTCTTTACATTCCCATATCTGGGAATACGGGATGCTTGTACCACCCTGATTCGTGCATAGCAGTCTCATGAACGTGTGTTTACAGATCGGTGTTTTGTGTAAGATACAGTTTTGATAAAGTGTTCTGTGGCTTTAAAAAAAAGGCTTGAAAACCAATTAATTGCTTTGAGTTAAAACATACTGAGAGCAGGGGAGAGTCAGGTCACATACAAGGACTTCCTGGCTTTCAAAGAATCCAGATCAAGATTGATATCAATGGCCCCTGGAAGATGTCCTTCCCCAGGTGGAGCAAAGTCTGGCGGCCTGAAGGCAGGGAGCAGAACCTAGTCCCACCTCCCCCCCAGCCAGGCCTGGGGACCTGGCCTCTCCTGCCCCAGCATCCCATTCCTGTCTCTCTCGGAACCAAATGGGACAGACTCTGTCCAGACCCTGTCCTGAGTATCCAGGGAGACAGCAGCCTCATGGTGCCACCTGCCTGCAGGCCCAAAGACACCATGGCTGTGGCTGGGCCCTCTCTCCCCCCAGTAGATCAGCCTCCACATTCAAGGTGATGCTGTGTCCCACAGGCTGGCTGATGAACTAGACCATCAGATAATAATCCATAATCCCTGGCACCCTTCCACCTTTGCCCAAGCTGTTGCTTGCAACTGCTCTTCTTTTTTTCTCTCCATCCTTCAAGGTCCAGCTCCAGCATCACCACCCCTGGGAGGCTTTTCCAACCATTGATTATTCAGGCCGACAGCCGGGCCTGCCCCCCTTCTGGGGCCCTGCCCTCCATCTCTGTGAGATTACAGGCCTTTCTCCCCCTACCTTCCTCTGGCCCCTGCCCCTGTTCTGTGACCTCCATCAGCGTGACACCCAGTAGGTGTACGTACCTGTGTGTGCAGACACACGCTTGCACACACACACACACACACACACACACACACACACACACAGTGTTCTCAGAAGCCTGGCTCAGGGCCTAGCAAAGAGAGTGTCCACCCCCAGAGCCAGAAGCCTGGGGGAAGCCCCCAACTCAGGACACACAGCCCCCAGCTCCACCACCAGGCCAGGGCCTCTAGTCTGGGCCATCCTTCTCTCTGGGAAGATGGAGAGGGGGTGGAGGAGAGGAGACCAACTTCCGTTCCCACCTAAGACCAGCCCCTCCCCCTCCCACATTTCAGGACGGGGCAGCTATAAATATCAGTGGGCCCAGGATGCTGATTCCCACGACACCAGCCCTCCCTGCCCCTTCCCTTGTGCGCAGTGACTGGGGCCAGTCCAGCTCTCCTACAGCTGGAGGCCAGCCAGGCAGGCCTCCGGCCCAGACACACACACACACACACACACACACACACACACACACTTCTCACCGTGGTGAGGGCAGGAACGAATCACCCTTTTTGGGCGTCTTGGAGCAGCTAAGAGTAAGCTTCCTTCCCGCCCCTCAGTCCTGACTCAGGCCCCACCTCTCCCTCCTCTGAGTCCTCAGCTCCTGGAACCTCTACAGGGCTGGGGGAGACAGGAGGCCAGCCTCACGGTGGTAAAGGACATGGTGTTAGAGAGCTTAGAATTTAATTCCAGCCCTACAACTCGATGCCAGTGACCTGGCCTTTCTGAGCCTCAGTTTTCTCCTCTCTGAAATGGGATAAATAATTCCTACCTCCTATGTGTGTTGGGGATTAAAGCCCTTTGCCTGGAGTAAATGCTCGTAGGTGCCTGGTCCTGAGGTTGCTGTTATTCTGTTATTCCCATCTTCTTCTGGAGTGGGGCAGGCCCAGAAGTGGTGGCGGGGGATGGGTGGGGGGTGGTTCCTGCTTAGGAATCTTTGAGAAAGTTTCCAAAGCAGGGTATTGGAGAGGGTCTGTGTGGGACGAAGTGACACGGAAAGGGGGAGGCAGGCTCCCAGGGCACCTGTCAAGCCAGCCTCTGCCCGCCAGCCCAGGACCCTTCAGAAAGGGGGGTGGGGGTGGGCCCTGCATCTGACTGACTCACTGGGCTGAGGTCCACACACCTCTCCTGTGTGAGGAGAAGCAGGACAGCCCCTTGCAGCCCCACCCCAAAGCCTAATGGTCCCTTGGATGGAGATGGTTGAGCCAGGACGTAGCACAATCAATCTGTTGAACGAATGACCAAATGAAACGTAGACCCTGTCCCAAGAGCAGATGGGTGGGGACGGAGAGAAAGAGCAGGCCTTGGGACCTTTTATAGGATGGGGAGCCTAGAAGCCTGTCTTTTCCCTGCTCTCTGCCCACCCTTCAGGGGCCCCTCTGGAGGTAGGGGCTGGAGGCCAGGGCCCAGTGATGTGAGACGGCTCCCATGAAGCTCCCATGGGGCTATTACCACCACTCATTAAGCAGTAGTGGCTGCATCATGAGGAGCAGGATCCAGAACGAAGGCTGAGGGATTCTCTCTATCCAGGGCTGCTTGGACCCATCAGGGGTCTTGGTGATGCCTGAGTCCATGTAAGCATAAGATCAGAGTTGGTGGAGGTGAGGGGAAGTGAGTCTCAGGAAATGGCTACAGAGTGGGGTGAGCAGCCTCGGGGAGTGCCAACTGGAGGGACACTCTGCATAAAAAGCCTGGGCCCCCAAGTCAAGATCCCAGTGTGGAGGCATCCTCTGCTTTCACCCCCAGAGAGGTAACCTTCTGAACAGACTACTGGGCAAAGACTGGTCAGCTCCCCAGTTGTGTGCTAATAGAATCCAGGCTCCCGCCCCCGGCTGAGGCTCCATCTCTGGACATCTGGTGCCCATGTGCTTCCGGACACTCATCTGGAGCCCAGCTGAGCCTCTCCAGGGGCAGGTACTCAAATGGGAGCCCGTCCCTCCAACTGTTGACAGCCCTGGGATAGAAGAGATGTTGTAGGGACCTGAGCCAAATGTGTAATGGCAGCCCTTGGGATACCTGGCCCTGCTGTGTGGCCTTGGGCAGACCTCTGTCCGTCTCTAGGCCTCTGGGTAGGACCTTCATTCTCCAAGGTCAGCTCTAAAATTCTGAGCTCAAGCCTCTTGGGAATAGGACAGAGCTCTCTGCTTCTATCCAGAGAGAGCCGGCTGCTTATCTGGGTCCACACAGCAAGGCAGGCTAGGCTCAGAACAGGGCTGAGAGGCGGCCCAGCCTGCCAGAGCTCTCTGGCATCAAGAAACCGTTTTCCTAAGTTGGCACAGAGCCCTGGGGCTCTCCTGGGATGAAAGCGGCGGCTCCTCTCCACCCCCAGTTCCCTCTTCCACCCCCGCCCCCAGCCCCAGCCCCACCCTACCAAAAATAAACCCAGTCACCCCATCTTGTACCAGCCAGACCCACCCAGCCCCTCCAGAGCCAGTTGAGTCACTGCTCAAAGCTGCTCCTTTTTTTAACTGTCTGAGTCACCAGCTGTGGCTGTAGCTCCATGACACATGCCCCAGGCTGTAGCCACCCCACAGCCCCCAACGGCACAACCAAGGGAGGGGAGGGGTCTGAATAGAGGCTGGCAGCAGGTGTGAGCCCAGGCCATAGCCTCAGCCTGTAACTCTTCCAGGCCCGGGGAATTCACCTCCTAGCAAGTCAGAGCCCAGACCTGTCCCCTACAGTCCTGGAACTGCCCTGCCCCCTCTGTCCAGGACAGTCCTTCCGCGATCTTGGCGACAAAGCCCGTGTGCATCGGCTCTGCCCCCACAGCTTTGCTTTGCCTCCAAACGGACCTGGGCCTCCCAGCATTAGATTGCCGGGAACAGAGGGTCTCCAGGTCCAGGGGGTGGGAGGAGTAGGCAAGGCCTGGCCGTCTTGGGTACAGGCCACAGAGGTGCCTAATTCTTGCCCTTCCTCACCTGGATCCAACTCAGACTGACCAGTCTGCCCAGAGCGCTGTGAGGACTTTCTTTGGGACGGAAACCCCCGCTTCAGATCTCCGCTTGCTTCCTCTATCTCCCCTCTATTCAGGGCGTCCGCTGGGCTGCAGATCTCTCTCCCCAGACCCCTGCCTGTCTCTTTGTCCTCCCCAAGGTTGTCTCTCCATCTCTCTCTCCCCATCCCTGCGTCTCTCTCTGGCTGCGCTGTTCTCTTTCCTTTACCCAGTCCGCTGGCAGGCGGCACCCGCACCCCCAGAGGTCCTTCTCAGCCTCCTGTGCCTGGCAGACATATAACACACTTTCACCTCCACCCATTCCCACAAAGGACTCTGGGCCCCAGGGACGGATTCTGAGAGAAAATTTCCATCCTCCTCACCCCAGTCCCCTCCTTCCCCTGCCCCAAAGCGCAGGCTACATCCTGTCCCAGGGAATGTCAGGATCCCACAGGCACTTCCTTGGGGGCTGAGAAAGGGGGGCAGGGGGCCTGGGAATGGCTCCACCCCCAGCCCCTGCCTGAGCGGGCGCCTGCGCCTCAGACCCCATCCATCTCCTGTCTGTGGCTATGGCCTCCAGCTATAAATAGGTGTTCTGATTCTATTTTCTTTAAAAACAAGCACCAGACTGTCACCACAGGCCCAGAAAAGCGTTCCCTGGCTGGGGCAGTGCCCCAGTCCGCCCCAGCCATTGTGTCCAGCCTCACCCCACCCCCGGCTGCAGGCACCGGGGGCCCTGGAGGGCAGAGGAGGGCTGAAAGAAGCCTGGAGGTAAGACAAGTGGGGGGCAGAGCTGGGGCAAGCTCCCAGGTGCAGCCCCTCCCTGCTGGGTCAGCCAGGGAATGTGGCACCCCTCCTGCCCTGTTGGGCCCCTCCCTCCTATCTTGCCATCTCCCGTCACCAGTCTTGTCCCTTTGAGGCTCACAGTGTTAACAGAGAGAGGTGACAGTCACACAACTCCCCAAGCCACGGTTGAGTCTCTTTGCACCCCAAATGCGGAGAAGGAGCTACGGGCTATGGGGAAGGGTGGGGGAAGACTTCTTCCCTGAAGGGGCATGAGGGCATTTCACAGGCAAAAAAGAAAGAAGAGCTTGCTGGGCAGAAGGCCCAGCCTGAGCGAAGGCCAGAATGGGGACCTATTAGGTGTGGATGGAAAAAACAGCCCAAGGTCTGGTGAGGTTGGCAGGTGGGGTGTTCAAAGGAGTGAACAGGAAAGGCTGGCGGGGCAGGGGCAAGGTCACCCAGCACCTTCAGTGCCACACCAGAGGGCTGGGGCTTGATGGTGGGGCACTGGGGAGCCATCGAAGGCATCCAGGCAAGGGAGGAGGATGGAGTACCTCAGTTTAGGTTAACTGTGGCTGCAATTAGCAAAGGGAGGCAGCAAGGGATGGTGACCATGTGTCTTGTGGGATGGCACAGAGAAGCAAGAGGGGGAGACAGACTTGAAGGACAAGTGATGGAGCTGAATGGATGGAACATTCCTTCATGGTCAGGAAGAGGGAGAGGGTCAGAGTAACTTTCAGATTTCTGCCCAGAGGTGGGTGCGTATGGGGCCTTCACTAGGTGGTGAGCAGGTTGGAGGAGAGATGATACTGAGTCTGGCTTGAGCGGGTGGGCTTGGGTTTGGGGGTTCCTATAGATGTTCCCGGTGTAGACGTCTAGGGGGCATTGGCAGGCAGGCCCAGAGCCCTGGAGACTTGGTGCTTGAGACAGAGATATGGGTACGACAGCAAAGAGGCAGTGCCTGAGGTCAGGGGAGAAGAGGTGGGCTGGAGAGAGGGTGGCAGAGGTGGGGCACAGCTCAGTGGGTGCTGACGGACTGAAGGGGTCTGCGGAGTTGTCAGATGGGGGTACTAGGCAAGGAACTATTCCAAGAGGAGTCAGGCCTGCCCAGCAGTGGAGCGGGGGCCGGGGGGGTCTCAGTCTGGGGATCTCTGGCAAAACCTGGTTAGCACAGAGGCCACCAGCAAGGACACTGTGGTTTCCTGGCCCACCCTCCTAGGCCACACACTCCTGCTGGCACAGCACCAGTGCCAGGAACTTGCTTCTCTGCCTGGCTGCTGTCAGACAGCAATGCTGTTAGGAAATCCCTCCTATGGGGCAAATGTCACCACCATTTGATCCTTGCATTCCCTTAGGTGCTCATGTTTCATCTGTTGGTACATGTGTATGGGCCTCCTGGATGGCAGATGCGCTGGCCCGGAGATACAGGCCCTGGGTCCTGTCCTCAAGAGCCTCCAGTCTAGCCAGGCCCGTGGCCCCTCAGGCCAGAGGTGGCTGTGCTGTACCCACTGTAGTGATCACACCTCCCCACCAGCCACTTCCTGCTGGGCTGGGCCGGCCAGGGGTGTGTGTGTGTGTGTGTGTGTTGGGGGGATGATCCCTGACCCAAGCCGCTGCTTCCCCCAGTCTCCTGGATGTGGGACTTCTGTCTGTGGGGTCATCCCACCCCTCTTCCCTGTATTTCAGATGGGGGAACTGAGGCACAGATGGCTGTGGCTTCTCCAAGGCACACAGCCTGTTGAGCACAATCTGTGCCAAATCCGTCCAGGCTTCTGTCCAAACCCACAGTCATTGCTTCCACTATCCCCCGTCCCAGCTCGCACACTCACTGTCTCCAAGGCCAGCCTGCCAGGCTGGGGGAAGCCCTGAGACACCTCCCCAGCAGCCCTGCCCTTAGCGGTTTCTCATCCCAGAGCGATGGGGAGACTTGGAGATGAGCAACAGGCCTCCCACCTCTGGCTTCTGCCCAAGAGAGGGGCTGGCCCATCAGAGAGCAGGCTTCTCACCCTGGGCAGAGCCCACACCCCCTGCCTCTCCACCCTCGTCTCTCACCTCCAAGACCCCCGTGGGCATGGGTAGCACTCTCAGTGGTTTCTGGAATGTGCCATCTTCAGCCAGCCTTGAAGAAGGTCCCTCCCTGATCCAGCCGGCCCCAGACCAGACCCCATCCAGCCACACCGGGAAAGGCCAGCTGCCGAACCACCCATCGAAAGCAGATGCTTTCCCCTTCCTTCCTCACTCCCTCCCACCTCCACCCCCGACCCTGAGAGAGGGAGCCCGGAGCCCCTGAGGACTGAGGACCGAGGACCGGAAAGGAAGGGAGAAAACTGTCTTCCCAGGCAGGAGGCCAGCTCTCACACCCTCCTCCCACCGGGGCCAGCAGCAGATGCTCCACTTCCGATTCACAGGCAGCAACCAAACCCCCCCCCCACCCTCCCTGCTTCTGTGTGCACACGCCCCTCCCGGAACCCACAGCTCTCAGCTCTGGAGCCACACCCACAGGGGCTCGAATCCCAGCCTTGCAGCTGCTCATCTTTAGGCCCTAACACAGATGACTGCTATCTTTGACCCTCAGTTTCCTCACCAGTAAAATGGGAGCAACCTCACAAGGACCCTGTTGCAGTGGGGGACTGCAGACCCATGCCAGGCGAGGGGTCTTCAATCTGTTTCTTCCCTGCCAGGGCCCCTACCTCAGCCTGGGCCTACTGAGATGAGGATCCCACCTTGCTTCTGGGGCCAAGAATGCCGGAAGGAACGGGATGTGGAAAAGGGCATAGAAATCCACTCAGCTGCCCTATAAGGAGGAAAATTATAAGGCAAGGAAAAGCCGCTCGGAATTGCTCCATGCCACAGCAGCCCCACCCTGGGGAGCAGCAGGGCCTCCACAAAGACTCCATTGAGGGCCCCGCTTCCTCCACACCCCTGCCCTCCAGCCTGGGTGGACTCTGGGCTGCTTCTTCCAGCAAAACCTCTCATTTTCCCTCCCACTTCCTCTGTGCCCCACGTGGCCCCAGGATTGGAACATGTGGCTGGGAGCCCAGGGCACCAACCCTGCCCCTGTCGATGTCTGTGGACCAAGCTCAGCATCTCCCACCCCACCCGTTCCCTGCTTCCTCTCCAGGGGTACTCACCTTCCAGAGGGGATCCCTGAATTGGAAATGTTCCCCAGTGTATGCCACTCAGCATGGGTGGCCTCCGGATGCTTGGTTAGAGGACCAGTAGCTGAAACCAGTGACCAGAGTCAGGGCTCAGCCAATAGCTAAGGAAACTGTTGTCCTGCCCTGGCCTCCTTGGCCTTGAAAGGAACCAAAAAGGCAACCAAAGAGGTCAAGTACCCCGAGAGTGAGTCTCAGGGCTCAAGAGTTCTTGGAGCGAGGAGGGATGGGGCCATCTTGACCCCAGCGAGGTCTCCGTAGTGTTGAGACGGGGAGGTGGTCAGACAGGGCCTGGCGTTCCTGCTCTCTATTGAGACAGCTTTTGTCTCCCAAGAGGAAGGCTGCTTCTTTAAGTCCCATGTGATTTTGAGCTAACCTACCGTTGTTCCTATGGCTGTGGCTCACAGGGCAGGAGAGGAGCAGGCGGTCGGTAGGCCTCTGGGGTGGCTCTGGGTTATTCCCTGGTCTGGAATCAGTGGGTAGGAGAGCCAGCGCAGTGAGCACAGTGGGTCTGCAGGTGTGTGAGCCTCTCGCAGGCAGCCAGCCCTGGCAGGTCATCTAGCCTTGGCTCTATGACCCCTGTGTCACCACCAAGGGCAGGTTATGTTGTCCCTTTGGTCTGACCTGAAGTCATCCCCGTAACTTTCCCCCGGTACCTTCAGTGGTAACAGGCTTGGTGGAAGGTCATAGCTCGGTTTGGGAGGGCTGAGCCTTGGGGGGCTATGGAACATGCTGAGGGAAGGGCAGACACCTGAACAGATGCAGTGACCACTTCTCCCTTGCCCAAGAGCCCAGGGAGGCAGGCGTGGCCAGGAAGTCATGGCCCAGTACCCAGAGCCAGCCTGGGCCCACCGCACCAGATCCTCACATGCCCACGCTCACCTCGACCCGCTGCGACGCGTGGCGCTGTCCTGCACTCATTCACACTCACGCCCCCACGCAGCCCACTGTGGCCATTCAGGAGTCTGCAGTGCTCTGTGGGGCTGAGTTCTCATCTCAGAATATTTGCTTTCCCAGCTATGAAATGGGCGGGAGCAGTAGGGAGCATCGGCCGCGCCGGCAGTCCTGGGAGCTGAAGCTCTGGTTCTAAATCAGAGGGAACTTTCCACCCCACCCTCCTCAGAGGTCCCCTGGCTTGGCGGCAGAGTGCTGGTAACGAAAAAGCAAGTCCCTTGGAGGCGTGAGAGGAGGGGATCAGGCCTGAGGTCCAGAGGGCCTGGGTGACGGGGGCAGAGCCCTGGGCCCGTCCCTGCTCTCACACAGGGCCGGCATTCAGCCCGCAGGTGGGCCACTCACACACACGCACCCACGAGGGGAGACAGAGAGCCCTTCATCCCTGCCTTGGCCCTCCCGGAACACCCCACCCCGCAGCCCCCTGTCAGACTCCCTCAGGGGGACTCTCCCAGCCTCACCGCTGCCTACCCAGGGCCAAGATCTAGAACCAGGATCTGTTACCCCTGGTGCCAAACCCCAAGAGGCTACGGTGGAAAAGCCCAGCTTTGCCCCCTCCCTCCGCAGCTGGCTGGTGAGGTGCCCCCTCCTCACCCTCCTAGATCCTGTGCACGGCAGCAGGCTCACTGCCAACATCCTGCCTTTTCTGTCTCTCTTGGTTTTTCCTCCCCCATCTCCTTCCTCAGGCCTCCGTCTGGATCCCTGAGCTCAGTGTTTGTGGAGGAGGGGGTCTTTATTTCTCATTCTAACTTTTACTATCTTTCTCAGGCTTTCTGAATCTCCCAGGTTAGTTCTCCTTTTCCATCCCCGTCGCTACAGTATTATATTTGTGCGTGAATGAATGAATGAATGAATAATGGTTCCCAAGTCTCTCCCCATCCGTCTCTCACCTCCTGCTCCGCCTCGGTACCACTGGATGTACCTTCCCCACATCCTCATGTCCAGGTCTCCCACCACCCACCCTTGACTGTGGGGCCGGGCACTTTCCACCGGCCATCCTGCCGGCAGCTCTAGGCTCCCAAACTTTCTCCCTTATAAAGTCAGGCAGCAGCAGACACCCAGGAATGCTGCTGCTGCCCATGACGCATGCCAGCTCTGGGGCCGCCTAGCTGCTCCCAGGCAACCAGGAATGTGGTGGGAGGGAGGACACAGAGATTGACTGCCCGGCGTGGGGTGTCCAGGCAGGCAGGGCTCCGACAGGTGGCAAGGCCAGGAGCTGCAGGCTTTCTGCTTCTCTCTGTCAGATTGCTTCTCCTCTGGAGCCTCAGTTTGTCTGTCTGGTAAGTGGAAGCCAAGTACCCTACTGCAGGCAGGGGCCACAGAGAACTCTGATGTTGTGGAACCCATCACCAAGGAGTGAGGGTCCCAGGGCTGGGGAGGCAAGTCTGGCTCTCTGGACTGTTCTGGGGCAAGGGTGGTGCTCTCAGTTACAGCCGGGATGGGACAGAGGGAAGAGGGGGGCCAAAGACCAAGAGAGGGAGAGAAGAGGAAAAGCAGAGGCAGAGACAAGGGACATGTGGGACAGAGATGGGGAGGGAGACAGACTGGCCAGCCCCAGGGGTTCTGAGGACCCAGAAGGAGCAGGGTCTGCAGCAACCCCAAGACTGGAAAGGCACTCATGCTTGAGACCCTGCCCCTGGCCAGCCTGGGAGGGGATGGGGAGCCTGAGAGAGACTGAGAGGCCAAAATCCTGCTGATAGGCAGAGGGTTGAGCGCCATGATGGAAGTAAGCCTCATGTTTGGGGTCCCCCAGGGACAGGGACCAGGTCCCCATTCATAAACATCCTAGGAGTGGCCCAGGGAGCCAGGAGATGCCAGCATAACCCATGCTCTGCCAGAGGGTGGCTTGTTGGGGGACCTTGGCCTAGGCTTCATCCCCCCGTGTGAGAAAGGGCCGCAGTGGGGACGGATACAGGCTCTTTCTGTGCTCCCAGCCCTCCTCTCAGGAAGAGGGATGGAGCGCCCACCCTGGGCCCAGACAGCAGCGCCCTGTTCGTGGGCAGGAAGGGTGGGAAGCTGTGGGATTCTCCACCTTCAGCAAACCTCTCGGGTGGATGGGTGCCGGGCGGGAGGGGCAGCAACCCTCCAGGAACACACTGCCCCTTTCATGGAGCCAGGCACAGCCAAAGTCGTGGCGGGCGGGCACCGAGGGGCAGGACAGGCCTGGGCACAATCACTGCTCTGTCCTGGCAGCTCCCAGCCCACACGCGTACACATGCACAAACACACAGCCTTACGCAAACCCAAAATACACTCCCAGCAGCCACCCACATACTTGCACACGTATGCAAGTACACATCTACACCCCCCTGGACATTCACCTGTGTATCTTCTTCCAGGCAGAGAAACCCATACCTGTGGCACTCGTCCTGCCCCTCCTACTTGTCCCCCAGACGCTTTGGGCTGTCCTGCTCCCCCCATGCCAAAGGCCTGGAGCCACCCAAGCAGCCCATACCATTAACCCTCTGCACACTCACGTTTGAGAGCAGACCCAGACCAGAAAGGGACCTCCAGGACTAATCCCCACAGACAGAAGGAGAAAAGAGTGGGAGGGAGTGCCCATTTTACAGAATGGTGACACTGAGGCCTGAGTTGGGCCCCTTCTTCTGGCCCAGAGGGCAGCCCACATAGCTGCTGCAGGCCTGAACTGGTGTTTTGATGAATCATGGGTCTTCTTGGCCCAGCAGAGTCAAGGACAGTTCTCCAGGCAGTAATGATGCCTCCTCTCCTCCCCCCACTGCCCTGGTACCTCTCTCAGGCTGCTGAGCCTGGTGTGGCCCATGCTTCTTTTCTCTCTACTCCTCTGTCTTCATTTCCAGAACCTGTATATCCCTGCCAGTCTCTTGGCCTTGCTTCCCTCTGAGACTGCCCAATTCCCTCCCTCTCTGCTCCTCTACACAACCCTCACCTCCCCCAGGAAGCCCTCTGGGATTGACTCCAAGCTCATGACTTCTTTATCCTGCATCCCCTCTCCATTCGAAGCCCCTCTCCAACTGTCCCCCTGCCCCCAGCCCAGAACAGGGATTCTGGGTTCTTACAACTGCAGCCCATCAGAGACAGTAAGAGAGGCAGCAGAAGGAGACCAGGAGGTGGGGGGAGTGGCACTGTCAGAGTTTCCAAAATCCTGGCCAGCAAGGCCTCAGAGGCCTCCGTTGGGGCAAGGGGGGCTGCCTGGCCAGTGCGCTCCCAGCAGCACAAGGCAGCTTGTGTGAGCCCTTTCCCGCCTGGCCCCGCAGGAAACAGCAGGGCTCAGCCCCTCAATGGGCCCATTCAGACCCCAGCTCTCTGGAAAGAACCTCTGCTTCCTGTCACCCTCCCACTCTGGCCTGGAGAACCAGGCCTAACAGGCTGCTACTCTCCCCTGCTGGGAGGGTGCTGGAGGCAGGTGGTTCAGTGGTTAGAGCCAGCCAGCTACTTCAGTTCCTGCCTGCTCCTCAGCTTGACTGTGCCCTGGCAGGTAGACATCACCTTTAGCAAAAGGGAGTGTGGGTGAGGGCTTGTGCTCACTCCCACACAGGGGAAGCAGTGGGCCCCCAACCCCTGCGTGGTAGGCAGGTAAATGTTTAGCAACAGGCTCTCCTGGAGAGAGGGAGCCCTGATTTGTAGTGTTTGCCTCTTTCCGTGGTATAAACATTCTCACTGGGCAACATCACCTGGCTTGCAAAATTCCTGAAAATGTAACGATCAGCTCTTGCCAGCTGTTCTGAGTTCCTACTTGCCATGGCGGTGGCTCCATCCTACGGGGCCACCTGCCCCCCCTCTTTGGCTGTGGCTGCCCTCAGTTTAGTGTGCTGCATTTTGTTCTTAAGAATCGATGATCTTGCAGATAAGGCACCCCTGTAGGTGCTTGCCAGCTGCCAGTTCCCTGGTCTGTCCCTCACGGGCACTGAGGTGTCCTGGGCCTGCTGGGCCGTGTCCGCCTGGATGGTTTTGCAGTTCTCCTTTGATTCCTTTAGCTTCCCAAACAAGGCTCTGGTGTTGCCAGCAAGTGCTGGCAAGAGGGGATAAGTAGAAGGGATTTCAGCTCAGCCCGGGGGGAAGAGCATCATCTTTCTTGGACATCCCTCCATCCCTCCAGGCTGTGTTGGCTGCCCTTAGGACATACAAGTCTGGGATTCCTCCAGTGGCTGATGCTACTTCTTCAGGTGCATGTCAGCTGGCTCAGGCTGCCCGGGGACCAGCATGTATATGGCTGGTGCCAGATCATCCCTATCTAGGCCATCAGCCTTTACTCACTCTCACCGGATTTAAGAGAAGCCCCAGGGGGGTGAATCATCTTTGTAATCCAGCCCTGTCTCCCAGCCCAGTCAAGTCGGGAGAGTCAACACTATATTTGGCACTAATCTCCACAAAAGGAATGGACCAGAAATTGTGGCAGCAGGTTAGAGGCCAAGGGAGGCTTATTTGGGGAAACTGCTTGGAGGGGGTGACAACTTAAAAAGAGGAGGTGTCCCAGTGTGGGACAAAAGGGGCCCTACACAGTGACCACTGACCCTGGGAAACCCCAAATATGACCTCTTGTCTTGGGAGGCCCTCTGGCCTGCCCATCAGACCGTCATCCCCTCCCAGGCCTTGTCTTCAGCCTCAGACCGAGGCTTGGAGAACTCAGCTCTTGTCATCCCTGGCTTCCTGGCCATGGTAGAAATAAAGGGGCCGGATCTGACCGCTCACCAGGGACCTTTAATAGCTAAGCAGCAGGAAACAATACAGGGTGATGGAGGAAGTCTGGCCCATTCTGGGTCCGGCACTGCACGTGGTCTCCATCTAGCCTCAGAGCCTTTTCTCTTCGATGGACAGGCCAACAAGCTGCCCCCCCCTACCCCCAAAGACAGCTAGGAGCATGGCCCAAGAGAGACGCAGGGATGGGTGGGTTGCCTGACTTACCACCACCAGAGCCCAGCTGTGGTCCCAGCCAACCCAGGGGCTAAACCATATGGGCGCTTAGGAGAAGGAATTCGAGCAGGGATCAGCTTGGGTAGAGGTGCTTCTCCTAGAGCGTCATTCCTGGGGGTTGAGAGCATCGGGCCAGGTGATCAGGCCAGTGACCACTTCCCTTTGAGCCAGACCCAGGGTGGAGATTCATCTGGGGCCCAGGGGAAGAGAGCCAGAGCTGCCAGAGGCCTCTGGCCCCAGAAACCTCCGAGGAAGAGACCTGAGATGCTTGAAATGCTGGGTCTGGCCTCCTTCAGAGCCAGGGTCTGGGCTGGACACAAAGTGAGGCCGTGCCTTCTGGTGCCAGGACCAAGCAGGTGCCGGGACCAGATGAGGCCACGGAACAGCGCCACATAGGAGAACCGTGAGGGAGCACCAGCATGCCACGCCCTCCCTGTAGCCCACCCGTCCCCCCTGCAGCACCTCTCCTCCAGGCAAGGGGCTAAGCTTCACCACAGCTCTCTCTGTCACACAGCCTCCTTCTTCGGAGAGAACCACCTGGAGGTGCCTGTGGCCATGGCTCTGACTGACATAGACCTACAGCTGGAGTTTTCTACATCCCAGCCCGAAGCCCTGCTTCTCCTGGCGGCAGGCCCGGCTGACTACCTCCTCCTGCAGCTCCACTCTGGACGCCTGCAGGTCAGTGACATCTCCCTGCTGGACTCCTTCTCTAGCTTTGAGTGGCCCCCGACTGGCTGTGTGACCTTGTGGGAGTCACTTTCACCTTGAGGTCTCAAGTTCCCCACTGTGAGATGGACAGAAGCATCCCAGAAGGTGTGACTTCCTCATGAACCAGCTCTGCCCTCCTGCTCTCTAGCCACATTTCTCACCACGACCCCTAGCCGGTCCTTTGTGTTCTGACCCCCCTGACTGCTTTCAGTTCCCTGCCGTCTTGTGGTCTCTTGCTGCCAGGCTTTTGCTCACTACACTCCCTCTGCCTGGTGCAAGCCTCACTCATTCCCTGCACCTGCCTAACTCCAGCCTCTCCTTGAAGTCTCAGCATGGGCATCCCTTCCTCACCTGGACTGGGTCCCCTCTCCTGGGTTCCAGCACCCCCGTGCACTCCTCTGGCATAGCACCAATCACCCTGATTCACCACGGTCTGTCGATGATGGAACAACAAATACTGCCACAGCTTCCTCAGTTTTCTGTTTCATCCTTCAAGTCACCACAAGCTTTATTAGCAAAGAGTCTTCTGGCTCTCTCTTGAGGCTTCCCCCTAACCATGAAGAGTTTGAGAACATGAGGTCTTAGTCCAAATTTGGGGGAGCCATCTGCTTCCACACCCCAGGGGAGAGAGGCCTCTGGTCCTCTCAATCCCTCAGCTGCTTTCAGTCTATGTGATGCTGCCATTGCTTCTCACTGCCACAAGGTGTCACTGTTGAACATGGCCTGGTACAACCCAGCACTGATGCTCTTCCTCCCTGCCAGGTATATTGATGCCACACCCCTAGAAAGGTGCTCCATACGTGGGCTCCCGAGGCCATACGGTCTTAGTGCTCTGCTCTTTCAGTTTCCATACTCTGCCACCACCCATCTTACCATCTGGTTGTGGGAACACCACACCAGAGCCGGTTCTGGTGTCAATGTCCTGGGGACAGAACCATGTCTCTCTTCTCTCCCCAAGGACCTCCCCTTGGACAGGTCAAAACACAGAGCATCTGATTGGGCTCCCCGTTCCTGAACAGTGAGCCTGGCTGCCTCAGTGACCCCACGGTGTTTTGCTCTACTTAGGGGGACTCATCAGGGAATTCCCAGGTGCCCATTATGCCAGGGGAAGAATCTTCTGTATTCCAAGGTGATTTTTCTAGCACCTCTCACCCAAGGAAAGAGGGGAGACTCTAAAACAATTTAGGCTGAATCTCTAGGAAAGCATCTTGCTGTATGAGAGGTCTGTGTGGGCAGGGACCACATCGGATTCACATCGGGGTCCCCTGAGCCCATCCAGGCCTGGCACAGAGATCACTTTGGTGAGTGTTTGGGGGATGCATAAAGAGATGGCAGGAAAGGGAGAGGAGTGGCATGAGAAGCCTTTGTCCTAGGCCCTCTGGGGACCCCAAGTGTAGGGGACCGGTTATGCTTTTACTGCAGAAGTGATGGATTCAGTGTGCCTCCCCCATCCCCCATTCCCCCGTCTCTCCTCAGGTCAGATTTATCCTGGGCCAGGAGGAGGTGAGGATGCAGACCCTGGCAGAGACACTGCTGAGCGACTCCATTCCCCACACTGTGGGGCTGACCGTGTCAGACAGCTGGGCCTTGTTGTCAGTCGATGGGCTCCTGAATGTCTCCGCCCAAGTCCAGCAGGCCCCCCTGGAGGTCCCCTATGGGCTCTTCCTGGGGGGCACCGGGAACCTTGGCCTGCCCTACCTGAGCAGAGCCAGCCGACCCCTGCGGGGTTGCCTCCACACAGCCACCCTCAATGGCCGCAGCCTCCTTTGGCCACTGACCCCAGACGTACCTGAGGGCTGTGCTGAGGAGTTCTCTGCCGGTGATGACGTGCCCATGGGCTTCTCTGGGCCCCACTCACTGGCTGCCTTCCCTGCCTGGGGCACTCGGGATGAAGGCACCCTGGAGTTTACACTCACCACACGGAGCTGGCAGGCGCCCCTGGCCTTCCAGGCAGGGGGCCGGCATGGGGACTTCATCTACGTGGACATATTTGAGGGCCACCTGCGGGCTGTGGTGGAGAAGGGCCAGGGCACCGTATTGCTCCACAACAGTGTGCCTGTGGCCGATGGGCAGCCCCACGAGGTCAGTGTCCACGTGGACGCTCACAGGCTGGAAATCTCCGTGGACCAGTACCCCACACGTACTTCCAACCGTGGGGTCCTTAGCTACCTAGAGCCACGAGGCAGTCTCCTCCTTGGGGGGCTGGATGCAGAGGGCTCTCGCCATCTCCGGGAACACCGCCTGGGCCTGGCTGTCAACGTCTCCCTGCTGGGCTGCCTGGAGGATCTCAGCATCAATGGTCAGAGGTGGGGGCTCCGGGAAGCCTTGCTGACTCGCAGCATGGCGGCCGGCTGCAGGCTGGAGGAGGACGAGTACGAGGAGGACGCCTATGGCCCATACGAAGCTTTCTCCACCCTGGCACCCGAGGCTTGGCCGGCCATGGAGCTGCCTGAGCCCTGCGCCCCTGAACCGGGGCTGCCTCCGATCTTTGACAATTTCACCCAGCTGCTGACCGTCCGCCCACTGGTGGTGGCTGAGGGCGGCACAGCCTGGCTGGAGTGGCGGCACGTGCAGCCCACGCTGGATCTGAGCGAGGCCGAGCTGCGCAAATCCCAGGTGCTGTTCAGCGTGAGCCGCGGGGCCCGCCACGGCGAGCTAGAGCTGGACATCCCGGGTGCCCAGGCACGGAAAATGTTCACCCTCCTGGACGTGGTGAACCGCAAGGCCCGCTTCGTCCACGATGGCTCCGAGGACACCTCCGACCAGCTGGTGCTCGAGGTGTCGGTGACAGCTCGGGGGCCCGTGCCCTCCTGCCTTCGGAGGGGCCAAATTTACATCCTGCCCATTCAGATAAACCCCGTCAACGACCCGCCCCGCGTCGTCTTCCCGCAAGGCAGCCTCATGGTGATCCTGGAACACACTCAGAAGCTGCTGGGCCCGGAGGTCTTCCAGGCCGATGACCCAGACTCCGCCTGCGAGGGCCTCACCTTCCAGCTCCTCGGTGTCCCCGCCGGCCTCCCCGTGGAGCGCCAAGACCAGCCTGGGGAACCAGCGACCGAGTTCTCCTGTCGGGAGCTGGATGCGGGCAGCCTAGTATACGTCCACCGCGGCGGGCCCGCCCCGGACCTGACGTTCCGGGTCAGCGACGGGCTGCAAGCCAGCCCGCCGGTCACGCTGAAGGTGGTGGCCATCCGGCCGGCCATTCGGGTCCGCCACAACACAGGGCTGCGCCTGGCCCAGGGCTCCACTGCACCTGTCTTGCCCTCCAACCTGTCGGTTGAGACAAATGCTGTGGGGCAGGATGTGAGCGTGCTGTTCCGACTCACCGGGGCCCTGCAGTTCGGGGAGCTGCAGAAGCAGGGGGCGGGCGGGGCGGAGGGCACCGAGTGGCGGGCCACACAGGCCTTCCACCAGCGGGACGTGGAGCAGGGCCGCCTGAGGTACCTGAGCACCGACCCGCAGCACCGCGCCGAGGACACCGTGGAGAACGTGGCCCTGGAGGTGCAGGTGGGCCAGGAGACCCTGAGCAATCTGTCCTTCCCGGTGACAGTCCAGAGAGCCACCGTGTGGCTGCTGCGGCTGGAGCCTCTGCACCCCCAGAACGCCCAGCAGGAGGCCATCACCACAGCCCACCTGGAAGCCACCCTGGAGGAGGCAGGCCCGAACCCCACCACCTTCCACTATGAGGTGGTTCAGGCCCCCAGGAAGGGTAATCTTCAGCTACAGGGCACGCGGCTGTCAGACGGTCAGAGCTTCACCCAGGATGACCTGCGGACTGGCCGGTTGACTTATGGGGCCACAGCACGTGCCTCAGAGGCAGTCGAGGACTCCTTCCGTTTCCGGATCACAGCCCCGCCACACTTCTCCCCACTCTACACCTTCCCCATCCACATCGGTGGTGATCCGGACGCCCCTGTCCTCACCAACGTCCTCCTCTCAGTGCCTGAGGGCGGCGAGGGCGTCCTCTCTGCTGATCACCTCTTTGTCAAGAGTCTCAACAGTGCCAGCTACCTCTATGAGGTCATGGAGCGGCCCCGCCACGGCAGGTTGGTGTGGCAGGGGGCACAGGACAGTGTCACCGTGGTGACATCCTTCACCAATGAGGACCTGCTGCACGGCCGGCTGGTCTACCAGCATGACGACTCTGAGACCACGGAAGATGACATTCCCTTTGTGGCTACCCGCCAGGGCGAGGGCAGTGGTGACATGGCCTGGGAGGAGGTACGGGGTGTCTTCCGGGTGGCCATCCAGCCCGTGAATGACCACGCCCCTGTGCAGACCATCAGCCGTGTCTTCCACGTGGCCCGCGGTGGGCAGCGGCTGCTGACCACCGACGACATGGCCTTCAGCGATGCTGACTCCGGCTTTGCTGATGCTCAGCTGGTGCTGACCCGCAAGGACCTCCTCTTCGGCAGCATCGTGGCTGTAGATGAGCCCACTCGGCCCATCTACCGCTTCACCCAGGAGGACCTCAGGAAGAGGCGGGTCCTGTTCGTGCACTCGGGGGCCGACCGCGGCTGGATCCAGCTGCAGGTGTCCGATGGGCAGCACCAGGCCACAGCGCTGCTCGAAGTGCAGGCCTCGGAGCCCTACCTCCGTGTGGCCAACAGCTCCAGCCTTGTGGTCCCTCAAGGAGGCCAGGGCACCATCGACACAGCTGTGCTCCACCTGGACACCAACCTAGATATCCGCGGTGGGGATGAGGTCCACTACCATGTCAGAGGCGGCCCACGCTGGGGGCGGCTGCTCCGGGGCGGCCAGCCAGTCACAACCTTCTCCCAGCAGGACCTGCTGGATGGGGCTATTCTCTACAGCCACAACGGCAGCCTCAGCCCCCGTGATACCCTGGCCTTCTCTGTGGAGGCAGGGCCTGTGCACACAGATGCCGCCCTACAAGTGACCATTGCCCTAGAGGGGCCACTGGCCCCACTGCACCTGGTCCAGAACAAGAAGATCTATGTCTTCCAGGGGGAGGCGGCTGAGATCAGAAGAGACCAGCTGGAGGTAAAGGGCTGAGGGCGTGAGCAGGGGTATGGGCCAGGTAAAGGGGATCCTTCCCTCCAGCCTTCATGCCATGCGTGCTTGGATGGTTTGGGATGTGCCTGTGGTGGCTTCTGGGCCAGTGTGTGTATGTGCCTTAGGTATGTAACTGTACATGTGCATGTTGGGTGCCTGAGGGTTTCTGGGGAGTTTATTGTACATACGGCTGCCTGTGGGTTGCGTGTTCCTCCACATGTCATGTGCACACATGTACATGCTGTGGCCAACCATTCAAATTCCTGGGCCCCACCCAGACCATAGACTCTGATGTGGAGCCTGAGAATCTGCATTCGAACAAGAGTAGGCTCTCTGGAGGGTTTTAACAGGTACAAACTTTGAGGACTATAGGCCTTGAAGACAGGCTTGGTTGCCCCCACCGCCCAGCTCCCACGTCCTCAGTTCTTTTTTTTCTTTTTTTTAATATTTATTTATTTATTTACTTTTATTTTTGGCTGCATCGGGTCTTAGTTGAGGCACGCAGGACCTTTGCTGCGGCTCGCGGGCTTAGTTGCCCCGAGGCATGTGAGGTCTTAGCTCCCCGACCAGGGATCAAACCCACGTCCTCTGCATTGGAAGGTGGATTCTTAACCACTGGACCACCAGGGAAGTTCCCCATGTCCTCAGTTCTTTTCCCAGACCTCAGACCAGGCCTCAGGGTCTGGAGAGGGCTGCTGACCACCCAGGAACCTCACAGAGCAACCGCAGGCCATCCAGCAGACCCATTGCCTTGCTGTGCAACCTCACACCAGTTGCTTGCCCTCTCTGGGCCTTATTCTCTTACACTGCCAACTTCTGAGCCTCTTGTGGCTCTGGCTGTCTGGACTTCAGGGCAGACTGTGACTAAACATGTCTGGTGTCGGGAAGTCTTCTGCCGGGAGAAGGCAGCATTTGAGCCAGGCTTTGAAGAGTCTGGGACTTAACAGCAGAGAACTAAGGGACAGTATTCCAGGCAGAGAGACAGAACAGGAATGTGAGTTTGGGGGTGGTGTATAGCCTTTTATGGCTGGACCATCAGATGAGGGAGCACCTTTCCTCCAGGCCCTGGACTGGACCAGGGTCTGCAAGCTGCCTAGGGCCTGTACTGTAGGAATGTGTCGCTGAGAAGGATGGGGCGCCCTCTTGTGGCAGTAGCATGGCAGGGGCAGTCAGTGTGTGTGTGTGTGTGTGTGTGTGTGTGTGTGCGCGTGCGTGACATATATGTGTCTCTGTCCACACATTTGTGTGTGGTGAGGCTGTATGTCCGTGTCACTGGATCTGAGGATGTGTGATTGTGTACATCGCCAAGGGCGTGTGTACCTCAGAGGCTTCAGCAGCCTCCTTCTGTGACCCCTCTCATAACCAGGCAGCCCAGGAGGCAGTGCCACCGGCAGACATTGTGTTCTCAGTGAAGACCCCACCAAGCTCTGGCCACCTGGTGATGTTGTCCCACAGCGCCACGGCAGCCGAGCTGCCCAGCCTGGACCCTGTGCACAGCTTCTCCCAGGAGGCGGTGGACGCGGGCAGGGTCCTGTACCTGCACTCCCGCCCTGAGGCCTGGAGCGATGTCTTCTCCCTGGATGTGTCCTCAGGCCTGGGTGCTCCCCTCGAGGGCATCCACGTGGAGCTGGAGGTGCTGCCGGCTGCCATCCCACTGGAGGCGCTGAACTTCAGCGTCCCCGAGGGCGGCACCCGCACGCTGGCCCCTCCACTGCTCCGCATCACTGGGCCCTACTTCCCCACGCTGCCGGGCCTTGACCTGCAGGTGCTGGAGCCACCCCAGCATGGGGTCCTGCAGAGAGAGGAAGGACCTCAAGACAGGACCCTCAGCACCTTCTCCTGGAGAGAGGTATGGTCAGGGAGGCCCAGGGTGCAGCCCAGCTCTGGGGGCATAGTCTGGGGGTATGCACAGATAGGAGGCAGGAGCCCACATTTACAGAGCACCTCATCTCGTCCTCCCTCACTGGCAGAGAGAGATGAATGTCCCCATTTCCTCCACTCCTTCATCCCTTCGCTCTGGGAGAGATGATTGTCCCCATTGCCACCTGCAGAAACTGAAGCTCTGGAGGAGTCAATCTCCTCCTGCACCCAAAGGCAGGGCATGAAACGTGCTGGGCCTGAGACCCACCATGGGTCTCAGGCCTGCTGGGGTCTGACCTCAAGCCCCGGGCCTGCCTGCAGGTGGAACAGCAGCTGATTCTCTATGTGCATGACGGGAGCGAGACGCTGGCAGACAGTTTCGTCCTAGTGGCTAATGCCTCAGAGATGGACCGCCAGAGCCATCCCGTGACCTTCACCATCACCGTCCTGCCTGTCAACGACCAACCCCCCGTCCTCACCACAAACACAGGCCTGCAGGTGAGAGCATTCTAGGACCACCTCCCACCTCCCCTCCCAGAGAGAGGCCAGCACATAGCTCCCCCTCTGTGAGCCTCAGTTTCCTCCTCTGTAAAATGGGGATCCTGCCACATGCCTCACTAGGTTATTGGGAAGAGAGAAGAGCGACTGCACTGAAAATAGGACACAGGTGTGGGGCTTTATTACTGGACACTTACAAGTGCAATAGACAGCCTTGTGAATGGACGTGCTTGGTCCTGCTGTTCCCTGGACTCACCCTCAGCAGGAAGCTTTTTCCACGGCTCAGGACCAGGACTCCTGAAGAGAGCTCTTTCAGACCCTTAAGGGTGGACTCCAACTGCTCTCTCCACTCCCACCACCAGCAAGTGGAGGCCACCGCCTGGCTCCCCAACCCCCTGCCTCTTACACTACTGCAGAGTAGTGGTGCCCCCATCCAGCAGAGGTGGAAGTTGAGGCCCAGAAAGGTGACAAAACTTCTCCAGGGTCACAGTAGAAGTTACTGGTGGAACAGAAAGGGTGTGGCTTGACCAGGGCCACACAGCAGGGTAGCAAATGGGCAGGACCTTGAATGCTGACTTCTAGAGTGTGGACTCTGGGTCAGCAGCAGCCATGGAAGGTTTCAAAAGAGGGCTGACTTGGGCTGTCTGTGACATGGGGCTCTGAGAATCTTTCAGGCTAAGGGCTGCCCTGGGACCACAGTCAGATGGTGCTGTGTAGCACTTCAGCCACCAGGTGGTGCTGTCCACCGTGTTTGTGCCAGGAGCCCTGTGCTAAAGCCTAGCGTCTATGCCTTGCCGCCTTCTTTCCAGAGCTCTGGCTGAGGTCAGCCTTGGGCTGGGGGAGGGAATCCCAGGGGGCTCAGTTTTCCAGGTATGGGAGCCCCTCCCCAGTACTGCTCATAAGTTGCTGACCCAACAGGACCTGTAACAGGACCCTTGGAACAGGAACAGGATCCTGCCCTGCTCGCAGGTGGGAGGCTTGAGGGGGGCTCCCCTTCACTCTGAGCATGGGGAGGGGCTGCCTGCCCCCAGGAAGCCTTCACCCACCTGCCTTGGGGCTCGTGATTGCACTGGAAACACCTGGGCCCCCATCCCAGTGCTGCTTCAGTGCTGCAAGACACTGGCCTCTCCAGCTCACCAAGCCTCCCACCCCATCCCTCACCAGGAAAGGGAGCCCATTTCTAAGTATCCTGGGCAGACAAAAATCACGATTCCCATCGTGTGCCAGCCCCTGCCCAGACTCACCATGGAGGGTCTGAAGGGAGACCCCTGCCCTGCCAGTGAGCCACATTAAGCAGCACTTTGGGTCAGGGCTGGGGATCTCTGGGGAGGGGGTGAGAGCTGGGGTCTTCTTGGGGTTCATGAGCTGGCCTCGACGGAAAAGCAGGACTAGAGCAGATGGAGACCAGGGAGCCTGGGCGTGGGAGCCCTGGGCCAACAGGGGAAGATGAATGGGGTGGAGGGCCCTTTGTGCAGGGGAGCCCAGATGGCAGTGTGGTTGGAGCCCTGATGGTGGCCCCAGGGCCAGGGAGGAAAGAAGTGGGTAAGCTTGGTGGGGGCAGAACCTTCGCACGCTTGTATCCCCAGATGTGGGAGGGGGCCACTGTGCCCATCCCTCCGGAGGCCCTTAGGGGCACAGACAGCGACTCAGGCCCCGAGGACCTGGTCTACACCCTTGAGGAGCCCAGCAATGGACAGGTGGTGCTGCGGACAGAGCCGGGCGCCGAGATCCACAGCTTCACCCAGGCCCAGCTCGACGGCGGGCTCGTGCTGTTCTCACACAGAGGTGGGTGCCGAGAGGTGGGGGTGCCCCGAGGATGGGCGCCGGCGTGGGCCAGCGAGACCCAACTCCACGCTTGTCCTAGGAGCCCTGGACGGAGGCTTCCGCTTCATCCTATCTGATGGCGAGCATACGTCTACTGGACACTTCTTCCGGGTGACGGCCCAGAAGCAGCTGCTCCTCTCACTGGAGGGCAGCCGGACGCTGACCATCTGCCCAGGTGGGTGTGCCATGCCAGGGGCAGGCTGCCTCCCCAGCAGTCACAGGCCTTGCCCTGCCTCCTGGTCAGAGGCTGACAGTCCCCTTTTGCCTCTCGCAGGGTCCATCCAGCCGCTCAGCAGCCAGAGCCTGAGAGCCAGTTCCAGCACAGGCATCGACCCCCACCACCTGTTCTACCGTGTGGTACGGGGCCCCCGGCTTGGCCGGCTATTCCACACCCAGCAGGGCAGCAGCGGGGAGGCCCTGGAGAATTTCACGCAGGCAGAGGTAAGGTCCACCCTCTACAGCCACCGCTTAGACTCCATCCAGCCTCGAGGGGCCCGCTCTGCCCCCGGACACACATGTAGACACGGGTGCCAGCTCCAGCCTCATTGGCAGCCGCTCCCCGGGCCTGCCATGGTCCAGGCTCTGCATGCCCTGCCCTCCAGGAGCTACCAGGCTGGTAGGGCAGATGGGGCTTAGTGTTCCAGGGGGAGGAAGAAGGATGCGGGAAGTCAGGGCTATAGGGTCCCAGGGCAGGGATCAGGTTCTGGGGCTTGGCTTCCAGAAGGAACTGCAGTTGGACCCTAGAGGGCTGGAAAAGGCACACTGCATAGGGGACCCTAGCCAACCCAGTGGCTGGTGAGGGGCAGTGTTTGGTCTGGAGGGAATAGAGTTTGAGATAAAGGCAGCTGTTGGGCTTGTGGGCAGAGGTGTGAGCCTGGAGCTCAGGTCAAGAGCTAGCAAGAAGCAGAGTGGGTCCTGAAAGCAGACGAGCGGACAGAAGCAGCTGAGTAAGTCAAGTTGGGAGTGAAGCTGCCATCCATCCATCATGGCAGCTTCAGGACACAGCTGTCCCAGAGCACATCAGAGGCCACCAGTGAAAACTAGAACTCTCAGCCATGGGAAGAGGCAGACCGCTAGGCTGCCTCTGCTGGGATCACAGAGCTCTCTGTGCTAACTGTGCCAGTGGGGCCAGCAGCCATCACTTAAATTAAGGCCCCTTCTAAGTGCAGGAGGTGCCAAGCATTCCAGGGCAGCCTTGGTTCTCCCTGAAGGCGGAGTGGGGCGGGGTTAGTCTTTCAGGCATGGGGAAGGAAGTAACTTTAACGAGGGTGGGAAGATTTCTCAGGTCGCTGACATCAACATCCCCCAGGCCTGGGTTCTCTGTTCTCCCAGCTTCTTCCATGGCCCCCTTCCTGCCCCTCCCCACAATGAAATATTGAGCAGGCTGCAGCAGCTGTGCACCCTGAATCCCTGAGAGGCTTTGTCATCGGATGCCCAGGAAGGGGGAGGGAACAGGATGAGCTCAGGCCCCTCCCCCACCCTGCAGTGCTTCCCTCACACCCCAGCAATCTGAAGGACTGGATTGAATGGCCACCAGGGGGCCAGGCTGGCAGCGCCACCCAGGGAAGCTGGGAGGAGGCTTCGTGGCAGACACACCCTCCCCCCCTTGGAGAAGTGGGCAGGGCAGGACTGGGTGGTATCTGACAGTGCCACTGTGCCGCAATACTCTGAGCTGGGTAGGGCAGGGACCAGGTGTCTCTATTTTACAGATAAGGAAACTGAGGCTCACGAAGGTCAGGTGACTATTCAGAGCCCATGGCTAGTAAGAAGCAAAACCGGGGCTATGCCTTCGGACCGCTAGTCCAAGATTCTTGGACCAAAGGTCACTACTGATTCCCAGAGGTCAGGGACCCCTCCCCACCTTGCCTGTGACTTACCTCATCCCCAGCCAGACACCTGCCACCCACAAGTAGCTCCTGTACCCCGGCATCCAGGCTCTCACCCCCACTCCTGAGGGTCTCCGTTTCCTTCCTGCCCACCGTCACCCTGAGCCAGAGGTTACAGCTGGCAGTCCCTGTGGGCCACAGCTAGCCCACAGATGTGTTTTATTTGGCCTGCACATACATTTAATGTTTTAAAATTAGTGGTCAAGATGTGTTTTATTTGGCCTGCACATGCATTTAATATTTTAAAATTAGGGGATCTCACACACACCAACAAAAAACCAAAACCCTGATTTCCGTTTCTTAAAAGGCCTGTGTTCCCTCTTCCGGCCATCAGCTGAAGAGCAGCTACCCCTTTGACTGGGCTCTGCTCCCCTTCTCGACCATGTAGGGCTCCCCACTTCACCACAACCCCGCTGCTCCTAGAATCTCCTGCACACTGTGACCCCGGTCGGCTTCCATCTCACTATTGCATAAGTCTTGTTTTTCTGAGAGAAGGAAAATAGTTCCCTGTGTCTCCTAAAAGGGGAAAACAGAAGATAAGCCAAGAGGACACATTGGGATTAGAAGGGGGAGGGAACGGATTTCTTGATGGAAGTGGAGACTATTCCTTGGGGTTTAACACGCAGACGGCCCTAGAGAACAGTGGGTGTGGCTGGAGTGGAGTTGCCATGGGAGGAGTTGGAAGAGGTGAGGTCATGGGTAACGGGGTCACATGGGGTCTCTGAAGCCAAATGTTGGTGAGCCATTGCACTGTCTGAGCAAGAGAGACAGAACCTGACTTAACATTTTTACAGACTCACTCTGACTTCTGCATTAAGGACAAACTGTAGAGCGGGGTGGAGCAGGGGCCAAAGCCAGGACACAGTTAGGAGGCTCTTGTGGTAATCCAGGCCAGAGATGATGGTGTGTGAGAGGAGGAGAGGAATCAGGGGTGACTCCAGGGTGTGGGGCCTGAGCCACTGGAAGAACAGAGCTGTGCCCTCTGGAGTGGGAAGGCTGGGAGAGGCGGGGCAGGTCAGGGATTGTCTGGGACACGCTGAGTGTGAGATGTCCCTCAGACATCCTCGAGGAGCTGCCCAGGAAGCAGGTGGCTACGAGCCTGGAGTTCAGGAGAGCACAGCCCAGTCTGGAGATACAAATAAGGGGGTCCTCTCGTGGCTGGCATTTGAGGACGTGAGACCCACCAAGAGCACATGGGCAGTGCCTGTAGATAGTCTCAAAGCCAAGCCACAGACATTGCGGAGAAGGGGAGGGACCAGCCAGAGCATCTGTGAAGAAGCGACTAGTGAGGTTGGAGGAAAACCAAGGGAGCAGAACTTCCTGGAAGCCATCGGGTGGGCTGGGGGAAGGAATGCTGACTTGTGTCCAGTGCCTCAGAACCAACCGCTGGGTCCAGCAGCATAGAGGCCATCATGCCCTTGGTGACAATAGGAGTGGAAGCCTGGGTGGAGTGCACTCGAGACAGCATGGGGGAGAGTATAGACTATTCTTTTTGGATTTTTGCTGCAAAGAAGAGCAAAAGTGCGGGAGGTGGGGCAGCAAATGTTGGTGTAAAAAGTGAAGTCAAGAGAAGTTTATTCTGTAAGGTGGGCGGATAGCATAGTTGCATAACGATGGGAATAATCCATTTGGGGAGAAATTGATGCCATGGGAGAAAGACAGGAGATGGTAGAAGCAGTGTCTTCAGTAAGGAAGAGGGTAAGGGATTTCATGCAAAAGAGGAAAGACCTGCTGTCGAGAGAAGCACGGATAGAGTATTGCTTTTCCCAGGGGCTCAGAGGTTTGAGGTGACTTGCCCAAGGTGGCAGAGCTGGGATTTGACACAGGCATCTGACTCTAGAGCCTGGCTCTTCACTGTCACGTGACTGTTTTCTG
Organism: Balaenoptera ricei; assembly: GCF_028023285.1. Taxonomy (NCBI): domain Eukaryota; kingdom Metazoa; phylum Chordata; class Mammalia; order Artiodactyla; family Balaenopteridae; genus Balaenoptera; species Balaenoptera ricei. The sequence continues at coordinate 61,723,760 of NC_082640.1, forward strand.
GCGACCCACTGAGTTGGTGAGGGAGAGCATGGGCTACAGACATAGAGCGAGGCACAGTGGGGAGAGCCTCCAGGGGGGCTGGGCTCCGAGGGGCTGTCAGGGAGACCCAAGTGCCCAGTGCCAGTGCCAGCCTAGGTAGGGACTCCTGGCCACCATGGGGTGGACCTGCCTCTAGTCCCAGTAACGGGCTCTCCCCGCAGGTGTATGCTGGGAATGTTCTGTATGAGCATGAGATGCCCCCCGAGCCCTTCTGGGAGGCCCATGACGCCCTGGAGCTCCGGCTGTCCTCACCGCCTGCCCCCGACATGGCCGCCACCCTTGCTGTGACTGTGTCTTTTGAAGCTACCTGTCCCCAGCGCCCCAGCCGCCTCTGGAAGAACAAAGGTGAACAGCATGGTGGGATGGCAACGTTGAGTGGGGGGGTGGACACTGGGAGAGGCCCAGATAGGAGGGGACACAAGGCCAGGGTCAGCAGCTCATGTCAGCTCCCAGGACCTAGTAAATTATAGGGAGGGTGGGCAGGTGGGGAGGCTTTGAGGTCAGAATGGGGGACACGATCCTGGTCCTCCTGGGACCCTGAGCCCCAACCTGGGGTACCTGGTCTGAGGGGGGAGGGACAAAGCTGGCCTTGGGGACCCTGATCTGAGGGTCCATGGCTCTCCCCTCAGTGGACGGGACCTTCATAGCCTGTGTCCCACCCCCAGGTCTCTGGGTCTCGGAAGGCCAGCGAGCTGAAATCACCACAGCCGCCCTCGATGCCTCCAACTTCCTGGCCAGCGTTCCGGCACCCCGGCGCTCGGAACACGATGTGCTCTTCCAGATCACACAGTTCCCCCAGCGGGGCCAGCTGATGGTGTCCAAGGAGCCCCTCCACACCGGGCGGCCCCACTTCCTGCAGTCTGAGCTGGCCGCAGGGCAGCTGGTGTACACCCACGGCGGCGGGGGCACCCAGCAGGATGGCTTCCGCTTCCGTGCCCACCTCCAGGGGCCCGCGGGGGCCTCCGTGGCGGGACCCCAAACCTCAGAGGCTTTCGCCATCACAGTGCGGGATGTGAATGAGCAGCCGCCTCAGCCGCAAACCTCCGTCCCGCTCCGGCTCACCCGGGGCTCCCGCAGCCCCGTCTCCCGGGCCCAGCTGAGCGTGGTGGACCCAGACTCGGCTCCTGGGGAGATCGAGTACAAGGTGCAGCGGGCCCCCCACAATGGCTTCCTGAGCCTGGCAGGGGCCAGCCCGGGGCCTGTGACCTGCTTCACCCAGGCCGACGTGGATGCTGGGCGGCTGGACTTTGTGGCCAATGGGAGCAGCGTGGTGGGCATCTTCCAGCTGAGTGTGTCTGATGGGGCCAGCCCGCCCCTGCCCATGTCCCTGGCCGTGGACGTCTTGCCCTCGGCCATTGAGGTGCAGCTGCGGGCACCCCTAGAGGTGCCCCAAGCTTTAGGGCGCTCCTCCCTGAGCCGGCAGCAGCTCCGGGTGGTTTCCGATCGGGAGGAGGCGGACGCAGCCTACCACCTCACCCAGGGGCCCCGGTATGGGCATCTCCTGGTGGGCGGGCAGCCTGCCGCAGCCTTCAGCCAGTTCCAGGTAGACCAAGGTGAAGTGGTCTTTGCTTTCACCAGCTTCTCGTCCTCTCACGATCAATTCAGCATCCTGGCACTGGCCAGGGGTGCCAACGCATCCGCCACGGTGAATGTCACCGTGAGGGCTCTGCTGCGTGTGTGGACAGGTGGGCCGTGGCCCCAGGGTGCCACCCTACGCCTGGACCCCACTGTCTTAGATGCGGGCGAGCTGGCCAACCTCACAGGCAGTGTGCCGCGTTTCCGGCTCCTGGCGGGACCCCGGCACGGCCGCGTGGTCCGCGTGCCCCAGGCCAGGACAGAGCCCAGGGGCGGCCAGCTTGTGGAGCAGTTCACCCAGCAGGACCTTGAGGATGGAAGGCTGGGGCTGGAGGTGGGCAGGCCGGAGGGTAGCTCTCCTGGACCTGCAGGCGACAGTCTCACTCTGGAGTTGTGGGCAAGGGGTGTCCCTCCTGCCGTGGCCTCACTGGACTTTGCCACGGAGCCTTACAACGCAGCCCGGCCCTACAGAGTGGCCCTGCTCAGTCTGCCTGAGGCCGCTCGGACAGAAGCAGGGAAGCCGGGGAGCAGCACCCCCACTGGTGAGCCAGGCCTGGCGGCCTCCAGCCCCGTGCCCACCGTGGCCAGGGGGCACTTCCTGGGCTTTCTCGAGGCCAACATGTTCAGCATCATCGTCCCCGTGTGCCTGGTCCTCCTGCTCCTGGCACTCATCGTGCCTCTGCTCTTCTACCTCCGCAAACGCAACAAGACGGGCAAGCACGACGTCCAGGTGCTGACTGCCAAGCCCCGAAACGGCCTGGCCGGCGACACGGAGACCTTCCGCAAGATGGAGCCGGGCCAGGCCATCCCCCTCACAGCGGTGCCTGGCCAGGGGGCCCCGCCAGGGGGGCAGCCTGACCCAGAGCTGCTGCAGTTCTGCCGGACATCCAACCCTGCCCTCAAGAACGGCCAGTACTGGGTGTGAGGCCTGGCCTGGGCCCAGATGCTGATGGGGCCAGGGACAGGCTTGCTCAGGCCCCGGCCCCATTGCTCCCATGCCCTGGTGCTGTCTGAGTATCCCCAGAGCCAGAGAGCCCTGGGGACACCAGGGGTGGAGGGTGCTAAAAGGAAGCCCCAGGGGTCCAGGACCAAGTGGAGTCAAGAGCTGTAACCTCCCCAGCTCACTCTGAGCCAGGAGAACTGCAAGGGGCCAAGGGCAGAGGCAGGCTTGGAGTCAGTCCCCTGCCCTGGAGCTAGTGTGGGCTGACAAAACCAGAGCCACTTCCTAGGTGGTCAGGACTCTGGGTCCTGGGTCTGTGACCTTGGGTAAGTCACACCTGACCCAGGCTGCTAAGAAGGCAAGAAGAAAGGGAAGGGAGGGACAGATGGGGATTCCTGGATTTTCCACTCCAAGCCAGGCCTCCCCTCATCTCTGCCCCAGGATTGAGAGGAAAACTTTTTCCCTTGGTTTTTTAGGGAGACAGTACTTCCTGGAGCAGAGGGCAGGAGGAGAGAGTCCTCCCACTCTCTAGAAGGCATAAGCCAGTGGAATAATATATCCAGGGTGTAAGGTGGGTGGGTTGCTCTGGGATGGGTTTATTTAAGGGGCATTGCAAGGAAGCTATTTAACATGGTGCTGAGCTAGCCCAGACTGGTGGAGCCCCTGGGGTGAGGAATAGAGGAGCGTCTGAGGCCAGCTCATTCCCAGGGCCCCACCTTGATGGGCTGATGGCTAGACAAGCATGGGTCTATGGTCCCAGAGTGGGCTGGGCTGGGGAGCGTGCAGGGTCTCAGGCCATGGGCCCCTGCGGTGCCTGTGCTCCCCTGAGGACTGGGGCGGGTACTTGGGGGCACTCGGCTCCATGGGGCCTGGATAAATGGTGCTTCTGGATAAGAGGTTCTGGACAGCCGTGTGTTGTTTGTCTGACCGTGCACTGGGCCCTTGGTCACACTAGCCTGCACTCCACCAGTGCAGGCCATCCCGCCAGACCTCAGCCACCAGGAGAGATGGGGCCCGAATTCCCACTTGTGGCCGCCCTGCGTGGCTTGCAGGATCTCAGTTTCCTGACCAGGGATTGAACCTGGGCCACGGCAGTGAAAGCCTGGAATCCTAACCACTAGGCCACCAGGGTCTGTTCCTCTGCATTCATCTCTCAAGAGGTTGGAGCAGCAAAGATGAGGAGAGAGGGGGACTTGGGGATCCCAAGGCTGGGGGCAGAGGGGGACCACCAGAGGTGCCTTCCCTCAGCTCCCTGGAGATTTTCGCAAGGAAGATTTCTGCTGGTCTTTACCCTTCCAACAAGAGGACCAAGAGTGCTGCTTCTCAAAGGCAGAGCAAGCAGCAAGGGTTCTGAAAAGTCAGCTGTCCCTGTACGTGGCCCAAGAGTCCATCGTGTGGTCGGCAATGGATCTGAGACACAGCATCCTCAGAAGGCCCTCGATGAGTTGCCGAGGAGCCACCACTCTCTGGTCCTTTCCCTCCAGAGGGTTTCCCAGGGTCATGGGCAATGGAGACAGATTCTGGGTCCCAGGGAATACCCCAAGCCCTGGAAGCAGGTTGAAGTCCTCAGAAGAAAAGCAGCAGGAGAGCTGTCTGAGTTCTGGGGGGAGGTGGGAGGGGGTGGCTGGGGCCTGAGCACAGCTGCATTGGGTGTGGAGAGCACCGGCCAGGCTTCGGCAGCTGAGCGGCATCACCTCTTCCTTGTGCTCGACATCTGTAACACCTGAACCAGGAGTTAGGGCAAGAGAGAAGATTCCCTCTCCCCATGGTGCTGCCCCTGGACCACGCCTCCCCACAATGCCTTTCGCATTTCAGCATCCAGCCTCCTAGAGCCGCCCCCACTCTCAGAAGTTTTGGGGAGGAAACCCAGAATCCTGGTAGATCACTGCCGGAAGGGCCCCCAGAGAACCAAGAGGGGACTGAGAAAGAGGAGAAGAAGCTTGTCCAGAGTCTTGCACAGCAAGGCAACCATAGAGTAGACCAGACCCCTGAGGCACAGCCAACTCCTGTTGCCACACTGAAAGCCTCCCCCTCATGGAAGGTGGCCAGGACCCGTAAGTGGGGGGCTCTGCAGAGACCCCTCCATACCCAGAGCTCGCGATCCTGGCCCCAGCTTCCTTTTCAAGCCTGGTCTCTCCAGCACGCCCCAGGCCAGCCTCATCCAGAGGCCCTGCCAAGGGTGTCTCCACGCCACACCCCACACTCTGCCCTGCTTCTCCCGGGAGCTCAAGGCTGCATCCTCAGGGCCCTGATATCTGGGGCCAGTCTCCACCCAGGGCGACCAGTTTCCCTGGGAGTGTAAGCCGAGACGAGGGTGACAGACCTGCCAGGCAGGATCTGGCCTCAGCTCAGGTTTCTCCAGAGGCCTGATGACACCCTCTCTGTTCACACGGCCTGGCCTGGCCTGCCCCCAGTGAGCTGGCACGGGCTGACACAGATCCGGCCCCCGCAAGCCTGGGCTGGACAGTGGGCAGGACCTGGGAGAGGGTCTTTCACTGGGACACCATCCTCGGAACCCATTCTAAATGTGGGGCCTCAATTTATTAGGTAAATCCCTTGCAGATTTCAGATATACACCTCAGGCTTAAGGAGGTTGCTACCCACCTTACAAAATAACTCACCATTCGTTCCTTTAAGGAGCTGGTTCCTCCCAGGCACCGAGGATAGGAGCCAACCTGTGCACAAGTGCTCAGGAATGTCCAGGAACCTCTGACCCTCTTACACGCACACACACACACACACACACACACACACATACAATGTGCACTTGTGCTCACAGCTGTGCACTTTCAGACCTTCAGAAACACAACACAGAGATAAATACTTTCCTATGTAATTCATATGCACACACACACAGGTGCACATACAAACTTCAGACTTAAGTGCTCTTTGCCTATGGCCCTCCCACAGTCCCAGGAGCTGGCCACGTTGAGCCAAGGGCCAGGATGTCCTGCCCATCACCAGACCCAAGTTGACATCAGCAGAGCTGGGAAGTGACCCCACAGTAGGAAGGATGGTGAAGGGGGTGTGGGGAACAGAGTAGGGGTTGCCAGAGGAGCCCAGATCGCCAGATCCCCAGCTGGGAAACCCTGCCCACCACCCTCAATGGTTTAGCCTCTTGGGTGCTAAAGATGGGGTTCCTTTTGAGCCCCTCTCCTCATGCTATGAGCTGGCCCTTTAAGTGGAGTTGCTATGGCAGCTGTGGAACCCATAGAGCTGGAACCATTGTCCTCCAATAGGAAGCAAGAGACATGGTCCTCCTCCTCCTCCTCCCCGCCCCAACCAACCACTTCTGACCAGTGGGAACTGCCAGGGGTGCTAGCATCTTCCTCTGGGCCCTGAAGATTCCAGATTTTAAACGGATAGAGGTACCTGGGCAGCCCCCCCAGAAATCTCTCTTTAGGTCTCCTGTTCTGTTTTTTGGGGTTTTTTTGCTGTCAGTGGCTTTTATTGGAGTTGGGCACGGTTCCTGCCCTCATGGGGCTCACAGTCTGGTGGGAGGGACGGGTGTGCAGACAGGAAGTTATGACACAGGGCAGTTCGGCATGGAGCAAGCATGGGGCTCTGTGTGAGCAGCTGTCCCTACTGTTATCCAAGAGGAACACAGGGAGTTCATGCAGCGCCGTCAGTAATCTAACCACCGTAATAACACAGCCACCCTTCCTGAGGGCTCCTCCGGCCGGGCACCACACCTTTGGTCACTGGGTCCTGATGCTGCTGCCACTGGATGTGTTGGGGGTATACGTAGCATCCAGGCCATCCTCCGAGGGGTGCTGCAGCACCTGGGGTTGGCAGCAGTGGGGAGCTCATACTGCCCGGGGCCGAGGAGTCAGAGTTTGCAGAACTTGGAGGCCACGCTGCGCTCGCTGGAGAGATGGGGTACACGGATGATGTCACAAGTGAGGGAGCCCCGGCAAGTGAGTGGAGCCAAGATGGAGGCCAGATGTGCTGGACCCCTCTCTCCACAGCCCCTATCCCATCCTAGGTCCTCTCATAGTTAATGCCATCCCTGGGTAGTTACCGCTAGGATTAGTCAGGCATTTTTGGCAAGGGTATTTGGTGCCAAAAATGCTGTGGGAGATGCAGATAGAAATTTACCCGGCCCTTCCTGAAGAACCCCAGACATGCCAATGAGTAACTACCACACCATGTATGCCCTAACCCAGCGGCATGAGCTAGCTGGTGCAGGGAAGGCCAGAGTAGGAGGGCAGCTGGCTCTGGCTGCTTCCTTCTCTCCTTACAGAGTGTCGGGCCTTTCCATGGAAGGAGCAGCAGGGGCTAATGTCAAGCATGACCAACCTACCTCCTGCTCACATTTCCATTCTCAGTGCAATGAGGTACAGTATTTAACTGATAGCTGCTGTCCTCATAAAACATGCCAACTCCTCAGAGAGCCCCCTGTGGCCACCAGGATAACTGGTGGGTTGTGCTTCACATTTCAGATGTCCTAAGAGACCCTAAAGACAGAAGCAGCCCTTGGTTAAGTCAACCAGTGGCCAAGAAGGAATTTTCTACCCAAACGCAGCCTCAGCCGGGAGCTGGAAGAGCTCCCCGGGTCCCCAACACGGGAACTGCCAGCTCTGGTAGCCCAGAGCCTAGAGCTAAACCCAAGGCTTCCTTCTGATGCCTTGTAAGTTCACAGAGGGCTCAAGTGTCAGTCCTGAAGCCCAGATTAGATGGGCTGTCTAAGTCCTTGAAGCAGAGGAGGGTGAGGCCGGCAGCCAGGTCCGATCCAGTGGGGGGGTTCTGCAGGGGGTTGTCCACTCCCACCCTTACCTCCCAAAGACAGGTCCCTGGACAGTGCAGCAGCTCCCTGCACCCTGCCTTCAGCAATCCAGCTGGTCCTTCCCTCTCTGGCCCCTCCCTGCCTGCTGAGGGAGGGACTAAGGGAGGTGTCCAGACAAGGTCACTAGTCAGTGCATTGGGTCTCCCCCAGGGCAGAGCAGCAGCGGCCGGCAGAGGAGTGGAGAAGCTGCTGTCCGGCCCAGGCCTGATCAAGAAGGGAAGATGGGCCTCCCAGAGCTCTCTATCCTGCAGAGGGTGGGGAGCAAGAGAGGCTGGATGGAGGCTGCCAAGCTGTCCCTTCTGCCCCCCAAAACAAATGCTGGCTGTGACCCCCAGCCCATGTGCTGCCCCGGTACTGGGAGTGCCTTTGGGGCACCCAACTCCCCTCCCCTTCAAGGTTGCTGAGGCCCCCAAGCCTGGCGAAGGCCCCAGCCCTTTGCACCTTGTAGTAAACATAGTTCAATGCTGTGTGCTCCCTTGGGGCAGTGTCCAGCCGGCCCAGTGCTAGGCATGTAGAGATGATTGGGAAACATCTATTGCCAGAATGGAGCCCCTTCCTTCCCGCAGGCCCAGAAGGTCTCTAACCACCAGTCCCACCCAGACTTCCTTTCCCAGCTTCCCTCATCCCCCAGGAGGGCAGGCGAGGCTCCCTACTGCTGCTCTGGCCCCCATCCAGAGCCCAGGCAGACGTTAAGTTTCTAAGGAACCTGTTTGACTCTGTCCCTTCTCGCTTCTCTGTCTCTCCACACCCACCCATGGCTCCCTCCCATCCAGACATCTGGGGTCTATCTGCTCCAAACCCCATGGGCAGAACATTTTGACCACATCAAATGTGGAAGCCCACCACAGATAGAGTCAAAGTGGATTAAATAGGGCAGGAGCGGGGAGACCACCCAGAACCCCTCCTACTCAGCCTCTCCCTGCTTCTCCTGCCCCTTCTCAGAACCCCCTGTGCCAGCTGGTTTAACCACCTGATCCCAGCCTCTATAGGCAAGGAGTAAGGCAGAGCCAAGGGTGGCCCCCCTCTACCCCACCCACAGGAACCCCTGCATTCAGCTTGGGGGCTTGGAGTCCCAACCTTAGAGGAGTGACTTGCCACCGTCACACAGCAATTCACTGGCAGAGCTGGGCCTCCTGGAGGCTCAGAACCCCTCCAGATGCCAAGGATGCGTCTCTCAGCAGTGGGATTCCTGGCACCCAGAAAGGCATCGGGGCAAGTGCAGGTGGGCCAGGACTGCCAGACATACTGGCCGGGACAGAGACCTCCAAGAACCAGAGACCGGCAGGGGGAGCCCTGCCGGGTCTTGTTGGGGAAGGCGGAGCCTGTTGTAAAGGGCTGTTGAGCAAGCAGGCAGGTAGGCGAGGCTGGCAGAGCCTGGGCACTCCTGGAAGGCGGTGACTCAGGCCGGAAGGGCCCTTTCTGAGTCAGCCCTGCTAAAAGGTTGCCTTGTGGGGGTGGCACCTGGGCAGGTGGCTGGGGCAGGGCCTGGGGACCCCAAGAAGGTTCCAGGCCTCAGCACCTTAGCCCTTGCGCCCCATGATCTGCCCTGAGAACCTCAGAGTCTGGGGACAGAACACATGAACTGAAGGAGGGAGGGCAGAGGGGGTGACTGCGTCTGCCCAATGAACTTGTACAAGTCCGCCCACCTGTTCGAACTCATGATGGGATAATTGACCCTAGAGAGGATGGAGCCAGGCCTGGGGGAGCAGGCTGCCTGCTTTCTGCCTAGAGCCCCACTTCTTCATTTCTGCCCCATTTCCTGTCTGTACCGGCGCCATGGGATGTGGCTAGCTAGAGGCCCAGGCCAGCGCCCACTCCTCTGCCTGAGTTAGGACCTATCAAAACAGAGCAACTGGACTTCCCTGGTGGTGCAGTGGTTAAGAATCTGCCTGCTAATGCAGGGGACACGGGTTCGAGCCCTGATCCGGGAAGATCCCACATGCTGCGGAGCAACTAAGCCCGTGCGCCACAACTACTGAGCCCGCATGCCACAACTACTGAAGCCCACACGCCTAGAGCCCGTGCTCCGCAACAAGAGAAGCCACCGCAATGAGAAGTCCGCGCACCGCAACGAAGAGTAGCCCCCGCTCGCCACAACTGGAGAAAGCCCGCGCGCAGCAACGAAGACCCAACGCAGCCAAAAATAAATAAACAAATTTATTAAAAAAAAAAACAGAGCAACTGACCAAGGCTTCTTCTCAAAGGGTCATTGCTGTAGCAAAGCTCTTAGAACAGCACCAGGCATGTAGTAAACACTCACTAAACGTTGACCATCGTGACGAGTTGCTGTTATAAGAGCAGTTGTTACTGAACAGCCTAGCGTGGGTCTGGTATGTTGTAGGTGCTTCACAAATGTTCAAAGTTGGGGTTATTGTTATTTTTATAATTTATTACAGGCATCACAGTGCCTGGAGCATAGTAGGTGCTGAACAAATGTTCAGTCTTCCTGGAAGGCCAAATGCAAGCATCCCGCATGTGGCGAAGAGGGACATGGAGACACTCTGCTTTGCTGGCTTGGGCAGGGAGAGTGAGGTGTACGGCAAGGGGTCAAGTTCTGGGTAGGAGAAGCCAGCAGCCCCACTCTGACCTCCTCCCTTCACCCCCGCCCCATTGATTCAGAGGACCTCCCTGAGGTTGTAGGGGGCAACCATCTGGCTTCCTTGGAAGAGGCTTGGCTCCAGGAACCCAAGAGGGAGGAGGCCCACTGGAACCTGCCTGCCCGGGGGGAGGAGGGCAGGGTGGTGGGGTGAACTCAGGGGGGTCCAGAGCTCCAGGGCCTCCTGGAAGAGGAGGCTAGGCTGTGCCCTTAAGAACAGGGAGTGCTGAGGCTAAGGCAGAGCATGTGGAGGGAAGAAGATGATGCAGAGCCTGAGCGAGGAGGCGATGGACCCTGGAGCAGACAGGGCTCTGGGGATCAGACTGAGGGACACTCCTGTGGAAGCTGGGTCTGAGTGGAAGCAGCCCCCAGGAGTACACTGGTGCTAGGCTGGAAGCACTTCTTCCCGCTTCCCAGGGTCAACCCCTTACAGTGCAGAACTGGGGTGGGGAATGGGGGGCTCTGAGCCCTGGACCAGAACTCGGCACCCAGTTGCCCCCAGTTTGAGTGGCCTCAGTTGCCCAACTACCCAGGAGTTGCCCAACTACCCAGGAGTCACCCGAGGAGCCTTAGGAGTTGGCCAGGATGGGGTACCACTACCCCCCATACATACCTACTCAACACCCCACCCAGCTGATGCCAACCCAACAGGGCAGGTTGCAGTGCCAGGGAGGAAGGAGGCTGCCTGCTCTGCCGGCTGGAACAGCACAGCCTCCTGCTATGCTGTGTGTGGAGAACAGGGAGGGGCTCTCCGGGCCACCCTGGCCTGGAACCCAGCCCTCCAGAGCGGGGGTGGGGGGGTCCGATGCGTATCCCCCTCCCACCCTTTCACACCCCATGCCTTGCTGAGAAAGAGGGAAATACTCCCCAGAGCGAGTCACCGGGTCCTGGGCGGTGTGGTAGATGACTCCAGGGAGGAAGCATGCATTCAGCCACCAGCTGCCGCAGCGACACACACGTGTGCACACACACACATATTCAAGGGACTGCCACGTGCGGCCACGCACACAGGCACGTGCAGATTCACTCCCTGACAGCAGCCGACCTGTGCAAACCAGAACCCACACACACCCCCTCCCCAGAGACCTGAGACACACCCGTGTAGACATCCCAGGTCACTGGCTATGAGCCAGGCACCGTGCTGGGCACTGGGAATAGAGCACCGGGCAAGACAGAGTAACACCAGCTCCCTGGTAGGCTGCCTTCTAACAAACAGATACATTTAAAATCTAACTTTTGCACTGAAGTATTTGCAGAGGAGGTTGTGTGATGCTAGAGTTTCCTGGAAGCAAGGGTTACGGGGGAATAAGATATTGCCCCAGGGTTGATAAGTGTTGAAGCTGAGGTATGGACACACAGGGATCCGTTACATTAGCTTCTCTATTTTTGTATATGTTTGAAACTCTCCAAAATAAAAAGTTAAATACATACACACATATAATTGGCAATTGATAGTAAGTAAAATGAAGAAAAATAAGGCAGGGTAAAGGGACAGAAGACGAGAACTAAGAAGTTAAGGAAGGCTTCTCCAAGGAGGTGACATTTTAAGCAAAGACTCGAATTAACTGAGGTTCAAACCACACAGACATCTGGGCGGAAGAACATTCCAGACAGAGTGGACCAACAAAGGCAAAGGCCCTGAGGTGCAACAAGCTTGGCATATGTAAGAAATAGCAGTCCAGTAGGTCTGGAATTCTGTGACCTAAAGGAACAGAGTTCCAAAGTGAGATCAGAGGGCCTCGTGGGCTGAGGTAGGAGTTTGGAATCTGGCCTAAGAATGGCAGGGTGCCCTGGAGGTTGAAAGCACGGGACAGACATGATTTGATTTAGAATATGGTCTTAAAAGATCACTCTGGCTCCTGTTAGACCATCGGGGAACGGGAGAGAGCAGAAGAAAGCTTGGAGACTACTGCAGTAGTCCAGGCAGGCGTGGCGGTGGCTTGAGCCTCACGGTGAGATGGTGAGACAGGTCAGATGTGGGATCTCTTTTGAGGAGCTAACAAGGCTTTGCTCACAGGTGGCTGTGCAGCGAGAGAAAGAGAGGAGCTAAGCATGATTCCAAAGCAGGACCAGAGCTTCGAGGTCAGGAGTGTCGCCTTTTCCAGGCGGGGACATGGGGAAAATCATGTGCAGCCAGATGACTGCAGGCAAAGGGCGCCCCGGTGGGGACCTACACACGGGCACAGGCGCGCACACCGGCAGGCCCCCAGCGAACACACAGAAGGATGCACACACTCCGGGACAGCAGGCACAGGCACAGACGCAGCGCCCCACCTCTGCCTGCCCCACCCTGCCCCACGTGGAAGCCCCAGGACCAGAGCCCACACCCTCTCCCGCTCAGCCTCGGCACTCACAGGATCCCCAGTCCTAGCGTTTCCCTCCCAACTCTCACTCCCGCCCCCGTATTGGCCCCTTGAGCAAGGAAGCTCCTGACTCACTTTCTTCCTGGACACCAGAATCCTGCCTCTGACCCCAGCTCCCTGCCCTTGGCCTCATCTGTCCAGCCGCCTCCACCGCAGCCAGATCCTGCTCCCACACCCCAGCCTGAGGCCCTACAGAAAATTAGCACTCGAATATTTGCGCGATGCTCTCTGTGGGCCAAGCCCTCTGCCCTTCCACCTGCTGCCTTGAAGGCACGCGGCCACCTCCACCCAATCCCCACCAGCTACCCGCACTGCCCCACTCCCCTCAATGCCCGGCACTCCTGCAGTCGCTCTACAGCAGGACAGTTGCCCCCACCCTGCCCAGCCTGCCAGCCTTGGAAGGGTGGCCTGGTGCAGTGGGAACAGCACAGCTCTGTGTCCGGGCAGAATCAGCCCTACCACTGAGCAGCTGCACGATCTCACACAGGTGACTCAATGCCCCTGAGTCTCCGTCTGCTGTGAAATATTGGCAATAGCTCTCACCTTCCAGTCCGTTGTGACCAGTGAGATAACTCATGGGAGGTACTTAGCCCAATGCCCAGCACAGAGTAGCACACGGTCGCGGTTGTGCACCCAGGCCCAGCCCTGACACCCACCCACCGTGTGGCCTTAGAGGGCTCATCCAATCAGTCTTCTCACTCATTTAGTGGGGTAACAATATTCTTGGCCCTGCCTCTCTCTAGGGCTGCTCAGAGGCTGGTAATCCCAGCTACTCCTTACTGGGCACTTGCTATGTGCTCATATAACCCTCCTAACAGCCATCTGGAACTCCTGTTATAAATGGAGAAATGGAAGCATGGAACAGTTAAGAAACATCCCTGGGCTTCCCTGGTGGCGCAGTGGTTGAGAATCTGCCTGCCAATGCAGGGGACACGGGTTCGAGCCCTGGTCTGGGAAGATCCCACATGCCGTGGAGCAACTGGGCCCATGAGCCACAACTACTGAGCCTGCGCGTCTGGAGCCTGTGCTTCGCAACAAGAGAGGCCGCGATAGTGAGAGGCCCGCGCACCGCGATGAAGAGTGGCCCCCGCTTGCCACAACTAGAGAAAGCCCTCACACATAAACGAAGACCCAACACAGCCATAGAAAATAAATAAATAAAATAAAATAAAATAATTTTTTTTAAATGAACAGGTTTAAAAAAAAAAAAAAGAAACATCCCTAAAACAAGTAGGTGTAGAGAGGATTTGCACTCAGCCTCAGCCACTCGGGTCCTGCCTCTGAGGAGTGGAGGGAAAGGGGCTTTGCTGTCTGGGGGGCAGCAAGGGCTGTCTGCTGGAGCCTCATTCTACCCTCACCCAGAGCACTGCTTCCAAAATGGCAGCAAAGGGAATAAGGTCAGCCTGGAAGAGGCTCCAAGTGCCTCCAGGCTCCAGCCAGCCTCCAGCTCCTACCTCAGGCATCAGCCATTTGCCTCCCAACACGGGTGGCCCAGGCCTGGGTACCACTCACACCGGCTCGGCTACTCTACACCTCCCTCACTGGGCCCCACTTCCTGGTCTGTAACATGATGTTGATAATCTCTTTCATACAGGGTGGTTGTGCAATACTGGCCATCCAGTATCCACCACAGTGTCACTTGCACCGGGGGAGGTAGAAGCCCCAGAGGCTGGAGATCCAGGGGGAGTGGAGACTTGGACCCCTTCCCAGGTAGAACCAGACCTCAGGAGACACAGGGTTACACAGGGTAAGCAGCCTCCCAGAGCGCCTTGTGCTTGAGCGTGTGGTGGAGGCTGTGGAATGATTGTGCCAGCCCCTTGAGGTTCCCTGAGGCCCACAAGGTACAGGGGCAATTGAGGGAATCTGGAGTGCCCCAAACTGAGAAAGGGCCAGACCCACGGAGGCTTAAGGGTGGGGATCAAAGGAGCAGGTGGTGGGAAGGCAGGAGGTAGGGGAAAATGACCAAAGGGTCCGATGCTAACCTAGGACCATGGTGGACACCACAGGCCCAGTGCCAGGGTCCACGAGCCCTGCGAGAACCCACAACAATGTCTGCAGCCAAGGGGTAAAAAAGTAGCAGAACACCAAAAGGCAAAAGAAAGAAAAGACAAAATCAAAATGAAGAAAATTTAATTAAATATCTACAAGACATTGTCAAGTAATTAACGGAACCCAGCTCAAGTAGGTATATGTGAAAGACCTTTAATGTGGAATGCAGGCAAATTTTCATATGAGTGATAGGATGAGGGAATTCAGCTTCTAAAATTCAAGGTGCCAGGGGCCTGCGTAGGGTCTTCAAATGTGCCATCCCCAAAACTTACATGCCTCCCTGGGGAAAGGAGGGGTCCCAAATTGATTTCAGATTATTTTCTATCAGGTGGGTTAATGAGAAAGCAAAAGAGAAATTCAGGTCAGTTACAGAAAAGTGAAGTGATGTTCCTCACACATGTTCATTTGTAATCGGAGACCCTGAGTCACTGCAGACGCCACTGTGCAATGCCGCCCTCAGCCTCTTCATCCCTGGGGGGCTGGCGGGACTCACCCGACCCTCAAAGTCCCTGCACATTTCAGCAGTTGGTTTGCCAGCCTCCCATTCTTTCACAACTCTGGAGCGAAGATCTGCTACCCCTTCGTCCTCCAGACCTATGTGAGTTAATCAAGGTGACTTTAGGGAATGAAGCCAGAGAGCTGGGTTCAAGTCCAGCCCCACCTCGGCCCCATTGTGTGATCCTAGGCAGCTCCCATCCTCCCTCTGGCCAAGCCTCAGTCTCTTTGTCTGTGAAATGGAATAATGATGCCTACCAGGGCTGCCATGTGGACCAAGGAGGCCACAGCTGTGTGAGACACTGCTTTTTAAACAGACTGGACTGCATTGGGGTTTGACTAACAAAACAAAACCAAAGGAAAAAAGCTTTGTTGAACCCGGGAGTGGGGTTTCACAATCAACCCTTCTGAGCTATGTCTGGGGGAGGTGAATTTTTATGTTTCCTCATGGTCTTTTTGCCAGGGCTCACCATCTCCTCTTGCCCCAAACAGCGGAAGGAGGTACCAGAGCCGCAGTGGTGGGGAAGCAGGTTGGGGTGGGTTGGGGGTGGGTGAGGGAGCCAAGCTGGCTTGGCTCCTGGAGGCCTGAGTCAGCGGGCAGGCAGGCAGGGCGGGCCCAGTCCTCGCAGGCTTGGGGAGGAGATGGTGCAGGAATGTTCCTCCCGCCCAGGCCTGGGCCCTGCCCACCACATTCTGGCTCCTGCACTCTGATGCTGCAGCCTCAGCTCTGGCTCCGAAGATGGGAGATGTCTGGAGCTTTGTTGAGTAGGTTCAGCCAGGGGCCTTCAGAGGCAGCCTGGCCCTGGGGACTGATCCAGGGGTGGGCAAGGCCAGGCCAGAGCCTGATGGGAACTGGGCTCTGACCCCAGAGCATACCCCCGCCCCACTGGGTGATGCAGCCAAATGCCACTGCTCACTAGACCTCAAGTTTCCCGTCTGTGCAATGAGGAATTGAACTTGGTGATGTCAGATGATGGATGATCGGGGCTGGCTCCCCCAGGAGGCGGTGCAGGTGGAGTCCAAGAGCATCTACATTTGTGACACATCTGTATGTGCATGTGTGACTTCATGGCCGTGTGTGTCTGAGTGTGTGTGTCACTATGCGAGTGTATGACCGTGCACAGTACCATGGTATGGCTGTGAGTGACGACGTGGCTGAGACTGACAACATGCATGTGGGCGTGGACGAGTGTGGACGTGGCTGTGAATGTGTGACAGTCTGTGGCACTGTGGCTGGGAGTGCAGTTGTGCAAGCACATGACCATGCATATGTGTGTGTGAGTGTGGAGCCAGGCGTGACCTGTGTGCCGCGCGCAGGTTGTATGGCTCTGTCTGCTTTGGGTTGGGCAACTGCGTCTGTAACCAGGCATGGCTCTGTTACAGCCGTGGCACAGCTGTGGCATGGTGGTTCATGGCACTCCTGTGTCCAGGAAGCAATAGGATGCAGAATCTGAGGGCCACCTCCAGCCCCAACCCCTATATGTGGCCACAAAGCAGACTCCTTTCCTGGGCTGGGCCAAGACTGGGGATCAGAGGTCCCCCACCCCTCAGCTCCAGGTCCTGGTAGTTGCCCAGGGCAGAAAGAGAAGCCTTGTTTTCCACCCACCTCAGGGAGGAAACTGGAGGCAGCTGGTCTCAGCTCAGTCTGGAACATCTGCCTGGCATGAGACTGAGGCCAGCCCGCAGGCCCAGCCACCACCAGGATACCCGCACACACACACTGGTCCCCAGTCCCCTGCTGAAAGAGGCTCCGGCCAGCCCAGACAAATCTCAAATTCCCCCAACACTCAAACCCACACAGAGATAGAAAGAAACCAGAGAGAAGGGTTGTGACATCCTCATTTCCCCTCACATGTATGTCTGTCCCTGCCTAGAGCCCTCAGGATGCCTGGAGGAGGCCTGGCCCATTCCAAGACTTCACGTTCTGATGCTTTTCCTAGGTGCAAGCCCCTCCTGAGAAAAGCGTCAGACCAACCCCTCACCCGGAGGATGGAAGGCATGGGAGGTGGCCCCGCGCTCAAGAAAGAGACACAAGAGGGCAATACTATTCCCAGGGCAAGAAGCATGAACAGGGGACTTTCCAGGCACTGTGTGTTGAGAAGAGCATTCCCACCGCCCCCAGCGCTGACTGGGCCTGGGAAGGAGACCCCCACCGCCCAGCCCATGGTCAGAGCGCTCACTGCAGAAGGCCGCCTGGAAGTTGGAGCGGGGAAGAGGTTAAGGGTGGGAAGGTCCTCGGATGGGTTGGAAAATGAAGGAAGGAGGGCAGGGAGGAGAGAAGGGAAAATTCCACAGAAAGTCCCAAATCTGACCTAATTTTGACCCAGGGCCAGGGGCCCATTCCAAAAGATCCTCTGAGGACGCTCTGCCCTGAACAGGGAGCCTCTGCTGCCCCTTCCCCATTGCACCTGCCACCCCTTACTCCATCTCACTGCCATGAGCTCCCCCGCCCCCAGCCCAGCTAAAGCCTCCCCTGATGTCCAGACCCCAGCAGCCCTCCCTCCACCAAGTCCCCATTGCCCCAAGAGAACCGCGGCCCCCCAGCCCCCCTCTTTCCCGTGTGCAAACAGATTCCTGTTCATCCTGCCTGGGACACCCCCAAGGGCATAGCTCGGGGGTCCACCTCAGTTTCCAACTGGGCAGCCACTGCAGGGCTGGGCAGCCTGGACTGGACAGCTTGGGGAAGGACACAGGTTCTGAGACCCCCCCCCTCCCCTGGACTGGGGCTTTCCTGGGGGCAAGGCTGGGATATCCCTCCCGGGGAGAGGAACCCCCTATCGATTAGACTGTCCCTTCCTCACATGACCTTCAGTCCTAGATCACAGAGCAGCAAAGCCAAACCCCTGGCAGGACTCCACCCATTTGAGAGATGAGGAGAGTGAGGTCTGGGAAGGGTATGCATCCAGCTGGGGTCCAGGGTCACCCAGAGGTCCCCAGCTAGCCCCTGCCTCCAGCACCGTCCTCCCCCCAACTTCTGAGGTTCTGGGGTAAATGTTGTGCCCATCACGACCTCAGAATCTGGTCCAATCGCTCCCAGGGACAATTAGGGCTGTATCCTTTCCCCCACCCTCATCCCCCCTGGGATCCAAATAAGGAGTCATATTTTTGTTATCTTAACTGTAAAAGGTTTATCAAGAAAACAAGAAAGAAAGAAGATTGAAGCAGCAGCAGCCAGGAACAGCCACGACCTCCTGGGGGGGCCAGCAGTGGCACCTGTCAGTTCCCCCAACCCACTGCTGGACCACGCCCTGGCCTGGGGGTGTGGGGGGAGCCCCCTCGAGGATGTAAACATGGGTGGGAGACAGCACAATCCCACCAGAACCTGGGCTGGCATCACAGTGAGGCTGGCTGTGGGCAGGTGGGCCCAGGATCCCTGGGGTGGTGGGTAAGCTGGCCCCTGGGAGCCTGAGGCCCAAGCCTACTTGGAGTGTGGGAGCTATTGCTGGTGAACTCAAATACCCAGTAACTTTTGGGTGTCCCCTCCAGGAAGGTGCCACCAGGGTCCTGGGATCCGAGGCTTGTCTTAGCACCTTGAGCCCAGGGCAAAGATGCTGCATGGTCCCCTAGCCAAGGGGTGAGGGGGCTCAGCTGGTGAAGGGGAGTCAGGAGGGAGTTGGCCTGCAGCCCCTCCTGCAGGGGGGGTGGGGCGGAGGTGGGGCGGGGACAGGGGCATGGGAGCAAGGCAGATCCCTCCCCTCTGTCACACAAGGGGACACCACCGAGGGGGGCACCAAACTTGCTTGGGAAAGGTAAAGGAGAGAAGACGGGATCTTTTCATGCCTCCACAGCCTTGCCCATGCTGTTCTTCTCCTCTGAATGCCCTCCCCATCTACTGTCCCCACTTACTGTCTGGTAGGTCCTTCAAGACACTACTTGAATGTCACCTACTCCACGGAGTCATCCCTGACTGGCAGAACGAGTGGTTCCTTCTGCGAGCTATTTACCATCAATCTTTCTGTATTGTCCCTGCCTGTTTCTGGGTCTGACCCCCACCTCAACTGGGGACTCCCCAAGAGCAGGCGTGTCGCAGCCCTGGATGCCCAGTGTCTGACCCGGGGCCGCAGCAGGCCTGCGCGTCTGCTGAATGAACAAAGGGATGGTGGCCAGGTGAGCGAGCACTATAGGCTCTAGGGGAGGCTAAGACCCTGGCCTGACCTCAAGTGACTGACCAGCAGCCCAGGCCTTGGCCTGGAGGGCTCCTGGCCCCATTCTCACCCCTGCTGTGCCCCTATCTCTAAGGGGTGGGGGACTTCCCCAGGGGTATCCATGACTCCTCCAAAGCCCACCCCTGACCAGCCAGGCACTGCTGGTGTGGGAAGGTCTGGAGGGCAGCATGCACCGCAGCCACCAGGCCCCAGGGGCGGGGAGAGGACCAGGGACACGTGGTCAGAGGCTGTCATACATGTGCAGCGTCTTCTCCAGCTGCTGGCCTACCCGCTGGTAGAAGAGGATCTGCTGGCGCAGGTAGTTCTGCATCATGTGCTTGAAGTCGAGCTCGCGGCGCTGGTGGAAGTGGTTCATCTCAGCCTGCAGGGCGAAGCCCACCACGCGGCAGCGCCTGCGAATGCCATCTGCCTCGTCCTGCGCCATGCGGCCCTCGTCACTCATGCGCTGGCTCTCCTTCACCTTGGCAAAGGCACCTGGCACGGGCAGAGCAGAGGACAAGGACAAGTTAGGGCTCCGGTCTCCCCAGTTCGCTCCCTAACCCCATGGTGAGACCCCTCGAGGGCAGACAATACCCTCATCAGCTCAATCAGGCCTCGCTCTTGGACTCCATGGAGTCCAGACCCATGGTCCAGCCACCTGGGTGTCTCCACCAGGATGTCCCCCAAACCCTCACCTTCAGCACATCCTAAACCAGATGCACCATCTTCCCTCCAAACCTGTGGCGACGCCAGCAGCCCACACCTGACCAGTCACAGCCCTGCCCTGCCAGCTGATTGATTTCTAGGACCAGGCCGTCCCCACCCACCACAGGCCTCGTCACCCCTCACGCTGGCTCCCCATTCACCTCCAACATCACCTCCTCCAGGAAGCCTTCCCTGCAGCCCCAGTACATCAGGTGCCTCTCAATGCTCTCAGGTGCCCTGGGCTTCCCTCTGCCACAGCTCTTACCACCCTGTGGTTTCTCTGACCGCTTCCTTCTGGGCTGTGAGCTCAATGTCTCTAGCATCCAGAACAAAGCCTAGCCCACAGCAGATCCTGATATGTGTCTGCCAAGCTGATTCAACCTCACTGGACTGCTACCATAGGCCCCTCATGGGTCTCCCCACCTCAGCCTCAGCCTCTGAGAGGTTCTCCATAGCACCTGAAGAGCAGCCAAGCTGGACACCCATAGCTCCAAGCCTCCCCTGGCTTTCTTCTGCCTGCAGAGCTAGGTCCCCCATTCTCCTGGCCTGTGAGGCCCTCTGGGAGTTGACCCCTGCACCCATTCCACGCTGACCCCACGTTCATCAAATTCAGCTTTCTTTCCTACCTTCCAGTCTCTGCCCCCTGGATCCCTATGCATAATTCAAGGCTCTGATGGGGTGCCGCTTCTACACGAGCATCCCCCAGACAGACCGCCTCCCCATCTCAGCTCACCAGGGCTCTCCCCACCCCCGTCACCCAGCCGATTCTAAAACAGAGCCTCAAAAGCCACCTGGAGTTTTCCTTTGTGTGTGTCTCCCCACATATAGGCCCTGCTCCCTCCTCACCCCAGCCCCCAGGGGACTAGAGGAAGCCATTATAATAACCAGGTGACAGACAGTGGGGGGCGGGGTCAGCGGATGAACCTGGGGAAGGGACCCAATTTGGAAGAATGTGAATGAATCAACAAGCACTTGGTGAAAGAATTTCAGTTCTGAATTAACAGCACTTGACTGATTCCGTGCTGAAGCTGCTGGGGGCAGTTGCTGAGGCGGTGAGGCAGTCTGCCTGCGCCTGGCAGGTACTCCTTGTAGGGCTGTAGGGAATCCACTGTGTGAAGAAGATTAACGAGGTGGGAGGGGTCGGCACGGAGGACAGCGCACTCCCCGAGCGCTTCCAAAGCATCCACTGCACACAAGTAACACGCTCGTTTTTCATGTTTCCCACCTCTCCCTTAAGGAGGTCTCTCGTGGACCTTTGAAACGTATTCCTTTTACTCTCAAGTTGTTCAAATGCATTCAGGATGCATTTATGGAGCATCTACTACATGCTGGAAATAACTTTGAATGCCTTTAGAAGGAGCAGTACCTATATTAGATAGCAAGTGTGTGGCTAATTGGCAAATAGTAGCATTTCAGGCGGACAGACTCAAATTTGGAGCATTTCCAGGGCTGCTCACACAGCACCCAAAAGAACTCTGCAGTCCCCAGCTCCCAGGCCACTCAGTCCTTTTGCCAGCTTCCTTGAACCACTTCTCTCGCCTCCTGTTCCATTCTGACTGCCCAGGTCTGGGCAGCAGGAGAGGGATCACCCCAAGGCCCAAGATCAGGACCCCATGAGAGGCTTTGGAGCTGGAGGGGCCCTAGAGACTAGCTGTCGAACACCCACCACCACCCCCTCACTCTCCACCCCCATACTGTGCAGAGGAAACTCAGGGCCTGGCAGGATGGCACTTGCCGAGGGGCTCGAAGCCTCTTTCCTGCTCCAAAAGTGGGGGATGCCTGGCCCAGAGGTATCCCTGCACAGCTGGGGGTAGACACCACTTCTACTGCAAGGAGCCCAGGCCAGGTCCCCCAGGCATATGTGTGGGGCATCCAGACAATGGACTCAGGAACTTGAGAAGGTCCCAAGGGGTAAAAAGAACCATAAGAAGCAAAGTAGAAAAGAGTAGGACAAAGAAACTAGAGTCAGGCTTCAGCAAAGGGCACCTACTAGCCTGGATTCCACCTTCCTGAGAAAGTCTGGGTGCGTTGGGGATGGACTTGCATTTAAGAAAGCTTTTCTTGCCCATGGCCTTAGAGGAAGGAAACTGAGGCCCAGATAATAGGAATGAATCTATTGCAATTGCTAGGTACCCGCAGACAGGCAGGGAGACAGAGATGGGGGGCAAAGGCTGTGGGGGAAGGGGGAGGCCCCACCCTGCTCTCTGTCACCCCTCCACCCTGTGACTCCGATGTGGGACTGGGACCAGCTAACACTAATGCACCCCAGAGACAGACTGGGACTCAGGGCTCAGGCCTGTCCCCCGTCACCCCACACATTCCACCTAGGACTCAATCTGAGAGCTGAGGACCCAGGGGCA
Organism: Balaenoptera ricei; assembly: GCF_028023285.1. Classification (NCBI taxonomy): domain Eukaryota; kingdom Metazoa; phylum Chordata; class Mammalia; order Artiodactyla; family Balaenopteridae; genus Balaenoptera; species Balaenoptera ricei. The sequence continues at coordinate 61,745,813 of NC_082640.1, forward strand.
CCTCCTCACCTGGCAGTTGTCCTGTAGGCTGGGTCCCAGGGGCAGGGAAAGGAGGGTTGGAGCTTCAGAGCCCCAGGGTCCCAGGCATATCCCCTAAAATGCCACCTTGATCTATCTTGTCCCTACCTCTTGGAGGTAGTTACCGCCCACCCTAGGTTGAGGGCAGGAGGTCTGAGTCCTAGTCCCACTGTGTCACCTCCAACAAGGGCTACAGGTCTCCCCACTGTCAAATGGGGCAGGTTGGACTAGATGTGATGCTGCTGACAATCGCTCACAGCGGAATAGCGCTTTAGAGTTTCCACACCAGTAAAATGGGATGATAATAGTACCCACTCTATAGTTATAGCTGAGTTTAATTGAACTAATATGTTTAAAGTACTTAGGATGGCACCTGACAGAGTAAGAGTTCCAGATGCTACTCGCAACTATGTGCAAACTGCTTTTCAGTCCCAGCCAAGACCCAGCTGGTGGTGGCTCCTGGTGATACAATTCTGTGTTCATGGGAGCCTAGGAGGGGAGGTAGAGGGAGAGCTAGATGATGGCCCAGAGCATAGAGGCTGGACCCACCTATTCCCCCAGGCAAGAACTTGGTCCTGCAAGGTCCACTTTGCCTTGGCCAACCTGTGAGCTCCATGGCCCCTCCACACATGCTCTGTGGTCCAGGGCCTGCCTCCAGCCTGCCGAGGATGCCAGCTCAGTTGGTGCTAGAACACCCAACCCCCTCCCTGCTCCCTCCTCTTCTGGCTTGTCTACCCCAGGCACCCATCCCTTAGGGAGCTCCCTCCCCTATCTGTCTGGCACAGTAGAAACAGCCTGGCTGTGGAGTCAGAGACACCTGGGCTCCAATTCCTGCTCTGATTATCATTCCTCCTCACTGCCCCTCATCTGAAAATGGAGGGAACCACACCAGCCTCCGTGGCTTGTGATGAGTCTTAGGACCGAGCCCTGCCCTGGCTGGCTCTCAGGCAGGGGCCCTGCACAGTCACTGTTGCCCCTTGTTGTCCCAGGGTAACTATTACTAAGGCTCTCGTTCACCCTCAAGGTTGCCCTGGTTTGGATGGTAAATTACATGGTTGCCTTTCTCTTAGGAGACCCCTAAACTGAGCTCCAGGGGCTGGGCCAGTGGGCAGACAGGCTGCACCTCAGTGCCAACCAGGTTCCATGGCTCATTTTCCTAAGTTTTCTTAGGCAAGGAAACTCTTTCAGGGTCACCTCAGAGGCAACACTTGTCCAAATCCTGGTCTCCTGACCCCTCCTAGGCCTCCCATCTCCTTCCTTCCAAGGCCTCTCACACATGCTCGCCATCTTTCAGATGTATGAACAGGCTGGACAGAATCCTGGGGACCCAGGGCCCAATTTTCCTGCTCCTTCCTCTGTGAAAGGGCTCCATCCACAGGGCCAACATGGGATCCCCCCTCCCCCCATCAGGCTGTGGTTCCCCCAATTCTGTCTCAGCCAGATTCCAAGCCCCCCTCCCTAACTTGCCCCACCACGGGCCTAGGAGTGGCAGTGCAGAGCCCAGAAGGAGGAAGAGTAAGCCCAAAAGAACTTGGCTTAATGGGGAGGGGTCCTCCGGGTCCGGGAAGGTGGGGCAGCCTCTGCCTGAGGTTGAACACATCACCCCAGGCCCCTCACCTTAGAAACACCTCCAGTGGAAACTCAGAAGTGGCCTCTCTCAGCTCTGTCTCCCTGCTCCAGGGTCAGAAAGGCCAGTCTGGCTTTACTCCCTCCTGCTTCAGTGGGAGCCTGGGAGCCCTGAGTATGGGGTTGCCTTCCTGCCCCCCGCTCTGCCCTGGGTGAGGGTCCCCAGACACTGCATGGGGGCAGCTGTTTAATAGCTATGCCCCTGCTTCCCCCACATCCTGCTGCCCACACAGGAACATGCCATCCAAGGAGCTGGTTGAACCAGCTTTCCCAGGCCGTAGCACAGCAGTGAGTGTGGCTCCACTTCCGCACAGGGTGACACCTGCCCCAGTGGGCCCCAGCCACCACCCCTGCCCAATCCCTGCCCAGAGCTCAGAGCCGGATCTAAGGCATCATTCTGTCCTCGACCAGACCCTCCTCAGGAGTCTCTCCCTTACCCACCCCTTTGAAGGCCTAAGAGCTCACTGTGTCCACCCTCCCTTGTCTTACAGATCAGGAAACTAACTCTCAGAGAGGGGAAAGCACCTCCCAGGGACACATAGCAAACTGGGGGCAGAGCCAAGACCAGAACTCAGGCCTCATGTCTCCTGAAGCTGAAAAAAGGGAAGGAGGAAGAGAGGAATGTGGAGAAGAGAAAAAAAGGGCAGAGAGGAGAAGGAGGAAGAGAAAGTGAGGGGAGAAAGGAGGCTGGGAGCTGGAGAAGTTCTAGAAGTTAACCTCCTGGTAAAGGAGAACAAGGCGGGTTTATTCCAGACTCTCCTGGGGACCAGGTAGTGTGGTGGTGTTTGCTGTCCCCCAGGCTCAGTCCAGAGGCCTGCCTCCTGGCCTCACCCACAGGAAAACTCCCCACCAAGCCAGGCCTGACCTCAGGGCCTAGGGGCCTGGGAGCCAGCCCCACGCCCTGCAGACGTTCTTCCTTAGTTACCAAGCAGCCCTGGGGAGGACCACACCTCTCTCCTGCCCTGCCTGTAGTCCCCAAGACTCAGCCACCTGCCGGGTCAGCTCCTGACTCACTGCTCAGGCAAGAAGAGAAGGCAGGCTGGGGAAGGGGGAATTGGATGGACCGTGTGGGTAGTGCCCTGGACCCCCGCTTCCTCCCCCAGCCCAGCCCGGGTGCCCCTAGGTGACCCGGCTATGAGTCACTTCCCTGGAAGTTCCTTGACAGCCCCACAGTAACAAGGACCCATCCTGTCCCTCCCGTACGGAGGGGGCCGTGAGAACTGAACACATGGCTGGGCTTGGGAGGTGGCCAAGATGGATGTGTCCTTGGGGAGGTGCAGGAGGATGGGACAGTCCCAGCTGGGCCATGGACCCCTTGTGCAACCACCATTCTGTGGACACAGCTTCTTCATCTGCAAAATAGGGACAGCCACCCTCCCGAACATAGATAGGGAGGGAGCTCACAGATAGGATATGCAGCAACACAGATAGGGAGGGAGCTCACAGATAGGATATGCAGCGGTGAGAACAGGCTCTGCAGCTGCAAAGGCAGGGAGGCAAGCTTGTGACAAGTGGGAAGACAGGCTACACTCTGCGCTCTTGTTATCTGGGTCTGTGTCCGTGTCCCCCATGAGCCTGCGGGCTCCTCAAGGGCAAGTCCTGGGCCCCAGTCAGCTCCGTGTTCCCAGACCCCAGCCTGATATCTTGCAGGGCTCAATGCATGATGGGTAAATGAGTAAATGAGACAGAAACAGAGAAAACGAATGAATGAATGAACGAAGGAACAGACAACAAGAAGGTAAGCAGTGAACTCCATGAGGACAGGGATCAGACCTGCCCATAATAATATCCCTGCACCTAGAATAGGTGGCAGGTGCTCGACGCACTTGTTGAACATATGAATGAGACAGAGAAAGACTAGCTGCGCCGTTCTGCTCGGTCTAGGCCATCCTCATACCCCCAGTGCCCAGCAGAGTGCAGATGCTGTAAGGGTCTCCAGCCCACACTGGCTCTTACCTTTCTGCAGGTGGATGATGTCGGGGAAGTTGGAGAGCAGGCCCTGGTAGAGAGACAGCGTGTCGAGCATCTGGAAGAGGTCGTTCTTGGGCTGCTCGGCGAACATCTCACCCACGGCTTCATAGGTACGGCCCGTGTGAGAAATGGCGCTGTTGAGGGCTTCGGAGCTGAAGGGGGGGTCCATCTGGAAGGCATGACTGATGGCCTGGAAGGCATTGCCCAGCTTCTGGAATTCCTTGCGGAAGCCCCCCACATGCTTGCGCACCAGCTCCGATGCTACGGTGCTGAGCTGCAGGACGCTGTCGTCCATCTTCTTGCTGAAGGCTTTGAAGGTGTCCACACGGTCCTCCACATCCTGCAGGTCCTGGTGCTCCGTGGGGATCTGGAAGGTGAGCAGGAAGCTGGCGCCCACCATCTCGTCCTTCTCGGCCCGGCGTTTTCCCATCTTCCACTGCTTGTCATCCAGGCAGCTAAGGAAATGCTGGAAGCCCTCGTACTGGGACAGCACGGGGTGGCTAGTCATGTGGTCCATCCAGAGGATGAGCCGCCGCTTCCGCTTCTCAATGAAGTCCTCCTCGAAGCGGCCTGTGGCCTGCTTCTCTGGCAGGTGGGGCACCGAGATGACAGTGAACTTGTGCAGCAGGCGGTTGTAGAGCCAGTCGAAGTGTTTGTAGCGCCTGTAGACAGGTGAGCCAGCGTGTGTGGGTGTGAGCTTGTAGGAGATGTAGCTTTTGATGCCCTTGAATTTGGTCTGTTTGGTGGGGTCCTCCACGGAGCAGGCAAATGGGTGGGGGTTGGCCTTCCACTGGGGGCCGCGAGGGCCCATTTCAATGGAGTATGTCTCAACGATCTTGGCCATCATGGGCACATCACCCAGGATGAAGGCCTCCACGCCAGAGCGCACGAAGCACGAGAAGCGGTTGAGGTTGCGCCCCACCACGCTGCCTCGCTTGGCAGATGCCAGGCTGTCCTGCCGCTCCAGGGGTGGCTTGGGCCGGAAGGCCATGTGTTGGCTGGGGTAGGCACCAGGGTAGGAGAAGTTGAGTGGGGGGTGCCCGTTGGCGCCCAGCCCACCAGCCCGTGGCTCCTCCACCACTGTGCATCCATCATCCCAGTCATCCCAGTCATCATCATCGTCCTCCTCGAAACTACCCTGGTTTGAGAGGAAGCCACTGCCCCCACCACTCCAGGAAGGGTCTGCCACGCTGGAGCTGTTGTATAAGCTCACCTGAGTGCCCAGAGAGCCTGCAGGACTGCTGGAGTAGTCGGCATGGTTGGAGCTGGTGCCAGAACGGATGATCTCCACGTAAGAGGCGGGGAAGAGCCCTGTCTCACCGCGGCTGTTCTGGCCCTGCAGCCATCCATCCAGCGAGGTCTCGCTGAAAACGACCAGGTCCTCATCCTGCTGGATGCTGATTTCCTCCTTGTTCTCGCTGCGGAAGTCATAGAGGGCTCGGCCTTTTAGTGCCATGTCTGGGCCAGTGGTAGAGAAAGATGAGGACAGAGTCCTGCCCAGAACTGGGGACACTTGCTAGGGTGTCCAAGAATGCACTAGCAACTCAAGGTCTGCCACAGCCCTCAGTCTCTCAGCCCCTACGGCAGGGTCTCAGCACCCACAGATGGTGTCCAGCCTCCCTCTCTTCAAAGCAATGTCCACGGCCCAGAAACAGGTCTCCCTGCACACGTCTGTGGGCAGGGAGAGCTCATGTCCATGGTCTTCCTCCCTTCCTTCCTCAGCCCCTAAAAGGGAGAGTCTCTCCTCCTCCCACTCCCAGAAGCAAAGTCAAGTGACTCGGAGAAGTCAGCTCTGAGAGGGCAAGAATTCGACACTCTCCACTGGAACGATGTTCTAAAATAGAAGAGAATCACTCAGAAACCACCGTCCCAGAAACCCCGGCAGCTCTGGCTCCCAGCTCCTTCTGGCTCCACAGGCCTTGGGAGGCTCTCACATTCCTCTGTAGATCTGCTCCTTCCTCCTTCCTCCTCCTCTTCCTGGGCCACTGGGTTTTCAAAAATCCAGAAAATCCAAGAGGGGCAAGGAGAAAAGCAGCAGCCTCCTGAATCGAATCCAAGGGTGGATGTGTCCGGCTTCACAACGAGCCAGGCCGGGAAAACAAGGACTGAGGCTTACACAACAGGCCGCCAACGCTTCGACCCCGGCGGCCCGGCCCGGCCCCCAGCCCCCAGCCGGCTGGGGCGCCCTCTCCCCGCCCCCAAGTGACCGGCCCCCGCCCCGGGGGAAAGGAGGGGACGCGACGAGGCGCTCGGGCGACTTCTGGCCACTAGCTGAGTGGCCTCTTTTGTTTGCCTAATTCCTCAGTAGTTTCTGAGCCTGAAGCTGACCCAGATCTGAGTCCAAGGACCCCCGGCCAAAGGTAACCCCGCGGTAACCAGTCCCGCACGCGGGACGTGGACCCCCACCCTTCGCGTGCACGCACACACTCAACAGGAGTTTGGAGAGTGAGCTCTGGAGAGCAGATGGCGCGCCCAGCCGACTGTCCGTCCTCCGCTCTGCCCCGCCGGGTCCCGCCGGTGGGCGGCGGGCTGCGCCCCCAGCCCGCCTTCCTCTCCAGCGTTCGCAGCCCCTCTGCGCCGCCAGTGAGAAGCCAGCTCCAAAACAACAACAAAAAAGGCGATTCCGGGAGGTGGCGTCCCGAGGAAGGAGGGAATAGCCGAGGGGGGGGAGGTGAGGGGGAGGAGGTGAGGGGTGGGGAGAGGGAGGGAGAAGGAAAAGCAGGCTGGGGAATTGGGCGAACTCCACAGCACTTCCGTGCGTCCTGGCTGGCCGGGGACTGCCCGGCTCCGCCCTCCCACTGGCCTGGGGCGCAGGAGCCGGGGCTGCCGCCTACTCCTCGCTTTTCCTTCTGGCCGTCGCCCTCACTCACTTGCGCCGAGATCGGGATGCGAGAGAGAGAGAGGAGACGGTCGGGGAATAGGGCCAGCCCGTCCGCCCTGGCGGGGAGACACCTCTCACCCCGAGGGGCTTAAGCGCCGCGCGACGGAACTCTGCGGCCGCCGCCTCGCCTCCTGGGCTCCGTCACCCTCCTGCCTTTTCCGCGACGCAAGTGAGGCAAACTCCTAAAGTTTGTGAAGTGCGGTGCTACAAGGAGGGCGCCAGAGCCGGGACCCCGGAGAGACGGTTGAGGAAGTGTGCGTGGAGACCCGCAGACGCCCCCCTCTCGTTCCCCTGCCCCCCACCCCAGCTCCGGGGGCGACGGGGCCGTGGCGCCGCCCGGGGATTGCTCTCTGGAGGGGGCCCCAGAGCCAGCGGCGCCCTCATGGAAGAAGCCTGAGAAGGTTTGGATAGTTTGGATACTGGCTGCTGCGGGTCCTAGTACCCTAGCCAGACAAGGCCAGGAGCACCCCTGTCCTGGGCGACTTCCTTCGGGGCGGGGGAAGACAAGACCCTACATCTGTAGCGACGGGAACAAGACCGCGCACGAACGGGTTCCGTGTTGCTTCGTGCGGCGGCCGGCGGAGACTGGATGTCCTGTCTTTGCCAGCAGCACCCAGGAGAGAGGAGTGGTCAGGGTAGGGTTCCGGGAAGAGGTAAAGGGAACTTGACCCTGGGCATTGATTCTGCCAGGCACTGTGCTGGGCACTGGAGATTACAGTACAACAAGGCAGTCGGAGAGTTTGACACCCTCTTGTCAAATGACAAGTCCACCCTCTTGTCATTCATTCATTCATTCTGTCTCTCATTCATTCAATCTTGCACTCAAGGAAACATTAACTGAGTATTCTGTACCAGGCCCCTTGGTCTACAGAGGTGAATAAGGCATTGTCCTTACCTACCGGAAGCTCAGATGTGTCAGGACAAGTAAAGAGATGTTCCCTGCCCGGTGAGACCAGTGCCATGAAATGTGAATGGGAGGGCACCTATTCCAGCCTGGGTTGAGCAAGGATCAAGGAAGGCTTTCTGGAGGAGGAGGTACCTAAGGTGAAGCAAAGGCTTTGGGCCCTACTCCCCTTCCTGGCTATGCCCTGGAGCCTTGTCTACCACTCTAACTAGAACTTCCTTCCCCCTCATTCTCATTCCTCCCACTTGTTGCAGATTAACTGGCACAAGGTAGCGCTGTAAAGGTGGGCACCTTAGGCTGTTTTGAGGGGTGTAATATGCAGGCCTCTGGCTCCAAAAACCAATTTCACTGGTGCAGTGAATAGATCCAATTCCCTATGCAGAGCTGGCATTTGGCCAGGATACAGGCTTATGTCCAAACCCCAGAAGCCCAGGTATTAGCTTACACAGAGAAATTCAACTGTCAGGCAGACCCGAATATTTGTATCAATAGATCAAGACAGTTTGGGCTGCTTCTTAGGAAGCCCAGTTTAGCCCAGTGAACCTGGAAACCCCAGGAGGGGAAGAAAGGATGGTATAAGTCTCTCAGCCAAGAAGTCTTGAGATCTTGTCCCCCGCCATAGGGGCAGCCTTGATTCTAAGGACTCAGTTCAACCTAGTATCTCCAGGACAAGAGCCTGAATATGTTTCCCCAGCTGCTTTGGGGGCACCCCTTTTCTTTGATCTTCTGTTCGCAGAGGCCCTCTCCAAGCTGGATTTAAGAGTAGCAGCTACTTCCTTAGTGCTTGCTGAGTGCTAGACTCCTGTAAACATTTTACCTTTATTAGCTCACTTAATACAATTGATGGGATCTCTGCTCACCCAGCTAGGGGCCTGGTGTAGCCCCACCCCACTGAGGAGCCCCCAGTCACCACCCTGATGGTCTTTAGTTGGTTCCCAAATGCTTCAGTCACATATTTATGCACATTTACACCTTGGATTTACTCTCATATCTGTTCAGGGGCAGAGGGAGGGTGGTTTCTATCTCACAGTGGCCACCTTATTTCCAGGTTCTTGGGGGAAACTCATTCTGCAGCTTCACAGAGATTTCCAGAACCTATATCTTCTATTTCCAACCCTCTTCAAACCTCTGGGTAACAGGGCCCGCAGTTACTAATCTCAGGCAACTGCACTAACCTTTGTGGTTCCCTACACCCTGCCCATGCCTTTGGGAAAAGTCCCTTTATTAAATTCTCTTCACATTACTCTAATTGGAGTGTGTTCTCTCTTTCCTGCTGGGACCCTGATTTGGGTACAGGAAACAGCATCCATCCCCCATCCGGATAGCCAACTTTCCTCCTTTAGGAAAGGAATCAGCAAGGGAGAACTGTGGCCAGTGGTTTCCAGGCTGACCCCACTGGTGGCAGCGCGGTGGACACACTGTACTATTACTATAGTGATGCAGACAAGAGATGATGAGGGCCTGAGGTAGGGCAGGGGTAATGGGCTGGGGAGAAGTAAATTTGAGATTCTATGGGGGTAGAACAGACTGGAATGACAACCAACAAGATGTAGGTATTGAGGGAAGAGTCAACCCACATCTTTAGAATATAGATTCTCAACTCCACTTTCCCCACCAGCTATTTCCCCATTTCTGTGCTCACCTTTGCAGCAAATTCCTCAAAATAGCCACCTCTACTAGCTGCCTGCAACATCTTTCCTCCCTTTCTCTTCTTAAACCCCTCTAGCCATTCTTTCACCCTCACACTCCACTGAAACTATGCTTATCAAAGTCATCAGTGACCTAATGGTTATTCTCAGCCCTCCTCTTAGCCTCTCAGTAGCATTTGACCAGGTTGATCACTACTTCCCCCTGGATACACTGTCTTCACTTGCACTGGGGAGACCACACTCCCCCGGTTTCCCTTCTACTACACTGGTTCATCTGCTTCTCTCCAATAATTCTTTTCTTTTTTTAAAATTCATTTATTGGATGCTTTTTGGGTCTTCGTTGCTGCACGCAGGTTTTCTCTAATTGCGGTGAGCGGGGGGCTACTCTTTGTTGCAGTGCACGGACTTCTCATTGCGGTGGCTTCTCTTGTTGCGGAGCACGGGCTCTAGGCATGCGGGCTTCAGTAATTGTGGCTCACGGGCTCTAGAGCGCAGGCTTAGTAGTTATGGCACACACACTTCGTTGCTCCGTGGCACGTGGGATCTTCCCAGACCAGGGCTCGAACCCCTGTCCCCTGCATTGGCAGGCGGATTCTTAACCACTGCGCCAGCAGGGCAGCCCCTCTCCAATAATTCTTAACACTAGAGTGACTACTAGTTGAGTGGTCCTCTTGTCTTTTTCTCTCTATATTCACTTCTTTGACGATCTCACCCAGGCTCATGGCATCCAACACCATCTTTCTGCCAATAATACCCCAAATTTTAAATCACCAGCCCAGGCCTTTCTCTAAAATACCAGACTCAGGGAATTCCCTGGTGGTCCAGTGGTTAGGACTCCGCACTTCCATTGCAGGGGGCACGGGTTCAGTCCCTGGTCGGGGAACTAAGATCCTGCATGCCGCGAGGTTTGGCCAAAAATTAAAAAATAAAAATAAAAAATAAAATACCAGACTCACATACCTTTCTCCTTGACATATCCCTTTGAATGTCTAATAGACATCTCCAACCCAACATATCCAAAATTGAATTTCTAATCTTGCCCCCCGAATCTGTCCTATTTGGCAGCCTTCCCCATCTCAGGTGATGAGTACTTTCTTCCACTTGCTTAGGTCCAAAACTGGAGCCATCCTTTGACCCTCTCCTTATTCTGGAACTCCTCTCTCATTGGCATCTCACAACTGCTTTCCTTGTCCCAGCTACCACCTTTCTTGCGTGCACCACCACAACAGCTTCCTAATGGCCTCTATGTTTCCAGCCCTGCCTCCTGAGAATATGTCTATTCTCAACATAGCAGTCAGAGTGATCCTTTTAAAACATGTTAGATGTCAATTCTCAGCTCAAGACCCTTCAGTGTCCTCATCTCACTTAACCTAAAAACCAACGTCCTTAAAAGAGCCTATGGAGCCTCTGTTATCTGAGCCCCTTTCCACACCCCCTAGCCCACTCTGCTCCAACCAAGATGGCTTTGTTATTCGTCTTCTGATATGCCAGGCACATTCCTGTCTTAAGGCATTTGCACTCACTGTTTCCTCTTCCTGAAATGTTCTTCCCCTAGATATCCACATGGCTAACCCCCTATGAAATATCACCTTCTCAGTAAGACCTACCCTGACAGGCCCTGTTTAAAATTACAGCCCATCCTCATCCCAAGCTCTCCTATATCCTGCTCAGTTTTGTTTCACGACACTTATCACCTGCTAACATATATAGTTTACTTATTTATTATGTTTATTGTCCGGGGAGAAGGAAGTTAACCAAGAGTCCTCCTGCAGACACATTGAGCAAGGGCTAAAGATAGAAGGGAGTGAGGCTGGGGGAATATGAAGGGTGGGGATAAAGTGCAAGCTGGGAAAAGGTATTTGCACCATAGATAACTGATTAAGGATTAATATCCAGAACATACAAAGTACATCTTCAAATCAATTAGAAAAAAGCAAACAGTCTGTATTAGCTTCCTATTGCAGCTGTAACAAATTACCACAAACTTAGTGGCTTAAAACAACACAGATTTATTATCTTACAGTATTGGAGACCAGAAATCCAAACTGGATCTCACTGGGCTCAAATCAAGGTGTCAGCAAGGGCTGTGTTCCTTCTGGCGGCTCTGAGTAAAATTCCATTTCCTTGCCTTTTCCAGCTTCTAGAGGTTGCCCACACTCCTTTGCTCATGGCCCCCATTCATCTTCAAAGCCAGCAATCACACCTCAGACTTCTGTATGCATCATCACATCTCCTTGACTCTTCTGCCTCCCTTTTTCACTTATAAGGATACTTGTGATTACATGAGACTCACCCAGTTAATCCAGGACAATGTCATGGTCTCAAGATCCTTAATTTAATCACATCTGCAAAATACCTTTTTTCATGTAAGGTAACATTCACAGGTTCTGGGTGAACATCTTTGGGGGGCCATTATTCTACTTACCCCATAATCCAATAGAAAAATACACAAAAGACACAAAGGCATTCCATAGAGGAGGAAACACATATGAAACCTTTATTCATCAGGAAATGCAAATTAAAATCACAGTTAAATACCATCACACAGTCATCATATTGGCAAATATTTAAAAAATCTAACAACCAAGTGTTGTCAAGAACGAGGAGCAAAGGGAACTCCCATGCACTGTCAAAGGAATATAAATTGGTACAGCCCCTTTGGAAAACAATTTGGCAATATCTAGTAAAGCTCAACATGCACTTTACATGTTCATGCATACTTTACATGCATACTTTACAACTGAGCAATTCAACTTCAAGATGTATACTATTCAACAGAAGCTACTACATATGTGCAACAGGAAACCTACAAGAATGTTAATAGCAGCACTGCTAAAAATATTCCCTCCAAAAAAATCCAACAGGAGATGGATTAATAAATTAGATAGAACCAAACAATGGAATATAATGCAACAGTTTAAAAAAAACCTGCAGCTACAGATAAAAAACTCCACATGATGTGATGTCTTCTAAGCAACACTTCTCAAATGTCAGTGTGCATACAAATTACCTGGGGATCTGGTTAAATGCAGATTCTGATTCTGTAGGTCAGAAATGGGGCCTGAAATTCTGCATTTCCAACAGCTCTCTGCTGATCCATGGACTACACTTTGAGTAAGAAGGTTCTCAGTATTTAGGGATGCATTTACAATGATAAAACCATTTTCCTTTTTAAATTTTTTTAAATTAAAAAAATTTTTTCTTTTTCAACAAAAGGTAAAAATAAACACTAAATTCAGGAGAGTAGATACCTTTACCTCTCACTGGGGCAGTGGCTGGAATATGTAGATGAAGTGGTCCTGGTGATGCTTTCTTAAACTGGCTCTTGGGTCCACAAGTATTCATTATACTTTGTATCTTACATATGTTACATATAGTATTTTCCATATATCAAATATTACATTTTAAAAAAACAATGAGAAGCGTACAAAAATAAAACAAAATGATAGGCGAAGAAGCTAGGTGGCGTCAAAGTCTTGGGCAAATAAAGAAGTTAGTCCTGTAGCGCTACACTAGGCTAAAACAGATATACTAGCAGAAAAAGTGTTAAGTTTGTTAACTAAATACTCGGCACCAGAAGTGCATCCTGTCAAGCTAATTCGTTTGAGCCCGGATTAAAGGGTCAGCACTTGTACTATCCAAGCTTTTCAAACTTACTGGGTTTTATGAATCACCTGGCGTTCTTGTTAACAATACAGATTTCCAGGTGACTCCGGTGTAGATCCCGATTCTGTGGGTGTAGGAAGCAGCCTGGGAATCGGTATTTCATAGGATCGGTGGCGCCTAGCCCCACTTGGCAGGGAGAAACCGTTCCGCCCGCCTGCTAATGGACCTGGCGCTAGTGGGCGGTGGGCATACCCGATCAGCCCCGGCCGGCTCGGGGAAGCCCCCCACGAGGTGGGAGGACTCCCCACCCCCACGGTCAGCACAGTAAATTCAACCAAACTAGCGCGACAGTCACCCTCCCTTTCCCGGAACTGGCCTCTTAAACTCTTGTGGGAAAGACTCTCCAGAGAGGCCCTGAATGGCAGAAATTTAAATGAGAGGAAATAATTACGGCACTAAGTGATTAATTGTAGGCAACTTCAAACGGCGCAGGCTCGTCTTTGGGGCCTCCCCTCTCGTCCCCTGCGTCTCCCAGCGCTTTTTCCCCGCCTCCCTCAGAGAACGCGAAGAAGAGAAGAATCGCGAGATACGGACGCGGGGCGTGGCCCCACCCTGACCAGTGGAAACAGAGGGCGTGGCACTGAGCCTTTCTTTTATTGGCCCAGGGTCCCCAGGCCCGGTTTACCAGTGCTGAGGCGGAAGTCGCGCGGGCGCCGAAACGCGCGCTGAGCCTCGGGTCCTGCAGCATCCAAGCCGCCGTCATGGTGCGGAAGCTTAAGTTCCACGAGCAGAAGCTGCTGAAGCAGGTGGACTTCCTGAACTGGGAGGTCACCGATCACAACTTGCACGAGCTGCGCGTGTTGCGGCGTTATCGGCTGCAACGGCGCGAGGACTACACGCGCTACAACCAGCTGAGCCGTGCTGTGCGCGAGCTGGCGCGGCGCCTGCGGGACCTGCCGGAGCGCGACCCGTTTCGCGTGCGCTCCTCGGCCGCGCTGCTGGACAAACTGTATGCTCTCGGCCTAATTCCCACGCGCGGGTCGCTGGAGCTCTGCGATTTCGTCACGGCCTCGTCCTTCTGCCGCCGCCGCCTACCCACCGTGCTCCTTAAGCTGCGCATGGCGCAGCACCTCCAGGCCGCCGTAGCATTCGTGGAGCAGGGTCACGTGCGCGTGGGCCCCGACGTGGTCACCGACCCCGCCTTCCTTGTCACGCGCAGCATGGAGGACTTCGTCACCTGGGTTGACTCGTCCAAGATCAAGCGGCACGTGCTGGAGTACAATGAGGAGCGTGACGACTTCGATCTGGAAGCCTAGCGGGTCCTCCCTCGCCAGGACTGCATTTTACTGATGGGGAAGCTGAGACCTGATGCCTGAGATTCTGTGAAGGCGCCCTCCCCAAGAGTGTGTCAGCCAAGAACTTGGCTCCTCAGCTACAGGCCCTCGCAGAGCCAAAGGGTACGCCCTTTTTCCACAAAATTTTCTTAGCCTTTGGACAATTGGTAATTAAATGACTGCCTTAAGAGACAATGGGAAGCGGTTTTGCGCTGCCATAGGGAATTGTTACATTCTTGTACCTGAAACATTGTAGTGTGAAAGCAATGACTTTGGGGGGAGGGAGGCTACCCCCGCCCCCAGCTTTCCTTTCATTTCTTTGTAGCAGGACAGTTTAGTTTAATTTATATTTAACCCGAATTCTTGCGCTTGTTCGTGACTAAGCTGTGTACAGATGTTGGAGAGTTTGGTCTCAAGTTTTCATAAAATGGATGAGATTTTAGTGTTTAGAGTCCTTTCTCTTGTTTAAAGGAATGCTCTCTTAATGCCAATAAATGGTATAACTGCTTTTTAAGTGCAAATTTCTGTCTGGGTTTCTCACGTAGGGTCACATCTGTAAGTCTCCCTGGCTCAGGAATCCAGAGAAGAAGACTAGAGACAGCAGCGATCTGCCTGTGGGTGAAGCCTGCAGCAGAGCCTGCGTGTGGAGGTTGCAGAATGTTTTACAGGGCTGGGCAAATTTTTCAGTTTACCAATCCCTTCCTCGGAATGAGTGTTTTGGCAGAGCTCTTCCCCACAGGACTTCCTGTTGATATTCCAGCCCCAGGAAATACCATATTAGAGGTCTGAAGTGTTTGCTTGCCTAAGGAAATAATCACCCTGTAGCTTGGCCATCTAGCGGTTAGAAGTGGCCCAAGAGGTTCCTGGAAACTTCTTATGAGTGGAGCCCTCAGGAGGCCCTAGGGCTGCCTTCCCCGGAGCAGCACCTGCACAGCCTCTGCCCATCACAGCCTGCCATGGCTCCCTGCCCAGCCTTTAATTTAGACAGAGATTAATTCTGATTCCCCAATTGGAATGGGTTTTACTGAAAGAAGCAAAGGATGGGTTGGGAGTCAGGGAGCTTAGCCTGATGACAGTGCAGGAATGTGAAGCAAGAGGATCTGCTCTAATCCACCCCCCTCACTGGAAGGGAGAGTAGGGAGACTACCTCATTTACCCAAGACTTCTACGAGGAGAATAATAGAATGCCAAGACCAATGGATTGCTTTTACGTGTGCCTTCTCCATTTCCCCAGGTGTAAGGCAGCATTTGGTGAAGAAACAAGGGAAGGTGACACTGGGGATGACAGTAATAGCAAATGCTTCTACTGTATGTCAGGCACTAAATGCATTACATATCTTAATCCATTTAATCCAACAATCCAATGACATGGGGAATCCAATTCTCTACTTTTCAGATGAGGAAACAGAGACAGAGATGGGTCAAACTGCCCCAGATTGTATAGCCAAGAAGTGGTGAAGCTGGAATGCTCCTTTAAGAGTCGTGTGAACGGCAAGACGGGAATAAAGACACAGACCTACTAGAGAATGGACTTGAGGATATGGGGAGGGGGAGGGGTAAGATGTGACAGGGTGAGAGAGTGGCATAGACATATATACACTACCAAAGGTAAAATAGACAGCTAGTGGGAAGCAACCGCATAGCACAGGGAGATCAGCTCAGTGCTTTGTGACCACCTAGAGGGGTGGGATAGGTAGGGTGGGAGGGAGGGAGATGCAAGAGGGAAGAGATATGGGAACATATGTATATGTATAACTGATTCACTTTGTTATAAAGCAGAAACTAACACACCATTGTAAAGCAATTATACTCCAATAAAGATGTTTAAAAAAAAAAAAAAGAGTTGTGTGAACATTGGCACAGCTAGCCCAAGGGGTACATCAGGGTTTAGAGAGAGTCCCTGAATCTGAGTTTCCAAGCCAGCAGAGAAGCAGCAGCACTAGCCAACGTTGTTGGTCCCCAACAGGGTGCTGTGTAAAGGTTTGAACAAGGAGCAGGCACTGAGCTGCCAAGCCTTGGCTAACATTCATTGAGGCCCTCACTAAGATCACGCATGCTGTGTGGCATGGCCCCCCGCCCCCCCAAAAAAAAAAAAAAAAAAAGGACGTTAATACATTGAGGCCCTGCCTGTGCTAGGCTGCCATTTGCTCTTCCCAACAACCCTGACGGGTAGGTGGTGTTATTCACACCTTTTCAGTTTGGCAAACAGATTTGGGACAAGAACTTGTCCAAGACTGTGGTTCAAGTCCAGGCTCGTGCAACTCCAAAGGCCATGTTTTTTTCAGTGACATTCCTTTAGGAGAGGAAGGAGAGAGAATCCCATTCATCAGCTCTGGTGGCTGGGCATAATCTTTGCCCATTTGAGGAGTGTCCTCAGGGCTCCCAGGATTAGGAATCTCATCAGGGGAGGGTTTGGTGGCTCTAGAAAGCAGGAACCCCCTGCGGCCCTCGAGCTCTCACAAGGCCCCACAGGGCAAGACGGGTAAACTGGTCCCTTTGGTGTAGTTGAATCCTGCCCTTATCACCCAAGCAGATACAACTTGAAAGTTCACTTGAAGGAAACTGGGTTTAGGAACTTAGGAGTAAAATTCAAGATTCTTCAGAAAAGCTATTCCTTTTCTCCTTTGGGGGAAAATGAGAAAGAAATGACTTACCAGAACCTGTAACCAGAAACTTTGAGCTTTAAAAAAAAAAAAAAATTGGGGGCGTCCCTGACGGTCCAGTGGTTAAGACTCTGCACTTCCAATGCAGGGGGCACAGGTTTGGTGTGCCCATTGCAGCATGGTGTGGCCAAAAAAAATTTTTTTTTAATTAAAAAAAAATGGACTTCCCTGGTGGTCCAGTGGTTAAGACTCTATGCTCCCAATGCAGGGGACACAGGTTCAATCCCTGGTTGGGGAACTAAGATCCCGCATGCCGCACAGGGCAACCAAAAAAAATAAAAAATAAAACTGCAAGACAAGCGATTCAGAAGGAGGCTAAAGCCAGACTGCCAGGTCTGGATTGGGGCTTCTGTGCCTAACTAGCTGTGTAACATTGATTATTTTACTTAGCCTCTCTGTGCCTCCATTTTCCGTGTCACAAATATATGGTAATAGAGGGTGGGAGGAAAGAATGAAAAATTATTGTTTAATGGGTCCAGAGTTTCTATTTGGGGCAATGAAAAAAATTTGGAAATAGTGGTGGTGATTGCGCAACATTGTGAATATAATTAATGCCACTGAATTGTACACTTAAAAATGGCTAAAATGACAAATTTTATGTTTTATATATATATATATATATATTTACCACAGTTTTTAAAAAGTGAAAAAAAGGGGGGTGGGTAATAATAGTACTGACATTAAAAATTATAGAGAGGGACTTCCCTGGTGGTACAGTGGTTAAAAATCCATTCAATACCTGGTCCAGGAAGATCCCACATGCTGCGGAGCAACCAAACCCGTGTGCCACAACTACTGAGCCCACATGCCACAACTACTGAAGCCTGCGCGCCTAGAAGCTGTGCTCTGCAGCAAGAGAAGCCACCACAATGAGAAGCCCGTGCACTGCAACGGAGAGTAGCCCCCGCTTGCTGCAACTAGAGAAAGCCTGCACACAGCAACAAAGACCCAATGCAGCCAAAGATAAATTAATTAATCAATTAAAAATTATAGAGAGAAGTAAATGGCATAATTCCTACAAAGCCCTTAGAGAAGCTCCTTGCGTGTGGTAAAACCCCAAAGCTGAGCTCCCCACCTGCTATCTCTCCCCAGGCCCCAGAAGAAGTACAGGGAGCTAAACATTTTACAACAAAAAAGCCTAATGGATTAAAAAAATGTAAACACAGTGGGCAGCAGGGCAAATTGGTACCTTTCAGGAGAGCGGTTTTACAACATGTATCAAGAACCTTAGAAACATACATTATATACCCTTTGACCTAGAACTGCCACTTTCAAGAATTCAGCTTAAATAAGATATGGATATTTGCAAAAAATTAACTGCAAGGATCTTCATCACTGTGTCTATAATAGAATATAACAGAGAAAAATTGAAAATGTATCCACAGGGGACTGATTAAATTACTAGATAGCCTTATGATGAAGCTCAACTATTAAAAATTATTGTAGCAAGATAAGGACTCAAAAAGTTAACAGTTAAATAAAACGTAAAATAGTACCAATAGAATCCCATTGTTCTGAAGACAAATATAAGCATAGACAAAATAATGGATATAATATTATCTCTCTGGGTAGTAGTATTACTGGTGATTTTAATCTTTTTCTTTGTGCTTTTCAGTATTTTCCAACTTTTCTATGAAGACTGTGCGTTACACTAAGATAAATATTACAGTTTTGTGTGATCTCAGTCTGAAGTTTATATACCTGTGGCAGGTTTTGGGAAAAGAAACATTTAGCTTTAAAAAGCAGTGTCCTTAATCAAAGAGCAACTGAAATGGTCTCATTAAAAGAGAGGAGTGACACTAACCTGGCTGCCCTCAGAAAGAGGCTTGGACAAAGAGCCTACTGAGCTGAGAATCATTTCTCCCCCAAATTCAGTGAGTCAAAGAAAGGTCAGCTTGGGAATTCCCTGGCAGTCCAGTGGTTAGGACTCAGCGCTTTCACTGCCAGGGCACAGCTTCCATCCCTGGTTGGGGAACTAAGATCCCACAAGCCATGTGGTACAGCCAAATAAAATAAATAAATAAATAAATAATTTAAAAAGTAGATCCTTTGAAAAAAAAAAAGAAAGTAGATCCTCAAAGTTTCTCATCACAAGGAAGAAAAAAAAGAAAGGTCAGCTTTCCTCAGCCTCTGGGAGCCTGGTGTGCCATGACAACTTAGGCCAGCTTCCTAGAGGGATTAAGTATATAGATAACAGAAACAAAAGTTTTATGAAACTCTGTGATGCCCTCTGATCTTTCCTATTCCTTTTATTATTACTATTATTATTATTAATTAATTTTTTAATGCGGGTCCCAACCTACTAAATTATTTCACAATCCACTGATGAGCCACTGATGAGTCAAAACCTTTTGTTGAAGTTTGATGACACCTCAACATTTTCCAAATTACAGTGGTACTTTAACTTAGAATATTTAAGAAATTGCTGGACTTCCCTGGTGGCACAGTGGTTAAGAATCCGCCTGCCAATGCAGGGGACACAGGTTCAAGCTCTGGTCCAGAAAGATCCCACATGCCGTGGAGCAACTAAGACCATACCCCACAACTACTGAGCCCACATGCCGCAACTACTGAAGCCCGTGCACGCAGATCCCGAGCTCCACGACAAGAGAAGCCACCACAATGAGAAGCCCGTGCACCGCAACAAAGAGCAGCCCCCACTCGCCACAACTAGAGAAAGCCCAAGTGCAGCAACAAAGACCCAATGCAGCCAAAAGTAAATTAAGTTAAATTAAAAAAAAAAAGAAACTGTTGTTTCCAGCTATTGAGTCAGAACATTGGCTCCATCTTTTATTATTTTTTTTGATATTTATTTATTTATTTGGCTGTGCCAGGTTTTAGTTGCAGCATGTGGGATCTTTTAGTTGCGGCATACGGTGTCTTTAGTTGCAGCATGAAGGATCTCTAGTTGCAGCATGTGGGATCTAGTTCCCTGACCAGGTATCAAACCCAGGCCCCCTGCATTGGGAGTATGGAGTCTTAGCCACTGGACCACCAAGGAAGTCCCTTATTAACTATTTGATTACAAATAAGCTACCTCCCACCTCAGAGCCTGTTTGCTTATCTGTGAAATGGAGATAATGTGAAGATATCACAAAGCCCTCTAATGAGCTTGTATGCCCAGATGGACTCTTGGGCAGGCCTCATTGTTAAGTGATGTCCAAGAGACTCCGGCTGGATCTGGAGAATCAAAATTATAGGACCAAGCAGATGTGGGAGCACTGTGGATGAAAGCAGGTCCCAGGCTGCCATCCCCCCTGAGGCCTGCTGCCTCCCTCCCTGACCTCCACGGGATTTTGCATGTGAGCTATGTCACGGTAAAAATGTCTCTGACCACAGTAGTCACCAGCAGCTGAGGGTTTGGGGCTGAGCAAGCCAGAGGAGTAGCCAACAGAAGGGAAGAGGGGAGCTCAGGACTTAGTCTATAAGGAATTAGGTCAGAGCTTTTGGCAGTGCCCAATTCCGTGCCAACTTAGTCACATGCACCTCTGGTCTTAACAATTTCTGTATCAGTTATCTATTGCCTCCATAATGGTGTGTAACAAACCCAACCCAAAACTCAAGAGCTAAAAAAATAAGCATTTATTTAGCTCATGAATTTGCAGACTAGCCGGGCACTTCAGATCTTTGCTGGGCTCACTTAGAGTTTGTTATTGAATGTGTGCTGGATTAATGACTCTGCTGACCTTGACTGTGCTTGCCCTTAAGTCTGGGGGTAGGCTGGCTGGCTGTCAGCTGGTCTAGGATGCCTTGGCTGGGGTAACTGTGGCAACTTGGCTGGGATGCATTTGTCTCATCCTTCAGCAGCAGCAATTAACCTGCATGACATTTTAATATTACTCTCAAGTTGCCTATGGTGAGTATGACTACCCAAGAGAGTGGCTCAGGCACAATGGAAAACTAGCTATATCACCACCATGGCCCCCAGGATGAGGCCCTGCATACAGTAGGTAATTAATAACTGCTTCAAATTCAGCCTCTTTGTTGTGACCAGCTAGGCTGGGATCAAGGTGAAGCAAGAGAGGCACCTAGGGCACTTGTCAGACCCCAAGAATGAGCACCTCCTTAAATTTTGCGCCCTAGGTCTTAAAACTGTGCACTTCAGATTGGGACTTGAACCCACGTGCTGGGACCCGAACCCAGCCAAAACTCTGACTGGGACTTGAACCTAAGCGGCTGGGACTCAAAGCCGGCCAAAACCCACAGTCTTCCAACTGAGATCACACACCTGGTTTCAGGACTTAATGAAGCTCAGGTTCTTGATGTCTCATCGCAGGAAGAATTCAGTGAGAGACAAAGTGATAGGTGAGAAGTGGATTTATTTAGAGAGAAACACACTCCACAGACAGAATGTGGGTCATCTCAGAAGGTGAGAAAGGCACCAGGGTATGGGTTGTCAGTTTTTATAGGGGTGGGTAATTTCTCTTTTTTTTTTTTTTAATTTTTGAATTTTATTTTATTTATTTTTTTATACAGCAGGTTCTTATTAGTTATCCATTTTATACATATTAGTGTATACATGTCAATCCCAATCTCCCAATTCATCCCACCACCACCACCACCACCCCCACTTCCCCGCCACTTTCATAGGGGTGGGTAATTTCATAGGCTAATGAATGGGAGGAGTATTCCAACTACCTCAGGAAGGGGCGGGGATTTCCAGGAATTGGGCCACCGCCCACTTTTTGATCCTTATGGTGGGTCTTGGAAGTGTCACAGCGCCTGTGAAGTGCCATTTAGCTTGCTGATGTGTTACAGTGAGCATATACTGAAGCTCAAGGTCTAGTGCAAGTCGACTTGTCTGCCATCTTGGACCCATTTGGTTCTAATTAGTTTATGTCATGTCCTCGGGCTATGTCATTCTTTCAAAGGTTGTGCCCTGCCCCCTTCCCTCCTGTTTCACTCCATTTGCCTCTCCTTAGCTCCAGCCCTGGTGATAGGCATGGTGCTCTCAAAGCGAGGGAGAAATGAGTACAGAGGAGGCACAGTCCCTATCCTGAGAGGACAGAGGCTACAGTAAGCTGGCTGCTTACGTCTCTGGGTTCCGCTCTGGGCTCAGCCAGCCCAGCCAGGCCTCATGCTGTGTTTCCCAAGGTCTGGTCATTCTGAACCATTATCACACCATTTGCCATAGCCGCTTCCCACTTGCATTATTGTATAGTAAAGAATTTAACTTTGCCCCAAAAGGTCATCGCCCTTTCTTCTGGGAGGTAATCCCTAAACCTTTGGAATGTCATGTCTGATAGGAGTGTCTTTGTTTGCCTGAGGTCCTTGGAGCAGTCAGATAACGACAATGTGACTAAGGGTGGGGCTCTGAGCCACACTCACAATGTGATGGAGGGTGGGAACTTTGGGGCAGCAGCTGGGCTTCTTGAGGGGGCTGAAAACTGCCCCCAGGTGGACACTTAACCATTTCTATGTAATGGAGCCCCAGTAAAGACTCTGGCCCAGTGATCTTCTCTGGGTGGCAGTACTCCATGCATATTGTCATCCATGGACGCTGGCAGAGGAATGCTGTCCTGACCCCACAGGGAGAGGACAATGGAAGCTCTTCAGTCTGGGCTTCTTCCCTTGGGTGACTTTAATCATATCTTTTCCCTTTCCCATACCTGAGAATAACAACTTTCAGTGAGTCTTTCTAGTGAGTTATCAAAGCTGAGGGTGGTTTGGGGAACGCTCTGAATTTGCAAATGCTGTCAGAAATGAGGACAATCTTATGTGGACTGAACCCCCTCACTCTGCATTTGGCTAACTCTCACAACTATTATTTTCTCAATCATTTTCTTTACGTTATCTTTCTTTTCTTTCAACTTAAGTTTATTTTAAAAGGAAACTGCGGGACTTCCCTGGTGGCGCAGTGGATAAGACTCCGCACTCCCAATGCAGGGGGCCCAGGTTCGATCCCTGTTCAGGGAACTAGATCCCACATGCATGCCACAACTAAGCCTGCATGCTGCAACTAAGGAGCTGGTGAGCTGCAACTACGGAGCCCACCTGCCGCAACTAAGACCCGGCGCAACCAAATAAATAGTAAAAATTTAAATAAATGAAAGGAAACTGCCCAGGGAAAAGCTTTAAGGATGTTAATCTTCTAGAATCGCACATTCAGGTCTAAGAGAGAAGGCAAGACAAATCACCTTGATGCCTTTGGACTTAAAAGTGAATCGAAGATATATTCTACACCAGTGAAATTACAGAATAAAAGCACTGAAGTCATAGCAGGTGGATGCCAACTAAAGAATGTCGCTCACCATCTGGCTCTACAAGGAGCCATTAGTCATTAGTCACTGCAGTCGCTGACCTTCAACACACCCTAAAAGGAGTTCAGAGTGGCGATGAGGAATGAGGCACTCCGTGCTCTGGGAAAACTGGCAGAACAGGCCTTCAGATAGAAACTAATTTCTTGCACCTTCCCTCATTTAGAAAAACACTAAAAGCATTAACTAAGGTATTTGTTCCTTGTGACTAGCAGTAGCCTTCTACCAAGATGTGTGCTTAATTGCATGTACCCCTTCTCCAAAATCACATATGTGCTGCCCACCCCTGCCACTACCTTTTAGGAGCAATTCCTTGGAGCTATCTGAGAGGCTGTCTGCTTGGCTACAGTCCTAAATCCCCAAATAAAACAAACTCAGCTCTCACGTTGTGCATTTTTATTTCAGTCAACATGGGTTAACATATCAATATTTCCCCATTAACAAGCACCTACTAATACCTGCTTGAAATGAAGGATACATTCCACAGGAGATAACGATAAGCTTTTTTTTTTAATTCAAATATAGTTGATTTACAATGTCGTGTTAATTTCAATAAGCTTTTAATGTTAAAATGTCTCCAGAGAACTTCCTGACAAACTAGCCAGGCCATTTTCATGAAGATAGGAAAATGAATAAGCATAAATCGAACAAGAAAGGAACTTCAGGGGCTTCCCTGGTGGCGCAGTGGTTGAGAATCTGCCTGCCAATGCAGGGGACACGGGTTCGAGCCCTGGTCTGGGAAGATCCCACATGCCACGGAGCAACTGGGCCCGTGAGCCACAACTACTGAGCCTGTGCGTCTGGAGCCTGTGCTCCCCAACAAGAGAGGCCCCGATAGTGAGAGGCCCGCGCACCGCGATGAAGAGTGGCCCCCGCTCACCGCAACTAGAGAAAGCCCTCGCACAGAAACGAAGACCCAACACAGCCAAAAATAAATAAATAAATTTTTAAAAAAAAAAAAGAAAGGAACTTCAAGGTAACATTGATTTTTTTTATTATAATCAAAGAAAAATACACTTCAAGCATTTTCCATTTCTTTTTTTATTGAGGTAACACATACATAAAATTTTCAGCAGCTCAGGTGCTTTCCAAACCTGGTTGGTAGTTTTAAGATTTTTATGGAGTCTTAATTACATAGGCATAATTGAGGATTATGATTAAGTCAACCTCCAGCCCCTCTCCCCTCCCTGGAGGTGAGGGGAGGGCATTAGACTAAAAGTTAAAACCCTCCGGGACTTCCCTTGCGGTCCAGTGGTTGACTCCCCTTCAAATGCAGGGGGCGTGGGTTTGATCCCTGGTCAGGGACTAAGATCCCACGTGCTGCCAAAAAAAAAAAAAAAAAATTAAAACCCTCCAATCTCACATTGGTTCCCCTGGCAACCAGCCCATCCTTAGGCGCTTTCTAAAAGTTACCTCACTAACTTAAATTCAGGTGTGGCTGAAAGGGAGCTTGCTACAAATAGCAAAAGACATCTTTATCACTCTACTCATATAGGAAATCCCAAGGGTTTTAGGAGCTCTGTGCCAGAAACAGGAATAAAACCAAATGCATATTTCTTATTAGAAATCACAGTATAGGGCTTCCCTGGTGGCGCAGTGGTTGAGAGTCTGCCTGCTAATGCAGGGGACACGGCTTCGAGCCCTGGTCTGGGAAGATCCCACATGCCGCGGAGCAACTAGGCCCGTGAGCCACAACTACTGAGCCTGCGCGTCTGGAGCCCGTGCTCCGCAACAAGAGAGAGGCCACGATAGTGAGAGGCCCGCGCACCGCGATGAAGAGTGGCCCCCGCTTGCCGCAACTAGAGGAAGCCCTCGCACAGAAACAAAGACCCAACACAGCCAAACAAATAAATAAATAAATAAATAATAATTAGAAATACATACATCTTTAAAAAAAAAAATCACAGTATAACAAATTACCTCATATAAGTGGAATCATACAGTATTTGTCTTTTGTGACTGGCTTATTTAGCAAAATGTCCTCAATCCATATTGTAGGATGTCTCAGAATTTTCTTCCTTTTTAAGGCTGAATAATATTCCATTGTATGTAGTACGCATACGCCACATTTTGTTTATCCATTTATCTCTCTATGGACACTTGAATTGCTTTCATCTTTCGGCTATTGTTAATAATGTTGCTATGAACCTGTGTGTACAAATATCTCTTTGAGTCTCTGCTTTGAATTACTTGGGGTATATACCCAGAAGTGGAATTTTTGGATCACATGGTAATTTCATGCTTAATTTTTTGAGGAACCACCATACTGTTTTCCATAGTGGCTACACCATTTTATATTCCCACCAGCAATGCATATGGGTTCCAATTTCTCCACATCCTCACCAATACTGAGTTTTGTTTTGTTTGTTTGTTTTTTAATAATAGCCATCCTAATGGGTGTGAAGTGGTATCTTACTGTAGTTTTGATTTGTTTTTCCCTAATGATTAGTGATGAGCATCTTTTTATGAGCTATTGGCCATTTGTATATCTTCTTTGGAGAAATGTCTATTCAAGCGACTTCCCTGGTGGTCCAGTGGCTAAGACTCTGTGCTCCCAGTGAAGAGAGCCAGGGTTCAGCCCTGGTCGGGGTCCCACATGCCAAAACTAAAGATCCTGCATGCCACAACAAGGACCCGATGCAGCCAAATAAATAAATAAATAAATTTTTAAATGTCTATCCAAATAAAAAATTAAAATAGAAAAATAAAAAAGTCTATCCAAGTCCTTTTATTTTTTTAAATTTTTTATAAATTTATTTTTATTTATTTATGTATCTTTGGCTGCATTGAGTCTTCGTTGCTGCACGCGGGCTTTCTCTAGTTGCAGCTAGCGGAGGCTACTCCTCGTTGCAGGGCACGGGCTTCTCACTGCAGTGGCTTCTTTTGTTTCGGAGCACGGGCTCTAGGTGCGTGGGCTTCAGTAGTTGTGGCGCGCGGGCTTCAGTAGCTGTGGCCTGCGGGCTCTAGAGCACAGGCTCGGTAGTTGTGGTGCACAGGCTTAGTTGCTCCGTGGTATGTGGGATCTTCCCGGACCAGGGCTCGAACCCGTGTCCCCTGCATTGGCAGGTGGATTCTTTTTTTGTTTGTTTGTTTTAATTAATTTATTTATTTATGGCTGTGTTGGGTCTTCATTTCTATGCGAGGGCTTTCTCTAGCTGCGGCGAGTGGGGGCCACTCTTCATCGCGGTGCGCGGGCCTCTCACTGTCGCGGCCTCTCTTGTTGCGGAGCATGGGCTCCAGACGCGCAGGCTCAGTAATTGTGGCTCACGGGCTTAGTTGCTCCGCGGCATGTGGGATCTTCCCGGACCAGGGCTCGAACCCGTGTCCCCTGCATTGGCAGGCAGACTCTCAACCACTGCGCCACCAGGGAAGCCCGGCAGGTGGATTCTTAACCACTGCGCCACCAGGGAAGTCCCTCTATTCACTCTTGATAGCGTCCATTTTTGTTGTTGTTGTTGTTGTTGTTGGGTTTTTTGTTTGCTTGCTTTGGCCACGCCAAGCGGCATGCGGGACCTTAGTTCCCCAACCAGGCCTCAAACCTGGGCCCCCGGCAGTGAAAGTGCAGAGTCCTAACCACTGGGCTGCCAGGAATTCCTGACAGTGTCCTTTGATGCACAAAAATTTTTAATTTTGATGAAGCCCAATTTATCTACTTTTTTCTTTTGTTGCCTGTGCTTTTGGTGTCACAACCAAGATATCATTGGCAAATTCAATGTCATAAAGATTTTCCCTTGTGTTTTCTTCTACGTTATAGTTTCAGTCCTAGTTTTTTTTTCAGTTCTACTTATTTCTTTTTTTTTTTTAATTTATTTATTTTTGGCTGCGTTGGGTCTTCGATGCTGTGCCCGGGCTTTCTCTAGTTGTGGAGAGCGGGGGCTACTCTTCGTTGCAGTGCACGGGCTTCTCATTGTGGTGGATTCTCTTGTTGTGGAGCATGGGCTCTAGTCACGTGGGCTTCAGTAGTTGTGGCTCGCGGGCTCTAGAGCGCAGGCTCAGTAGTTGTGGCACATGGGCTTTGTTGCTCCATGGCATGTGGGAACTTCCCGGACCAGGGCTCGAACCCGTGTCCCCTGCATTGGCAGGCGGACTCTTAACCACTGCGCCACCCGGGAAGCTCTAGTTATTTCTTAATATAACTTTTATTTTAGAATAGTTTTAGATTTACAGAAAAACTGGGATGATAGTACAGCGTTCCCATGTATCCCACATCCAGTTTCCTTTATTATTAACATCTCGGGTCAGTATGGTACATTTGTCACAGTTAATGAAGCA
The DNA here is from genome assembly GCF_028023285.1 of Balaenoptera ricei. Lineage (NCBI taxonomy): Eukaryota > Metazoa > Chordata > Mammalia > Artiodactyla > Balaenopteridae > Balaenoptera > Balaenoptera ricei. The sequence continues at coordinate 61,772,994 of NC_082640.1, forward strand.
ATAATGATACACTGTTATAAACTAAAGTCCATACTTTATTTATTCAGATTTCCTCATTTTTTACCCAATATCTTTTTTCTGTTCTGGGATCCTATCCAGGATACATTATATTTAGCTGCCATGTCTCCTTAGGCTTTTCTTAGCTTTGGCAGTTTCTCAAACTTGCCTTTATTTTATTTTTTTAATAAATTTATTTATTTATTTTTGTCTGCATTGGGTCTTTGTTGCTGCGCGCAGGCTTTCTCTAGTTGCGGCAAGTGAGGGCTACTCTTCGTTGTGGTGCGCAGGTTTCTCATTGCGGTGGCTTCTCTTGTTGTGGAGCACGGGCTCTAGGTGCGTGGGCTTCAGTAGTTGTGGCACACGGGCTCAGTAGTTGTGGCCTGCCGGCTCTAGAGCACAGGCTCAGTAGTTGTGACACACGGGCTTAGTTGCTCCATGGCATGTGGGATCTTCCCGGACCAGGGCTTGAACCCATGTCCCCAGCATTGGCAGGCGGATTCTTAACCACTGTGCCACCAGGGAAGTCCAAACTTGCCTTGATTTTGATGAAGTTGATAGTTTTGAGGAGTTGATAGTTTCAGGCATTTTGAACATTGTCCTTCAATTGGACTTGGGCATTTTGTGGGTTTTCATCGTTATCTGAGGTCAGGGCCCTGCCTCCTTGGTGTATCTGTGTTGACACTGTTTGTTCGCTCAAGGTTTTTCTTTTCTTTCCTTTCCTTTTTTTCTTTTTCTATTTTTTGGCCACAGTGTGTGGCATGTGGGATCTTAGTTCTCCGACCAGGGATAGAACCCATGCCCCCTGCAGTGGAAGAACAGTGTCTTAACCACTGGACCGCCAGGGACGTCCCTCTGAAGGGTTTTCATTGGATCTGCTAGCTGAAGCTCACAGACCTGTCTCTGCTTTAATCTGTAGCTAGGGCTGAATTGAAGAATGTGGATTTTATCATTTTCTCTTTCCACAAAACTTTTTGTATCACTACCGTAAATGGAAAAGCAGTTGCATTTGGAGCAAACAGGTAAAAATAAACACAAAGGAAACAATAGTGTTATTCATTATTAACTGGCTACAGTTGCTGTCTGAAAGCACTAAACCTGAGATAGGCTGTCCCTGACTGGGTGCTTCTACGCACCACACTTTGTGCTATCTCATGGAGTCCTCACAATAACCCCTGTGGGTACTATTATTACGGCCATTTTATAGATGAGGAAACTGAAGTTCAGGGACAATAGCTTGCCCAAGTCACAGAGTTAGTAAGTGATGGAGGCAGTTTGAACCTAGGTCCCGCTGTCTCCAAGTTCCACACACCTATGGCTTAGAGCAGTGATTCTCAAACTTGAGCAGACATCAGAATCACCAGGAGAGTTTGTGAAAACAGATGCTGCCCATCCCCTCTGAGTTTCTGATTCAAGAGGTCTGGAGTGGGCCTGAGAATTTGCTTTTTTTTTTTTTTTTTTTTTGGCCACGGTGTGCAGCTTGTAGGATCCTCGGCAGTGAAAGCTTGGAGTCTTAACCACTGGACTGCAAGGGAATTCCAGAATTTCCATTTCGAACAAGGTCCCAGGTGATGTTGGTGCTGCTGGTCAGGGTGTCACACTATGAGAAGCATGAGCCTTGTGCCTATAGCCCAGCCCTTGGCACAGAGTAACCACTACTGGAATGTTAGATCATCTGCCAACAGCTGAGGGGCAGAGGTTGGACCAGCTGCAGGGAAGGGTGGGCGAAAAGAAAATGAAGTGGAGTCTTAGCTCTGCAGATGACTGGCCCTGTGACTTGGGGCACATCCCTCTCCTGCTCTGGGCCTCACTCCATCTTCTCTCTGTAATAAGAGGAGGCTGAATCAGATGGCCTCTAGTTTCTGCCCTGAAAGTTTCTGATTTGGAGGACAGGAAATAAAAAAGTGCAGTCTGTACTTACAAAGAGACAGAGAAGAAATTAGAGGTGCTTTGCCTGGCCCAGCATCCCCACCCCTGACTCAGGATGAAAGCTGTGCAAGTTTGGTCTTGGCGTCTGAGAATGGGCTCCAACTACCTGGCCCCTGGGAAGTTTCCAGAGGATAGCCCTCCTCCCACCCCCATCTGGGGCTGTGACTCTTCCCAGCACAGAGGGGCAATGTAGAGATAAGCCAGGTCACCCATTCAGCTCACCAGCTGAAAATTAGAAGTGAAACTAGACCTCTTAAAATACAGAATAGGCAGTGTCCAATAGGGTAAAGATTAGGACTTTGGAATCAATAGGGCCTGGATTAAAATCCTGGCCCCATCGCCTTCTGGATGTACACAACCTGGATGAGCCGCTTCAAGCCCTTTAATCTGGGCAAGCAGTTTTATCTGCAGGGAAGAGATTCTCTTGGGCTCACCTAGAGGTTGATTTATTGATTTATTTACGATGTAAGTAAATCAGTAAGGGAAAGGTTATCTTGGTTTTATATTTGGTTTTTTTTTTTGGCTGCACCACGTGGCATGCGGAACTTCCCTGACCAGGGATGGAACTTGTGCCCTCCACAGTGGAAGCGCAGAGTCTTAACCAACGGACCACCAGGGAAGTCCGGGAAAAGTTGTCTTGTAATAAGAAGTTAAATGCTAACAAAACAACATTTTTGAGGACTTGGTCTGTGCCAGGTATTATTCTAATCATCCTACGTGGATTGACTCCGTTAACTAACTATAACAATCTTATGAGGTAGATACTACTATTAGCCACATTTTACAGAAGGGGAAACTGAGGCATATGGAGGTGAAACAACTCCACCCAGGCCACAGAGCCAGCATGTAGCTGAGTCAGGATTTAGACCCAAGCCATCTAGCTCCAGAGCCTAAAACCCTAATCACTCTGACGTGCTTCCCGCAACCCAGAGCTGAGCCCCAGGGACCTTGTAGTGATGGAGAAGAGGTTTGCCACCTCCCAGAGCTTTAGAGTCTCCTGTGACTGCAGTTTCTGCCTCCTGGCACATGTGAGTCCCACTGATACATGACTTTGTCACCCACTCAGGTCAGCTTCTCCTTCCTTCCACAAATAGCTGAAGAAGCCCTCTCCTACAGGTGTCCCCAAGTGGGCTGTGAGAAGCATTGGTCCTCAAGATGACTTAGATGGTGGCCTGGGTGAGTTATTTCACCTCCATAATCTCAGTTTCCCCCTCTAGGCCTTAAATAATATCAAATTACATGGGAGAAAGCTATTCCCTTTTCAGTTCCAATAACCTCAAGGGGAAAGTCTTCGCTGGGGGCTAGACTTGCACATGTGTATAATTCTTGCTGACTTCCCCCTTTTAAGAACAGTAAGCCCTCTTGGTTTTCTTTCCAGACTGTATCCCAAATCCAGCCCTTCCTACCACGTCCACTGCCACAACTTGAGTGCAAGTGCTGCTTACTGGCCTCCTGACCTCCATGCTTGCTTGGCTAAATTCAGTTCTCTACCCAGTAGCCAGTGTGCTCTCTCTACAGCTCAAATTCAGTTATGTCACAACTGTTTAAAAATCTTCATCTGCAACGGAGGTAAAATCCAAACTACTCATTTTGGCCTACAGGCCTCTGTATCCCACCTGCCTCAGTGACCCCAACTCCCTCTGTTCCCCCTCCTCCTGGCCTCCTGTCTAACACTTACACAAAGCCTCTCTTTGCACCCACTAGAAATTGTTGGTCCCCCTGTCCTTGTAACTGGCTCCTTCTCATCATTTAGGCCTAGATTCAAATGTCACCTCCTGGGAGAGGAGTTCCCCAACACTGTAACTTCAGCAGCTCCACCTGACTCATTCTCTACCCAGCCACCTGAGCTCTCTGGTACTGGTCTGCACTCAGCTATGGCATCTATCTTTTGTCTTTCCTACCACAGTTGGGCTGTAAGCTCCTGAAGGGCAGGGACCAACTCAGTCTTGGTCATTTTGGTATCTCCTGGGCCTGGCACAGTACCTGACCAACGGCAAGCATTAAACACACATTTGTTAATTGACTGAGAGTGACACGCAGGGCTCCTGGCAAGAGCCTCCTCTTGAGAAAAGGGTGGACACCTTCCTGCCCTCAATGTCCTGTTTTCTAGATAGAGATTCCCCCACCTGTAGGTGCTTATGAGATTTTGGGGGGTACACAAATTCCACCTTACTTATTTTTTTTCTTGGCCGTGCAGCACAGCATGCAAGATCTTTGTTCCCCAAGCAGGGATTGAACCAGAGTCTTAACCAGTGGACCACCAGGGAAGTTCCCAAGTTCCACCTTAAATAACATTAAATCATAGCGTGAGAAAGTGGATCTTCTGTTCTCTGTGAATTTTTCTGATTACATAAAAGAAAAATTCTGTTAGTGTTACTCCTTATCACTTTTCCAACACTTGCTAATCTCTGATTTTTACAAAGTCCACAGTCTTACAGTTTTCTACAGACATCAGTACCTAGCTAGATTATAACATTATACTACTTTCACTATAGAGTTCATAGATGCTTTCTATTAAAGTGGGAAGTGATTTAAGGTAATGTTATGGTGTTCCTCTTTCAAATAAATGTATTAGGCTTTTTTAAAAAGTAAATTGGTTTAAAGACATCAAATACAGGTGTATGTGTATGTGGCCAAGGTTGTGAAGGTGGAGTGCCAATGGCTACAGTTGGGGAATCACTGTTCCAGGTACAGCAGCCCTTTATGGAACACTAACTGGCCCCAGATGAGCTCCTGGGCTGAGTGCCATTTAGTTGGTTTTTTTAGTGATATGGGAAGTTATTCAGCTGGTGTGAATGAGGGACTGGAGCCTTTCTCCTGGACCTCAGTGCATGAATTTGTCCATCTCAGTCTATTTTCCTCCAACGTAGGGCCTTTGTTCTTTTCTGTGACTTCTGTTGTCGTGGGTAGAGAATGGTGGTTCTGAGACACAAAATACTTAATATCCTGGTGTCAAAGTTTCCTAGTGAAGTCAGGCCCTGGGCTTTTCTTTGTCAGTCTCATAAATCAGCTTTTATTTGTCGATGCACCAAATAACCTAGTGCACAGCCTGACCATTGAAAGTTAGAGCTCACCTACGTAAATTATGAAGTAAAAAAAAAAAAAAAGAAGAAGAAAAATTGGTCTTCCAGAGCCCCAAGCACCCTCTACCCTCCCTGTCAATCTGACCTCCAAATGGACGGAGTCATGTACATAAAATATGCAACAAGTCCACACCTTGGACTCAAAATGTGCCAACTTTGTGTATGTTGTTTCTGTAGTGTGGTATAGTAATATCCAACTTCTCTGTAAGTCAAACATGCAGCAAACTTAAATATTTGGCTCAAAAGCCATGTAACTTTGGCCAAGTTGCTTAACCTCTCTGAACTTTAGTCTCTACTTCCTTGTGTTATTTTAAGATTAAATAAGATAATTCATGCAAAGCACGGCGTCTGCCTCAATGTAAGTGTTCAATAAATGGCTATTCACATTTTTATTTTGCATCTCTTCAGTCCTAGCCCACAAAGGCTGCTCTCCAGTTTTATTAAGTTCCTAAATCTCGGCTGCTTCCCTCCACCCTTTGCACCAATTCAGTCATTCCTTCACCAGAGCCGTGCCTTGTGCCGGATGCAGGAATCAAACCAGGACCCTACCATTGCCAAGCCCACAGCCGAGTAGGAAAGAGAAACTCCTAAAGCGAGCCAAATGGCTGTAATCGAGGTTTCTTTCCAGTGTTCTAAGGGGCGAATGGGTAGGGGACGACTAATTGAGACTTAGGGGTGGGTGGGTGTGTGTGTTTGTGGGCGGGGGAGGGAGTCATTCGGGCAACGCTTTCCCGTATAAAGCATGGGCACGGGAGAGGGAGCGGACTGTTGGTCCGGAGGCGGCAGGACCCAGGTCCTGGAGGGCCTTGAACGCCCGGCCACGAGATCGGGGTTCCAGCTATTGGCGAAAGTAACCCGGAGAAGCTTGTGCCCAGCAGTGAGGCTTCGGCCCGGCCAAGTCACCTTGCAGGAGGGTAGCAACACAAAAGCAGAAGGAGGACCCCCGCCCAGGCGGACTGGAAAAGCCCCGGTAGTTGAGGGCGGAAGTAACCGCAGGTCCGTGACAGAACCGCGGAAGAACTCCCGCCGTTCTCCACGTCCGGAGGAGCCGGAAACTCCCCGCGCTAGGTGGGTGAGCCCGGCGGCGCGGCGGCGGCCAAGGGGGCGGGGCCGGCTCTCTCAAGGCAGCTGATTGGTCGGTCCCCGGCGGCGGCGTTGGCGGCTGCGCGTGGAATTGTCACCTCGGTCTGGTGAGTCCTCGGTTCTAGCCTGGGCCCCGCCGGCTCCCGAAATGCCCCTGGGCGCCCGACTGTAACTCTCTGTGGCCAGCTGCACACTCCCGGCTTCCCGAGACATGACCTGAAGGGGCAGAGCGACGCCAGGGCCTCTCCTTGGGCGCGCTTCCACTCTTCAGTTCCAGGCTGTCGGGCCAGGACCCCTCTGGGATTTTCTTTGTGGGGGAGGTGCGAATCATGCAAGGCCTTGATGACCCCATCCATAGAGAAAAGCTGTGCGCGGCTGTGGCGGGGAGGGCGGCCGAGTGGAGTTCAGTTCCCCCGGCCGAACTGAAGCCCGGTGGGAGACGCCGAGGAGGCCTAGATCCTGGCTGGGGGATTCGAGGCGGGGCGCCCCCGCAGGGGGAGGAGGAGGGAGAGGAGGAAGAGGCCGTAGCGGGGGACAGTTGGGGTCTGGAGCTCGGGGGAGGGGCCTGGGTGGGTCGGAAATTGGGAGTTAGAGGGTGGATACAGGTGGAGGATGAGACCGCCAGGTCAGAACCCTTGGAGTCATCATCCTCCGAAGAATGGGTTGAAAGAGCAGGAGCCAGCCAAGGACAGCCATAAAGGGAGGTACAGGCAGCCGCCCCAGTATCCAAGGCATCAATTTTAAGAAGGATTTTATGCTTCTTGGCAGAGCATGAACCCACACCGAGATAAAGCATGATGAGGCCTAATAAATGTATTTTAGATTGGGTCATTACTTTGGTAAGCTGAAGACATAATGAATTTTTTAAAAATTTTATTATGGAAGTGTTCAAACTTACACAAAAGGACAGAAAAATACAGAAAATAGCATACCATTTAGGATCCTAGTACTCATCACCCAGCCTCAACTATGAATGGCCACCCAGGTTGCATAACATACATGTTAAGACACACCTCAAATCCACACTGATAATATGTTAATCTTAAGTTTTAAAAAGGTGGGTTTTTTGTTTTTGTTTTTTTCGTGTTTAATGGGTATAAAGGTTCCATTTTGCAAGAATAATAGAGTTCTGGAAATTGCTTGCACAACAATGTGAATGTAATTAACACGTTTGGACTGTACATTTAAAAATGGTTAAGTGGTAAATTTTATGTCATGCGTTTTTAACCACACAAACAAAAAAGTTCCTTTCAAATTAGAAAAAAGAAATCTAGGAAATTCCCTGGTGGTCCAGTGGTTAGGACTCGGCGCTTTCACTCTGGGGGCTCGATCCCTGGTCTGGGAACTAATATCCCGAAAGCCGCATGGTACGGGCGTTAAAAAAAAAAAAAGTTTAATGCCGTAAAATCTGAATTCAAGTGTGCAATGGAAAGTAACTCTTTGCCAAGTAGAGGCCCATAGAGTTGTATTTTTAACTGTGGAGGCTCTGCAATGAACCTGTTGGTTTTGAGGGTCAGAGCATTGGGACCTGGACTGGGGTGGAGTTTAAGCACTGGTGGTGCCCTCTGGTTTATACTAGAACTTGAAGGGTTGGGCCAGCCCAGGTGTGTGAGTCAAATTTCTCCCAAATGTTCCTATTTTCTTGCAGTCTGAGGCACACTTTTTTTTTTTTTAAATTAATTATTTTTTTTCTTCCGGCCGTGGCGGCTTATGGGGTCTTAGTTCCCCCACCAGGGATTGAACCTGGGCCCTTGGCAGTGAAAGTACAGAGTCCTAACCAATGGACTGCCAGGGAATTCCTTGAGGTGCACATTTAATCCTTGGGTAAGCTCCTGTGCTACCTCATACCTTCATTCACGGAAGGGTGAGTGAAGTGTGAATTCACATCTTTCTCTCCACTCCCATTCTTCAGGGTGGCCCTTGGTAGTCTGTCTCCCATATGATTTACTCTCTGTCTCCCAAATGTACCACATGTCCGTCCTTCACATTTTCTAGAGCAGCTGGTGTTAACTGGGAGGCAGCCTTCCATATTCTAGCTCTTTTCGAAATGAGTTCTGCATAGGTAACCCTGAAACCTTCCTTCTGCCCACCCCAAACAAGAAAATAAACAAACTATAAAGCAAGAAAATAACTGCCAGATTTGGGTTTTTGGCTCCTCTTGTCCTCCTCCTTGGGCTCCAGAACCAGTACTTCTCCTGGAGCTAAATTTTCTTGATGTGAGTTGGCATTTATTGGAGAACTAAACAGCCAATCAGATAAAACTTGCATCAGAAAATTACATATTTTATTTATTTATTTAAATTTATTTATTTATTTATTTATTTACTTTTGGCTGCCTTGGATCTTCGTTGCTGTGTGCGGGCTTTCTCTAGTTGCGGTGAGCGGGGGCTACTCTTCCTTGTGCGTGGGCTTCTCACTGCGGTGGCTTCTCTTGTTGCAGAGCACGGGCTCCAGGTGTGCGGGCTTCAGTAGTTGTGGCTCGCGGGCACTAAAGCGCAGGCTCAGTAGTTGTGGTGCATGGGCTTAGTTGCTCCGCGGCACATGGGATCTTCTCGGACCAGGGCTTGAACCCGTGTCCCCTGCATTGGCAGGTGGATTCTTAACCACTGTGCCACCAGGGAAGCCCTACATTAAAAAAAAAAAAAATGTTAAAAAAGAAAATTACATTAGTTATTGAGTAACAGCTTTTTAGAACTATTCAGGAAAAAATTAGATACTTGATCACATCACTGCATGTCAATGATAATAAGAAGGAATTAATGACAGGGTCCCTGGTGAATGATGACAAAGAGTAAAAGTTAGATTCAATCACAAGGTGAGTTTGATTGATGTTGAAGTTTATACACTCAGAGCTATCAAAATGCTCATTATTAAAATATCTGTGAGAAAAACATTACTGCTCATATGTAACTCACTTACCCTTTAACTTCTTTTTTTTCCCATAGAAATAATTGTGATTTTGGATTAAGTGAGGTTTTTTAGGAATGTAGCCATCATGTTACACCATAACTGCCTGTACCCGAAAGGTGATACGAAACGATTGAACAATTTTCTGATGTTTTCCTTTGTAGGGAAGATGGAAGAGCTGAGTCAAGCCCTGGCTAGTAGCTTTTCTGTGTCTCAAGATCTGAACAGCACAGCTGCCCCACACCCCCGCCTGTCCCAGTACAAGTCCAAGTACAGTTCCTTGGAGCAGAGTGAGCGGCGCCGCCGGTTACTGGAACTGCAGAAATCGTAAGGGATACTTTAACTCCTTGGCTTCTCTCTGTAGGCTGGGAGCTGTGAACCATTCAGGAGGCTCTAGGCTTGTCTCCACAGAGCCACCTTCAAAGTGGACCCTTTGTAGGTTGTTCTTCTTGCCCACAAGGTTGGGAGGGGTAAAACCTGGCAGAGGTAGATGTCCTTTACACCCAGAGCTTGGGAAAAATGAGGGAGTAGGGAGAGACCGAAGTTTGAAAGCAAAAGCTCAATTCTCTGGTTAAATTTTTCTTTTCTTTTTTCCTGGCAGCAGTACTGAGCTTTGTAGTTTAGGGACTTGTGAAAGCCACTCCCATACTTCCACTCCCCACATTCCCTGTGTGGCTTCTCCTGCAGTCTGACTCCTGGCTTTGGTGTGGGCTTCCTGTCTTCCTTCAGTCCAGATGTTTCTGTGGAGCCCTTGGGAATTCAAGACAAATGATTCCACAGGGAATCTGAGGAAATGTCTTCCATACACTTCGGTCTCAATACCAAGATGAGCAAACAGGGAAAGAGAGATTGATTGCAGGATAGGAGTGTTTGAGGCTGGGCCGCTCTGAAGGCAGGGCCTATCCTTTTATTCTCAGTGCAACACAGGCCTCTTCTGGGTAAGGAATTAAGGATTAGGAGGAACTATCAACAGCTGCATTTGGCCCACTGCTTCATCACTAGATGTGTTTAGCAGAGATGGTTCCCTGTGGCCTCTGGGTTGCTTGCAGATTACATTCTCAGATCACCCATTCCCCCGACCCCCAGTTTTTAAAAATTGTGATTAATTCGGAATAGGTAATATGTTCGTATGGTTCAAAATTCACAGTACATAAAAGAGTATATGGAGGCTTCCCTGGTGGCGCAGTGGTTGAGAATCTGCCTGCTAATGCAGGGGACACGGGTTCGAGCCCTGGTCTGGGAAGATCCCACATGCCGTGGAGCAACTAGGCCCGTGAGCCACAATTACTGAGCCTGCGCATCTGGAGCTTGTGCTCCGCAACAAGAGAGGCCACGATAATGAGAGGCCCGCGCACCGCAATGAGGAGTGGCCCCCACTTGCCGCAACTAGAGAAAGCCCTCGCACAGAAACGAAGACCCAACACAGCCATAAATTAAAAAAAAAAAAAAAAAAAAAAAGACAAAACTGTAGTTCCCAGAGGCTCTCATTATAAAAAAAAAAAAAAAAGGAGTATATGGAGAAGGGACTTCCCTGGTGGTGCAGTGGTTAAGAATACGCCTGCCAATGCAGGGGACATGGGTTCGAACCCTGGTCCGGGAAGATCCCACATGCTGCGGAGCAGCTAAGCCTGTGTGCCACAGCTACTGAAGGCCGTGTGCCTAGAGCCTGTGTTCCGCAACAAGAAAAGCCACCACAATGAGAAGCCCACGCACCACAACGAAGAGTAGCCCCCGCTCGCCACAACCAGAGAAAGCCCTCATGCAGCAACGAAGACCCAACGCAGCCAAAAATAAATATTTCTTTTAAAAAGTATGTGGTGAAAAGTCTCCCTCCCAAATCTGTCTTCTAGATGTCAAGTTCCTCTCTCTTTTTTTTTTTTTGGCCACGCTGAGCAGCTTGCAGGATCTTAGTTCCCCGACCAGGGATTGAACCTGGGCCCACGGCAGTGAAAGTGCCGAGTCCTAACCACTGGACCACTAGGGAATTCCCAACATCTTATATTATAGTACACTTGTTACAACTAATGAACAAATATTGATACATTATTGTTAACTAAAATCCATACTTCTTTACTCAGATTTCCTTAGTTTTTTCTAAGTGGACTTTTTTGAAAGTTAGGAACTGCAGAAAGGTCTGGCTGTTCCTCAGAAAGTCCCAGAAGCTGTCCTTGTCTCAAACTTCTCACTGCATCTCGGTGTTTCCTCTCTGCAATCCCTGGGAGCCTTCAGATGGTGTATCTGCCAGGCAGGGAAGTGTCAGCTCTCACCTGGGGTGGAGATGGGAGTCTAGGGTGGGGTGGGTGGGAGTAGGATCAGCCACTAGCGAACCCTGAGAATTCCTTTAAATATTGTACCTTGCCTATTCTTAGGAAACTGAGGAAAGCCGAGTGTGTTCAGAGGGGGTTTCCTATTTAGGATCTGTGAGGAGGTGGTCACTAGTTAACGGCTTACAAAGGAAATTCTGTCATCTCTTACCCCCACCACAATTCCCAAGTTGCTCTTGAATTTGGAGACTTTGAATTACATCTGTCACATTGCAGGGTGTCTTCCTATAAGATGTAAAGACCTGTCCTTATGCCTTTTCTTTTCCCAGAAAGCGGCTGGATTATGTGAACCATGCCAGAAGACTGGCTGAAGATGACTGGACAGGGACGGAGAGTGAGGAAGAAGAAGAAAAGAAAGATGATGAGGAAATGGACATTGACACTGGCAAGAAGTTACCAAAACTCTATGCTAATCAAGTGAGTGGTCCAGAGGAGATTAGGCGCAGCTGGTCCTGCTCCCTTTACTGTGCAGTCAAAGCTCTTTACTTGCCCTAAAGAGGAGGATGAGGCAGGAAGAAGGAATAGGATCTACAACGAAAGTGCTGATGTACATAAAAGTTATGAGATGAAAAGAGATGACTTACAGTTTTGTGAGCTGATGGGGGGTCACTGATAGAGTCTGGGTAGTGGGTTTGGGAATCATTACCCCATGCTGTTAGCAAAGGCTTCCGGCCTGCTGCAAAAAGTCCCTGAGCTACTGATATGCTAGCGGACGCCATTCTTTACTAGTTATTATACAGCTGTTTTGGATCAGGCCTGCCCAGCCCAGCACTGTCCCCCACCCCACCTCCCAAGCTGGTAGTCTTTCCCAAGTGGTGGACTAACATGCCAGCCTTGGGTCTTCACACTCAGGTGGTAGGAGCTTGGACGTCCTTGAATACTGGGAGCCTGCCCAGCCACCCCAGGCCAGCCAGTTGGCCTAGGTGAGGTTGAGACCATGAAACAACAGATCACTATAACAAACTTGACTAAGTGCCCTGTTGATTCCAGAGAGGAAACCAGTGTGGCTTGTGGCGCCATAGGTGAAGCAGGCATGGAGACTGTCTAGTGCTCTAGGCAATCCAGTTATTCTCCAGAAGGCAGGGCATGTATCTGAGTGGGGCTGGGGGTCTACCCTGCTGTTGTATACTTACCTCTATAACCCAAGTGTCTTGTCACTTCAGAATCCTCTTCCACCTTAAGAATATGGTTCCTGGGTGCACACACTCCCATCCTCTTTCTCTGCCTCAAATATAGCACAGACATCTTCTATGACAAAGTACAGTTTAGTTCTGTTGAGCAAACATTGTTTTTTTTTTTGTTTTTCTTTTTTAAATTTTTTGGCCATGCTGCACACAGCATGTGGTATCTTAGTTCCCTGACCAGGGATCGAACCAATGCCCTCTGCAGTGGAAGCGCAGAGTCTTAACTACTGCACCACCATGGAAGTCCCGAGCAAGCATTGTTTTGTTTTGTTTTTGTTTAAAATAGAATGTTGGGGTTTTTAAAAAATATTTATTTATCTATCTATCTATCTGTGCTGGGTCTCAGTTGCGGTACGCAGGATCTTTGTTGCTGCATGTGGGATCTTTAGTTGTGGCACGCAGGATCTAGTTCCCTGACCAGGGATCGAACCCTGGACCCCCTGCATTGGGAGTGCAGAGTCTTAGCCACTGGATCACCAGGAAAGTCCCCCCCGAGCAAGCATTGTTGAAGGCCCTGTTCTATGTTAAGCTAGGCTATTCTCAGGGAAAGATAGACATGGGCCAGAAATAGCCCATGCACTCCTCTAATAAGTGTAGATTATGGTTTTTGCAATAAAAAAGTGAAATTAACTTCCCACAGAGAAGGAAGCAGGGTTGTGAAGTCAGGAAAAGGTTAATGAAAGAGGAGGCAGTTTGGAAACATGGGTAGGACAGGCAGAGGTACAGAGCATTTCAGGGCATTGCAGGCAGCAGGATCAGGCTGAGCAAGAGCCCAGAGGTGGGAGAAGAATATATGATGTGTTCAGGAGGGGTGTGCAGAGGGTGTGTGAGGATGGAGCAACATAGGGTTGGGGGAAGAGTATAGCAGAAATATGTACAGGGTTTTAGACTCTGGGTCTAGATTGTGAGGAACCACCGAGACTTTTTGAGCCAGGGGCAGAGGTGGGACTTCATGTGATGACTACCACATCAGTGTAGGAAGGCCTGGAAGAGAGAGACTGTGGTAGGGGGCTTAGGTTTGCTAAAAGATCTAATGAGTGCTAAGGGCAGTGAAAGTGGGAAGGAAAAGAGGTCATGAGTATGAGAGATGTTCCAGGTGGAATGAACAGAATTTATGGCTAGGAGAGGCAATATGAGAAGCGGATAAGGGTTTAAGCTCAGGTCGCATAGACTGACCTCAAAGTCAGGCTCTGTGTTGACCGTGGGCAAGTTACTTAACCAGTCTAAGTCTCTAGTTTCTTATCTGTAAAATGGGACATCGTAATAGTACCTATCTCATAGGATTGTTAGAAGGATTAATTGAAATAGTGTACCTTAAATACCTAGCCCAGAGCCCATAATGAATGCCCCACAGTATTAGTTGCTACTGCTATTTTTTTAAACAGCCATATTAAGATATAATTCACATACCATACAATTCACCCATTTACAGGGTACAATTCAGTATTTTTGTAGTAATTCACAGAGCTGTGCAACCATCACCAGTATCTAATTCTAGAATATTTTCACACCCATTAGCAGTCACTCCCCATTTTCCCTTCCCTCCAGGCCCTAGCAATCACTGATCTACTTTCTGTCTCTATGGATTTGCCTATTTTGGACATTTCGTATAAATGGAATCATATGAGATACATCCTTTTGCTTCTGGCTTCTTTCACTTAGCAAAAGGTTTTCAAGATTCATTTATGTTGTAGCATGTGTTAGAACTTCATTCCTTTTCATTTCTTTTCAAATAATATTCTGTTGTATAGATAGATATACCACATTTTGTTTATCCATTCATCAGTTGATGGCCTTTTGAGTTGTTTCCACTTTGGGGCTATTATGAATATTGCTGCTATGAACATTTATTTACATGTTTTTGCATGGACATATGTTTTCATTTCTCTTGGGTATATACCTGGGAGTGGAGTTACTAGGCCATATGATAACTCTGGAACTACCAGACTATTTTTCAGAGTGACTACACCATTTTACATTCCCACCAGCAATGTTTGAGGGTTCGTTTCTCCACATCTTTGCCAGTACTCGTTATTGTCCGTCCTTTTGAATATAACCATCCTAGTGGGTGTGAAGTGGTGTTTCATGGTTTTGATTTGCATTTCCCTAGTAACTAATGATATTGAGCTTCTTTTCATGTGTTTATTAGCCATTCATATATCTTTGGAGAAATGTCTATTCAAATCCTTTGCCCGTTTAAAAATTGGGTTATTTGTCTTTTATTATTGAGTTCTTTATATATTCTAGATACAAGTTCCTTAGGAGATACATGATTTGCAAATATTTCTCATTCTGTGGGTTGTCTTTTCACTTTCTTGATGATGTTTTTGGCAGCACAGAGGTTTTACATTTTGATGTAGTCTAATTTATCTATCTTTTGTTTCGTCATTTGTGCTTTTGGTGTTGTATTACTATTATTCTTTAAGGGAGTGTTGATTATGCCTTGGGTTTAAGATTGAATAACAGAGAGGAAGGTGATGATATTAACAGGGCACAGAATGCAGAAGGGGAAGGATGGGTGTTTCAGGGATGGGAAGTACTTGGGCAACAGAAGCCAGTGCATTCTGTTTTGGCTATGCTGAGTTTAAGGTACAGAGAGGACCAACAGAGAAAGAGATAGCAAGTGGACAGCTGGAAATATAGGTTTGGAGGAAAGGAAAGAAATCTGGAGATGAAAAAGAAGAGAATTAGGGGACTTCCCTGGTGGCGCAGTGGCTAAGAACCTGCCTGCCCATGCAGGGGACACAGGTTCGAGCCCTGGTCTGGGAAGATCCCACATGCCGTGGAGCAACCAAGCCCGTGTGCCACAACTGCTGAGCCTGTGTGCCACAACTACTGAAGCCTGCGCATCTAGAGCCCATGCTCCGCAACAAGAGAAGCCACTGCAATGAGAAGCCCGCGCACCGCAATGAAGAGTAGCCCCCGCTCGCCACAACTAGAGAAAGCCCACACATAGCAACAAAGACCCAACACAGCCAAAAAAAAAAAAGAGATTTAGGAGGCATCATCTTAGAAATGACAAGTGAAGTAGATGAATTCCACCCCCACGGGGGGACAGCATCTAAGAGAAAAGAGAAGGGGGACCTAAAACAGCCCCCTGAAGATTATCTACATGTTTTGGGGGAGTGTGTGGAGGAATGTTTGGAGGAAAAACAGAAAAGTACTGTGTCATGGGGCCAAGGGAGCATGTGTCAGGGAGGAGGATGTGACTGGCAGCATTACACCAGGAGTAGAGGAAGGAGGGGGAGGTGAGGGAATAGAGGTACTTGGCTGCAAGGAGGTCAAGTGGGGCTGTGAGGTAGCAAATCTGGACTGCGGGTGTCAGAGTGGGTGGGAAGGCAGCAGCAAGAAATACGAAGTAGTTAAAAAAAGAGAGAACGTGGAACATCTTAATAGAAATGTAGAGTGATAAAAGGTTTTCATTTTTGCCTTGGTTTTGAGGATTAGGGGTTGAGTATTTTGTGGCCTAAGGGGAAGGAGAGATGGGAGAGATGAGCGATTCAGTGGGAAGGATTAATTGATAGGCCAAAGTCTTTGTATAGATGGGAGGGACCAGTGATGAATGGAAGAGTAAATTTTTTCAAATTCATTTCACCACAGCCCTTTTTTTTTTTTTTAATTTAAGGTAACATCCTTTTCCTAACATCCTTTAGTATAGTATTTGGGTCACTAGTTTGGGAAATGATCTAGTTTAGAGCATCTCAAGGTCAGGGACTTGATTCATCTCTGAGGTATAGCCCCTGGAACATAATGGTTGTGATAATGGTAGGTGGGTGGACAAAGTAAGGAAAGATAGAGGGTCCTATCCCCCCATACAGGAGGTGAAGTAGTAAGAATGGGTATGGATGCAGATAATGAAGGTGAGAAGTTGAAGTTCACGGGGAGCAGGAGACGAGTTGACTACTAAGAGCTAGTGGGGTGGAGGTCCCACTGTCACCCTTTTCTGTTCTCATTCTTTTACTTGTATTTTTATTATATATATAGGACATGAATTCTTTGTCATTGTAAACATGGGAGCAGCACAGCCCTGTTGATTTTTAACACCATTTTTTGTGTTCCCAGTTAATGCTCTCAGAGTGGTTAATTGACGTCCCTTCAGATTTGGGTCAGGAATGGATTGTGGTCGTGTGCCCTGTTGGAAAAAGAGCCCTTATTGTGGCCGCCAGGGTGAGTAGCTGCTCCTGCCCCCTGCGCCAGCATGCCTGGCCTGTAGCAGGAGGGGTTCTCTGCACACTCTGTGTTCCTTATCTGCCACAGCAGCTGTCCCTGCCATGGGGATTGAAACGCTTTCCTGCAGGAGGGATTTGATGAGAGCCACCTTTGGGCTGATGGCACCCCTGCAGAATGTGGAAGCAAGAGGGTGAGGAGACTTTGATGCCTGACAAGAATGGTAATTGTCCACACAGGGTTCTACCAGTGCCTACACCAAGAGTGGCTACTGCGTCAACAGGTTTTCTTCCCTTCTGCCAGGAGGCAACAGGCGAAACTCAGCAACAACAAAAGGTACCTACATACAATTGTCTCTTTATTAACTTTTATAATCAGTGCTTGGTTAGTTGCTTAGTTAGTTGTTTTAAAGACCTACTTTAAAAGCATACCTTTGAAACTGCGCACAGGTAATATCCTGCCCACTGGGCTCTCCCTCAAGGTCAGGCCTCCTCAGTAGCAGAATAGTTGCAACTTGTGAGGCCTGCTGGGCAATAAACCCCTAAATTAAAGTCAATGCACCTTTCCCATGGACTTCCATCACAAGATGACAGGTGCAGTTTTCTGGGGAAAGGACCCCCAGAAGGCCAAGTGTAACGTACAGAAGCTGTTGCTGGGGCTTCCTGCCGAATTCCCTTTTCTCCTTTCTCGGTGTCCTAATCTTAGCTTCTTCCTCCCCCCTGGGCCCAGCCGAGGAGACTAAGGTCACGAAGGTTTGCCCACGGTCATTCAGCGAGGAGTTGGCAGAGCTGGCAGAACCGTTCTCTCACCTCTGCCTGCCCAGGCTCCGCTGGTGGTTACTCCTGTCCTCTGTTCTGAGCCCTCTATTGGCTTTTTTTACTCCAGCCTGAAATGTGCTTCCACCTCCCCTCTACCCTGTTATTTTAGTCCTGTGATCCCAAAAGATTGTTCATATCCCATCTCTTCCATGAAGCATTTCCTGGAACTCTCGTTTTTCTCAGTTTGTGCTGTATAATTCAGGTCTTGGTTCTTTCCTCTGTAATCATCTTATCTCCTTAACTGGATTGTAACTTCCTTAAAGGCAGGGATTACGTATAGTTAATATTCCCCACAGAACACAGTGCCTGTGACAGGAACTTAAAAAGTAATTGTAAACTAAAATGGAAGATTACTTCCCTTCAAACTTGAGCTTCTCTAAGGTGAGTAAATGTCCCAGTTTATCTAAAGGTTCAGAGTTCACACTTGGCATTGCCTTGATCCTTCTTGTGCTGTCATACCTCAGGTCACCCCTAGACTGTGCCAGGTGGCCAGAAAAGGCTGTGAAGAACTTTGTCCTGTAGTGCTGGTGCTTGCTGTGAGCACTGAGGATTGTTGGATTCAGTTCCCAAGCCCCTAAGATGGGGCTCCCCAGATTGTGGTGGAGGGAACCATGATGGGAGGGGTTACCCTATACTGACTTTCTGCTTTGTGTCTCCAGACTACACCATTCTGGACTGCATTTACAGTGAGGTGAACCAGACCTACTACGTTCTGGACGTGATGTGCTGGCGGGGACACCCTTTTTATGACTGCCAGGTAAGGACTGATACTCCCCTCATGTCTTCTCCTGTTTTCTCCTCTCCTCCCAGGAAAGTGGCTCAGCATGTGTGTTTAGTACGTGACCAACTTCTTGGTGTGTACAGGATGTGGTATATCAAGAACATTGTCTAATGTTCCTTGCATCTTTGGGTGTGTTAAAATTAGCTTCATTTATAAAAAGAGGTAGGAGGAACTAAGGGAAGCATAGCAATTCTTGAGGGGAGGAAGGAGAAACAGAGTGTAGGGGTAGGCTGGGACTTTGTAGAAGCTGTAACCGCCCCCTCCCCTCTCTCCAGAGTGTAGGAGGCTTGCTGGCAGGGAAGATTGCAGGTGAAGGGGATGCTGCCTTGTGCAGGCGGCACAAGGAAGAGAAGGTGGAATGTTAAGCACCATCAAATAGACTTCTGTCACCTCCACTCCTTCACCAACCACATCTTGACCCTGAAAATGTCAGGGCCTCCTTGGTATGACCATAAGGCCTCGAATCTCTGAGGGGCTAGCTCTGGAAGGAGATTTTCCAAATGAGGAGAGGCCCCCCCACCCAATATTCTCCCCTCAAGTTTCACCTTCCCACAACATTTTTCTCAGATTGGTGATTCTTTCGAGTGACAGAGGCAGTCATCAGAGAGAGGCTAGGTCACCCCACAGGGTCCATCTCTGCTCCTATGCTCCCCATCGTTGTCCCAGTTTTAAAGTGGTGGGTTTTTTGTGCTCCCTGTCAATTAGTTTATCATAGTGGTTCTCAGAATGTTGAATGTGTGGCCTCAGAAAGTTGTTAGTAATGCAAATTCTTAGACCTATTGAATCAGAAACTCTGGGGATGGGACTTATGTTTTAATAAACCTCCAGGCGATCCTCATGCAGGCCCAAGTGTCCGAATCACAGGTTATCGCCACAGGCTGCTTCTTTCCGTAGCCATTACCCCAAGCTAGGTTTCCAAATTATGCTAGGTGCTGGTACTTCAGAATTCTAGCATGCATCTCATTCAAAAAATAATAGCCAAGGGACTTCCTTGGCGGTCCAGTTTAAGACTCTGCGCTTCCAATGCAGGGGGCATGGGTTCAATCCCCAGTCAGGGAACTAAGTTCACACATACTGCACGGTGTGGCCAAAAGATAAAAAAACAAAAAC